>NC_134954.1:34432269-34756592 GCF_965638725.1 Aptenodytes patagonicus
TTGTCTTCTCCATTGGCTTGAGGAATGACAGCCAGCGGGGTATGATGCTATATCACTTCCTTGCTGCTAGCTAGCCCAGAGGGCCATTAGGCATGTTTAACTGGGCCCAGTTCTTGCAGAAAGACAATTTCAGTTTCATTGCTCCTGGGGCCTGTTCCTTGAGTCCCAACTAGAAAATGTTGTGTCCCCTCAAAAAGAGGTAATGCAGCTTTTTTCCTGTAGCTGATTAAAATAATTCAGTATCCTCAATATCACCTGGCTCAGCAAAGTACTGAAGTTTGAGTGAAAACTCCATTAAAGCCAACTTTTATTTAAGTTCTCCATCTCCCAGATGTACCACTGTAAAGACTCCAGCTGTCTAAGCAGGCAGAATAGAGCTGCCGCTCCCTGTCTGCGTGTAGTGTGTGTTCCTGGCTCTGCATGTCTGTGTAGTAAAAATAGCCATATTTTAAATCTATTGGAAATATTAAGGGCTTAATTATCATCTGCTTTGGAGCTTTTTTTTCATCCGAGACTAAGGAGATATGAAGAATTTGGCAGCTGTTCTCTGCTCCTGCACCACCCAGCCATAATGAGAGCTAAAGCAACCCGGTGGCTACTGTATTTTTAGTGGCCCCTCTGGCAGGAAGAGATGAGGGGGAATGCAGCTACTTCAATACCCCCTTGTTCCAGGCATGTGTGTGTCTGTCCCAAACAGACCCCTTGGCTGTGCATAGCTGTTGTAGGAGCTAGCTTTATATGAAAGAGGGAAAGTAAAATTATTTATAGGCAGTCTGAGCGGCACATTATTCAAGGCTAGGTTGTTGACTCATGCCCATCTGATATCACTTAAAGGGTTAGATATTGCCAGCGAACAAAAATAAGTGCTGTTACTCCCTTCTAGTCAATAGAATTAACTGTTCTTAAACTGACATTTGCTTTTATGGCAGAAGCAGCATTGTGTCTCAAGGGTCCTGTTATAAATATATACATTGCTGAAAAGGTGCTAATCTGGATTTCCTTGGGATTATGGTGATGGAAACAGAAATATGAGGGCAGCAAAACTGGCAGAGAGCCTTCAGCTCTGTCGCTTATGTTCATCTCTGTTACAAAGACCTGCAGAAATCAAGGGGGAAGGAGACAAAAGGCAGCCCTGTTAACACCAAGGGTTCCTCCTTTTCCACGGTAGAGTCTTGGAAAGGCCCTTCCCTCCTCCTTCTCATTCCTGCCTGTCTCAGGAGTGTTCTTTTTGTTAAATAGAAACTGTTCTGTTTCCTGTCTGTCTTGAGCCATTGGCTTTTGGCGTCAGTTTTCAAGCCCTGAATCACTCTCTGGGGATGCGCGCTGGAAAGCTAATGGGAACTGATTGCCTATCAGCAGCTGAGATGCAATTCTTGGCTTCAGTCTTCTTGGGAATCACAGTGTGCAGACCTGGACAGCATCATGCTCATAGCGTAAGAGGCCAAGCACCTCTCGTGGGCTAAGTGCATGAAATCCTGAGGCAAATGCTTATTGCAAACTTCAGGGCACGAGGGTGGTGGGAGGGAAAAATAACAGCTCATAAAGCTTTGCCTGCTGGCTCAGGAGCAGGGAAAGAAATACAAAAAGAATGAATGTAGTTCCTTTTCTTTTTTAGGTCACAGCTGAAATTAACCATGAGATATTTAACACTGAAGTAGAAGAGAAAGCTGAAAAACTAGGAGAGCAACTGCTTGAAAACTGGTGAGCCAAATGTCTCTTTCCAAAGAGAAAGGTGCAGGATTTGCTTTGGTGTAAGGTCACACTTATCAACAAGATCCCCATCTTTCCTTCCCACAGCAGGGATAAAGACACTGAGGCCAAGGCTCCAGGCATCCTGCTTGAAATGTAACATAAAGGGGAGATGCAAGAAGCAGATGGGGAAAACTGGCTGTGAAACAAGCCTCGCATCTACACCTTACACTGTGGCTGCTCTGGACCAGGTTGGCTCTGTGAAACCAGGGCAGCAGCCATAGATGAGAGAATGAGAAGACAGAGCTGAACTCCTCACAGCTCCTTTAATTCACTTTGCTGCCCAAGTCAGAGCATGATGGCCATCATCTCCCACTGGAGGGATGCTAATAGCTGCTCTGCAGAGAGGGTGCACCTTT
Source organism: Aptenodytes patagonicus (assembly GCF_965638725.1). Classification (NCBI taxonomy): domain Eukaryota; kingdom Metazoa; phylum Chordata; class Aves; order Sphenisciformes; family Spheniscidae; genus Aptenodytes; species Aptenodytes patagonicus. Next base: position 34,434,378 of record NC_134954.1, read on the forward strand.
TGGCTCAGAGCAGTGGCAACAGTACCTTGATTGCACAGTTATAATCAAGGCTAATCAACACCAAATGGTGTTTTGCCTCTAGAACAGTTTTTATATATCATGATAATAATAGCCATCTGAGAAATATTCCTGGAAGGGTTAGTTTTTCTCCCAGATGAGGATGGGGGCAGAGAGAATGGCAATAAGAGTCAATACCCTAGTTGATCCCAATCCTTTGTGGGGTCTGGAAAGGCTTAAAGTGCTGCTCTATCTCATTAGATGCATTAATCAAAATTTAGCCTGCTGCTCTTCAGGTTAGCACTGCATATGCTGGGCTGTGCTCTTTCTGTCTAACTAGGAAACTTATCCTGGACCTGAAATAAACCTTTCCTTGATATAGATAAATTCCTTTCTAATAAAAACACATTTTCTTTTTCTGACAAAACAAGATTTTTCATGAGGTGAGTGGGAGAAAACTGCATCCAAAAACACAAAGCAAGAAAGCACATCACAAGAACATAGGTGAAGTAGTCATCAACAATTAGAATAGTGCCTTGGAGAGGGCCCTGAAATAGCAAAAAAGCTGCTGTATTTGTGATATGTTGATTAATGATGTGCTAATAGCTGAGACATGTCTGTAATAACTAATTGGTTTTAAAAAAACCTAAGCAGAGCCAGGATCCTCTTTGGGCTGAAGGGGCATTTACAGTTTGCCAGCAAGGCAGACATTAGGATGGTACCCAGCAGATCTGGGAAATCATAGCCATGGTTCAGCAAAACCCGGAAAGCACATGCCTAACCCTACCCTTCCTCCAAAAAACTTGTGATATATATAGACAAGACAGCAAAAGAAATATTGCTGCCATTGGAGAAAGGGGGAAAGATTAAGTGAGTTGGCCAAGTCAGGCAGGAGGCCCGTGTCAGAGCCAGGAGCTGAAATCACCTCTCCTGAGGACGGTCTTTCATGTCATTGCCAAAGGCAGAATCCCCTCTAATCAAGAGCTGACCTCCCTGCGCCCCTTGTGCGATATCCTGGTGCTCCACAGGACCTGCCACTTGGATCCAGCTTCTTACTTTTATCTTTTTTGCTCACCTGCCCTCGGTCAGCTTTCCAAGTGGACCATGTTAGAATAACCATCACCAGTGAAAGGCTGTGAGAGGGCTTTTCCTATTGGAAAAAAGCGAACAAACAAACCACCAAAAAAAAAACCCCAACCCAAACAAAAAAACCAAGCCACTACCAAAAACCTTCTCTGAGGTTCTTTTTAACCCAAACTCCCGGAGAAGTTTAATGCCATGGTGGAGGACTAGGTTGTGCAGTGTGGTCCGAAACGTGGGGAGGAGAGGGAGAGCAGGAATTAACCCTGTGGCATGTAGTAAGCAAAGACCCCAATGTAGGGCAGGGACTGCCAGGATCTGCTCTGCGAAGCCTGGGGGAACCAGATAAAAGCTCAGCCCTGACTGCAGGCAGGAGGGATGGAGTTGACCAAAAACAGAATTTCACCTCTTTCCTCTTCTGCTCCTCCCTTTTAGGAAATCCTCTGTCTTGAGGAAAGGAGCTGGTTTTACAGAAAGAGAGGTGACCCTAGGAGTTCGAGGGGCTGCTGGAGCAGACTGCCTGCCTGCCTGCTGCACCAGAGGCAGAGGCTGCTCCCTGCAGTAAAGGAGGTGAGTGAACAGGTTGAGTCAACGCTGCTGTGTTTGATGGTGGTGAGGAGCATGTCAGTGGCAGATGGGGTGGCCATGCCTGAACAAGGTCCCTTCCTGCGAGCTCAGCTGTGTTCAATAGGAGGGGTGGGCTCAAGCCCCTGGCAGTGAAATGGGTGCAGGTCTGCACCCTGTACAAGCAAGCAGGTTTTGGTATGTTGGTAACATATTCCATTCACAGACTGATTGGCAGGAGCAAGAGGCAGCAGGAGCAGTGTGACAGGAACTAATTTAAAAAGGAACATTTTCAGAGGAGCTAGTCCTAGTCCACCCTGCCCCAAGATGTTCACCTTGCAGACAGATGCTTTTCAGCAGTTAGTGGGGATGCAGTCCCTGCCTAGTTGCATTTGCCCAATCCCTGACCTTTTAGGTCAGTGGGAAGAGTCCCAGGCAGCCAGCAGGCTTGGGAAAAAGCCCCAAATGACAGAGAAAATTAGACTTTAGGATCTTTGAACTGTTATTGCTGTTTGACTCATGGCTGTGGGTATTTTCCTCTCTGTGCAGCTGTTGGGAGAACTGGGGGTGGCTACTGGGAGATGATTGAATACACCTGACATCCCTGAGGTAAGAGAGCTCTGTGGTGAGACCTTAAAATGTTATGGTAATCCTAACAACCAGCAACTCTGACAGGCACTGCTGTCTTGCAAGACTGTATCTGAGGGAGCAGGCATTGGCTCTGTTGTGAAATTCCTTGAGTTATTTGTGCAGTGATAGCACCCACCACCCCCAGTATTACGTGAGCAAGGTCAAAGGGATGGTCTGTTGCCCGCGAGAAACTTACTGCTTACAAAATAAATGAGAAATAGAAATAAAGGGGCTGTTGCAAATTTGAAATCCTAAAAGAAACAGGAGGATTGCTCAAATGTGGGTGCTGAAGGCCAGACTCCCCTAGCCACTTTTAGGTGCCTTCTCAAATGAAGCTGGCTCTCTAAGAAGGGTTTTAATGAGGTGAAAAGGAGCTCGTCTGCTCTAGAAGTTAGGACTGAGGACGACTGCATCCTTGTCAGCCAGGTCCTCTATCAGTCATACAGAGGAAGAGAGGCACTTAGCTACTGACTGATGTCAGGCTGCAGCTAAGGAAGCCGCATGGCTGTGCTGCTCGCAGCTGCTGGCTTCTCTCTCTTCCCAACTCTGCTTCTAAGAGAGGTCAGAGTCAGGGCAACAGTCAAAGTGCCAGGGAAAACTTTCAGTGGTGATGGCTGTAGTTTCTCCTCCATCTGCAAAGCTGAAAATGGAGAGAGACCAAAAAAAAGTCTGAAACTCCACAATGATGATGATGATGATGATGATGATCCCCAATTCCCTCATAATCAGTCTCATCTCACCCCACCCTTTTTTTTCTTCTCCAGCAGGAAAATGCTTCCCCAGCATTGCTGGCACCCTTAGCAGGACAGATCCGGTGTGGGAGTTGTGCTGGAGTTCAGGCAGAGAGAGTGTGTGAAAGGCTGGGATGGGATGCTAGGTTTCTTTCAGGATAGTGACTTTAGATAATTGCTTTGCCAGAGGTTTTTCCATGTGACCTTAAGCCTGCCTTTTAAACCCCTCTCTGCCTCAGCTCTCCAGCAATTAAGTGGGATAGTACTTTTCTCCTTAGCTGTTTGGATAGTAAGCTCTCTAAAGCAGAGGCTGTTCGTTCTTATGCTTGTGTATGTCTCCGAGCATGCCTGGTCCTGGCTGTAGCTGCTCCTGTGGAATCCCTTTTAATGAGAGAGAATGAGCACGTCCTCCTCTCTCTGCTCAGGATCAGCCCGTTCTTCCCCTTTAGGTTTTCTATCACAGCAGTTGCACCAGGGTCAAGAAGACAGGATTTGACTCTAAATTGTCCAAGTGTGAAAGCACAGCATGTGTTGTACCAGTCAAAGCATGAAGCAACCCTGAACTTCATGCAAATCCATTGCCTGAACTGGAGAGGAACAGAGCAGCTTCTCTAACGTGTGTCTAAACAGCATTGCTGCACATCACAAATTAACCAGGCATATTTGCAAAAAACTTTGGGCAATCTGCCCTCAGAGATGGAGGTCCCTGAAGGTTGTGTCTCAGCCCACAGCATGCCTTGGGACAGGCTGTGTGTATGCTGAGCAGCTGGGTCCCTCTGGACCGCTGGGTCTCAGTAGCAGAGCTGGCCATAGGACTTTGAACAGGTGTTGCAAATTTTGCTCCTTTTTTTTTTAACAAGCAGGGCAAGACTATCTGTTATGCTCTGAGGTCATTAATGGTTTTCAGGATTGCCAGGAAATAGAAAATACTTCTGCAGTGTACAATGTGTAGGGCAAACAAATAATAAACATACATATTGCAAGAAAACAGACCAGGGTGCAGTATTTTATGAAATAGTACAGTGGAGTGGCTTCCAGCAGTTTTGCCTTAGGAAGCTACACAGCTGTTTCAAGCTGTTGAGCACTTGGGGAGATGATCTGTATTTGCATGACACAGGCAAAAACAACATAGCTGTCTACATTACCTCTTTCTTTGTGTGCCATGCAGGGGTGCCTTTCAGCTCCTTGCTCAGATAGGGGATAGGACTGCCTCTGTCTGCAGCCAAGGATCCCGGAGACCTTATCTTGTTGCTTAAACCCACCTCTTATCTCAAGAATGTGGTGTTTTGGGCTGCAGCCCAAAAAGCCAAATGAAAGCCTGCTGAAGTCAGTGGGAATCTTTCCATGAAATGCTCAAGGGTTTGCATTGGATTTCATTTGCTTTCTGCAAATCTGACCCAAAGCCAGTGGAATGACTCTGTTTTGGGATACTCACGCTGTCCCTTTGAGGAGTGTTTTGGAGGTTAGGAAAAGCTCACCTCCGGAAGGGAAGCAGGGCCCTACCAGGAGCACATGGGGTCCCGTGGACCTAATCACCCCTGAAGCCTTAATGAAGTGCTTGTATGGGGCAAGGGCACTTAGTGCTGCTGTCAGGTGCTTGTGTAGAAATCATCCGCTGCCCGCAAGGCAGCTGTGCATGCTCGGAGGCAGGCTGTGATGTGCTCTGCTCACGCAGTTTTGCAACGGGCCATCAACATCTGTCTCAAGGAAGCCGTTGACTTCTCTGGGACAGGCAGGATCAGGCTGTACTCCTGAATCAGTTATCAGGAGCCTGACTCAAGTGGGAGGCAAAAAGGCTTATGATAAAAAAATGGCTGGATGTTTCATTTGCAGCCAAGAAAGGGAGCTTAGTTTTCTTAGGCTGGCGTAGGTTTCCTTGTTTTGACAGTACAGTTTTTGTTTTGACACTAACAAAACATTTCATTTTTATGTGCTACTTTGCCTTTTTGATGGAGATCCTTTTATTAGAATATGACTTCAGTATGCTATATACTATGTTATTTTTATAGTATATTAATAGTCTCTTCTATTATTTTACTGTTATTGCAACAAACTATTTCTACATCATTGAAAAAGGAGAGGGTTTATGTTATCAGAAAAAAAATTAGCATTACTAAAGGAAACTATACTGATATGTCTGGGTTTTTTTAAGCAATTCACTGATAAATTTCCACAATGCACTTTTTATTTAATTTGCCTTATTCCATCCAGAAGCTTATACAAAAATATTGGGGCTTTCCAGAGAACAAAAATTACACCTGGCAGCCCACCTGCGTGTGATTCTTTTTGCAGAGATAAGGATGCATTCATTTCACTAGTGCAAGAGTCCCTTTATAAACCTATTTCATGATCCATGTGGTCTGGCAGTAAGAACCTGCAGTAATTTAACATTACTGCTTTCATATCATGTATTAAATGTACCTGAATTACAACAGCACCCAGGGGCTTTATCTGACCCTGAGGTTGGATACCATACAGACAGAGTCAAAGAGTCCCTGCCTGGTGTAATTGCATAAAATAGCCAAGAGAGATATTGTTAATCCCCCTATTTTATGGCTGGGGAATTTGGGAATGGAGAGAGGAATTATTTTCCAAAGGTTGTGCAGGGAATCGGAGGGAGATGAAATCATGAACACTGGTCCCAGGACTCCCACACAGCAACAGGACCCCCAGCAGCTCCAGCAGGTGCTACCTGTGTTTCTCATTCTGTCTTGCCGATGGTTTCTCCAGATCCCAGCCTTCTGTAGTGACAGATCTTGTAAAGGTCTTTCAGGAGCAACCACTCTGTCCTGTTGTTTAAAGCTTTGCTGTGTCCTTGAGGAAACAGAAGTTTTCCTCCCTCTCTTGAAACTTGTGCTATCTTCAGCTGTAGCATCGCAGGAGATCAATCGATATCCTGCATAAAATTGTTTTCTCAACAGCTTCATCCCATCCAAAATTCTTATTTTCTGAAGGTTATCCCAAGAGTGATGGTTAATACATGCATCTTTTTGAATTTGCTCAGTTAGTGGCTTACCAGGATTGTTCCAAACTTAAAAGCCAAACTTGGGAGTAATAAAGTGCTTAAACAGATTATTGTGGTTTGATGGTCCTACTCAGGTAGATAAGTGCATCTTTGCACCATATGTATGGCCTCTACTCCAGTTCCTTCGAAGGATAGCCTGATTTCACTGCCAGCAAACTTTTTTACTCCATCTGAGTGAAACTGGATGAAATGGCAAGGTCTGCCCAGCCAGACTGCAACACAAGGGTAGGCATTGCAATATTTGTGGTATGCTGAAGTAGAAATCTGGTGCAGTAGAGTCTGGCTTGAAGCAGAGACTGCAACTCCTGCCTGCTCTGGAGACATGCCTACAGTCCCATGTAAGGAATTAGAGGGCACGTTACTCAGTAGATGCACAACACTGCTGGTGCTTTAGGACAGATTTACACATAGGGTGATTGGAGACAGACTACCCTGCAGCATGATTTGTTTGGGTTTACAGATTTCAAAGTGTTCTAATCGCCTTTTAAACAGCTATTTCTTTATTCAAGGAAACCTGCCTCAGGCTTTCCCAGTTTAAATTCCAGATTCCCATAGAAATCCAGGAGTCTGGGGACATTTCAGGCTGACATTTATGCTTTGTCATGTCTTGCCTTTATTCAGAAGTGTTGCTACATGTAAAACAAATGCTAAAGTAAAAGATCTTAGGAAAGGGTTTGCCTTTAATTTTGTTTACAAGATGAGAAATATAGTCCAGCCTCCAGCCTTTCATCATGTTGCAGTTACCCAGGCTTAGAATAAACAGTCTGTTAAGATAGCATGATAGCATGCAGCTTGCCAGGGGTCTGCTTCATTCAAGTCTCACCTACCAAATGTTTGGGCCAGGCCAGCTCCATTCTTCATGTATTTTTTTAGCATTCTGTGAGCTTTCTAGGAAAAATGTTTCCTGTTGCAAGGTCCTGCAACCAAATATAGTTCTAACTCCTACACTAACAACACTTTTGATGTGCTGTTCAAAGCAAGTCCATCAAAGCAGGATACTGTTAATAAAACTCAGGAGAAACAAGAGGTCAAGTGACGTGGGTAAATAGACCTTTCAGTCTCTTTGGAGCTCCTATTGAAAGCCAAGAGGGATTAATCCTGACAAAAACACTAGTTTTAACTTTGGAGATTGCTCTTTGAACCTGAAAGAACTACTTCATGCTAGTGGATTGCATAAAGGCACTTATCCACATCTTTCCAGTGTTCCCAAATGTATCCATGGACAACTCCTATTTTTTATATACTTTTCCAACAAAAGAAATAAACCCCAGACCAGTATATTTAAACCTCTGGTGTCCTCTAGACTTGTGACAACATTTTAGCATGTCAGTAGCAGAATCATTTGTAACATGAGATGAATTGTCATTGTTTGTATTTATCATGTAATAAAAACTTACATTGGACAGTTCTTGCAGTAATACAACTCTCTCATTTGGGCAGTAGGAAAATTCAGTGAATTTAAAAGAACTTCAGCTGGTAAAAATTGATCCTTCCTAAAGTCTGTCCAGTTTCACCTGACAGCCTTTTGAGAGATTATGCAGATATCTTATGTGGCACCTGTGGCTTCATACAGAGGTGAATGTCAGTCAATACGTAAGTCCTAGACCTTTTTGTTGTTTCTTAGGTTCATACATCACTTCTGAATGGAGTCTGAGTTATTTAATCTGAGGAAGAGGTGCTGGTGATATGCAAGGGTTTACATGGGATAGCAGCTGTCCAGGGCTATCTTTACCTAAGGAACCTCTGTTTCTAAAATCTGCTGGGTTTTTGTTGGTTTTTTTCCCCAGAAAGAAATCCATTGCATCACTTTCTTTTGCATATGGCCCAGTGCTTTTAGCTGACTTTCCACCCTCCCCTTCACATAACTGAGATAATGCCAGCATGCAAAATACCACGCCTTGCAGAAAACTTATGCCCCAGACATTTATATGGGAGTCACATGTGAGATCCTCATCTGGAGGAGCTGCTGCCTGCCTTTGGGATGTCCGCCCTGTACATTTGGTAACGGATAGGACTTGACCCACTGGGCTGGCTTCCTCTCTTCTGCGAGGTTTTCACCAGCTGTATCTGTCCTAGTTTCAGATCGGTGCCACCAACGTGCACATCTACATTAGCTGATGAGGAGAGCTGCACACAAGGGAACCTGTCTTTACCCAACAGCAACGACCTGTCCCACTCCCTCTTAATGCAACACATTGTGGGAAGCTGTTTACTGGTGCTGTTACACCCTTGTTTTCACCAGGATGGGAAACCAGAGGTAAGGAAGATGACTGCGGCTGAAAATTTCATTCCACATGGCCCACCCAGCCCTGTGGTTTGTCTCTCCACCTCTTGTCATTCAGTAGCCTTTGAGCTGCTCGTTGGTGTGGGGACCACCAGCGGTGATGGAGAGATGTGCTCTCTTGGCAAAGATGTTTTTCATGTAGCCACAAACCCAGAGCACTCCTGTAATGCCCGCTGCTCCCTGCCACTTCCCGCCTGCTCCCAGTGTCCAGAAGTGACCTTGCAGAGGCCACTTGCAGGTTTTTCAGGCCTCCAGCAAGGTTATCCAGAAATGGGAGAAATTTAGCAAAAAAAAGCATGCCTCACCAAATCTGGCTTTCTTTCAAAGTCTTGTATCCAATTGAAATACCTCGGCACGGGCACTGTGTCAACCATGTGGGCTGTCAACCTGGCAAAATACGTACTGTGTGCAAGCTTCTGTGTGCGCTGAAACCTCAGTCCACTATTTCCGTGTAACCTGAACTTCTAATTTCTGCTGAGGGAGACTGAATTAAGAGAAGCCTGTGGTATTCTTCAGGGATGAAAAGGAGCATATCGGAAAACTTGAGCTGGTGTCAGCCTGTTGAATGTCCAATGAATACTTCCCAATGATGGGAAGATAGTACATGGGATATACTCTGTGGGGACTCTCTCCCTTCTTTCCACTCCGTTGGCTCTGTGCCTTTTGCTAGCAATTTTCATGGCTATTATCCTGGTGACATTCTTGTCAAATTCCTTCCTAATTGTCCCTAACGGACATGGTCATCGGACTCACTGAGCAAAAATCTTGCCCTGGTTTGGCTCAGGACCTAACTGGTCACCGTTCCCATCCCTCCCCCAGCCCCTGTGTGGATTTCTGTGCCCATGGATGCCTACAGCTCTTTCAGACTTACGAGCAGCTCTGTGAACCAGTTACGTCCCCAGGTCCAAGGGGCTTCCCTTTCCTCCAAATGACTCATGGCCTACGTGCATAGAGGCCCTTTCTTCCAGAAGGCTCCTGAAGAAATTGGACATGTTGCAAAAAAGGGCAAAAGCCATTTGGAAATTACTGTGGTGTTGGGATAAAATCTCAAAAATTGCAAAGTGGGGTTTGCCTTCCCAAGGGAATGGCAGGCTGGCTCAAATATACATCCCTCCCGCCTATCTTTGGACAGACTGACTCACCCTGTGTGGCTCCTTCTTTCTCTTTCCGTCGGCTATAGAGTCCTGCATGCCTAGCTTAGGTGGGCGTTTAACTTCTAGGATCTTTGCAGCATGCTATATTATCCTAATTTCTCTTTTCAAAGGAGTTTGGTGCACTTTCTTAGCAAGTCACTAGATAGTGTGACAAAAGAGTCTTCAGAAATACTGAACCATAGCCTCAGCTCAGTCTAGCACAATACACAGAGAAGTAAAGAGCTTGCCCAGGCTCTTTTTAGGCTCCTGATCTTAGTGGGTGAGGATGGAAAGAAAACAGCCACTGCTGGGGTGGATGCATGGAAAATGGGCATCCAGGGACACTGGACATCCCTAGTCCCACTCTGGGGGGAAGCACAGGTAGAGGCTCCCCTGTTTTGTGAAACTCCAGACTTAAAAGTCTTCAGTTACACTGCAAAAACTCTATTATATCTGTGAGAAGTCCCAGAAGTGCAAATATATTCACCTCTTATTGGGTCTCTTCATTGTCAAGGCAGGATAAAGTGACTCTACTTCTCCAGTACCTCTGTGGGTTGGTAGTAGCCAGCCCAGCTGCTGAGCAGCTGGCTCATGCTTTAATGCAGTACAAGAATAGAGTAAAACCTGCAAAACTTATTGTTTTAAGCCAGGCACAATTATCTGGCCACATACGAATGATGCTTGCAAATTTTGGTTAACATTGTGTATATCTGAAGGCAGAGTTTGGATTTAAAGATCAATTCTCTACAATGCTGAGTGAGAGGAGACTAATTTTAACAAAGATACTCTTCTCATAATTTTACATATTTCTGTGATTGCACATCCCTATTTACTTAAAGTACAGCCCTCACCACAATTCTTACATCATGAACTTAATATCTCTCCCTGGGAAAAGAAACACTTTTTAGGAAAAAAAGAAAAGGGAGAAAAAAAAAGAAGGAAGTGTTCGAAGAGGTTCAGAAAGCCTCAGATTCCTCTAGGGTCCCCAGCTGTGCTGTATGTTGCCCCAGCTGAACGCCAGATATTTCCGCTCTGCACATTAATGCATTCAAAGAGAAATCAAAGTGGCTGTCTTGAGTGTGCTTTGGGCCAAGCGTGTATGTCCTACCTTGAAACAGCCCTGATCCCTAAGGTTACATCCCTTTATTCTTCCTTCCTTACAGGTCTGGGGCTGAACATGAGGTCTCTGGAGCTCATTATGGCTACCTGCCTGTCAGTGTGTAAAGTGATAAACAAGTCTTCAGGTGCCTCATGGTCCCAGTGGTCTGGAAGCCATATCCTCTGCCGGACCATTTCTGGTGATGCAGCAGTCTTTCCTTCCCTGTTGAGGGGAAGAGGAGCAGTACTTTTCTGATAGTCTCATTGTATCACATGTCCGGTTGCTACCACTCTTCACAGAGGTGCCTCCTTTGGAGGCACATGCTGGTGGGTGGCCAAACACTGATGATGTTGGGGCAGCCCTGGGTCGCAATTAATTCAGTGTGGTAGGAAGGCTCTGCCAGATACGTTGCCCCATGGCAATGTTAGCTGGGCCCAGCTGCTAGCATGAAGCCAGGTTTTGGTGAGACATATCTGCAAGCAGAAACCCTTGTCACAGTCCCCCTTCCCTCACGCCCCTGATGAAACTCTGTGGGGTTGTGACCATGCAGCAGAGCAGAGTGGGGCTGTGTGCTGCAGCACCGTCGGTCGGGAAAGCTGGCTGGGGGCTCTGCAAGGTGGCAAGTTCTGTCCAGCCCCATGGTAGCGTCACTGCAGAAGCATTGCAAAGCAAAGCAGAAGTGCAATAAACTGGATATCTGGCAAAAATTATCTGGTTGCCTCCTTGATGAAGTGAAGACGCAGGGGGCTGGGCTGACCTGGACTGGTCATGCACATAGTTTACCTGGTTCATATATCTTTGAGTTCGGAGCTGTTGCAGATGTCATTCAAACATATCCCTGCCGTTGTGTTATTTACTGTCCCTCAGCTTTCAGTGGGATGGGTGGGGTTTTTGTGTCCTTGTTGAGGGACCGTTTCTCTGTACACTCTGTCTTGTGATTGCTTGCTTAGATGATATGTTATGCAGCTCAGATCAAAGCCATGTCACTTACCAGCTAGTAGTAAATGATTCAAAGCAGTATTTCACATCTTCACAATAATTGTTCACTCCAGTTATGAAGAAGATTGTTCTGAAATCAGTCCTTGCATCTGCCTTTCTGTTGGTAACCGCTCTAAGCAACCATCACTGAGTGCAAAGGAGACAGGGAGATCTGCTGAAAATTGAAAGTACTGTAGACAGTAGAGTGTGTTGTGCAAGGGCTCTGTCCCTCATCAGTGTCAAATTGCGTAAACCAATGTTGGCCAGATGAAGTGAAATAACAGCTTACTTCCTAAAATGGAAATATCCCCATATGTTATTCCTGGCCAAGGATTACTCTCGGGGGCAAGATCAGCAAGTGGATGGTACTGACTGCAGCATGCTGCTGCCAGCCCCCATGGTGCTCAAGGGAAGGAGAACAGCACTATTTGCCATAGATCTGACAAGTAGTGGGGGATTTTGCACCCTATAAAATCCCCTTAATTTAACTGTAACTGCCAATAAATTGACTTTAACCTAAATAGTGTATCTTTCTTGAAAAGAAGCTACTGTTCTAGATGGACTAGATGACCTTTAAAGGTCCCTTCCAACCCAAACTATTCTATGATTCTATGATTCTCTGGAATCCAACCTCTGCCAGCTAGTCTGTTACTGCTAGGCAGATATTCACCAGGGCTTAAATGTTTTGGGCATGTTGTTAGCACAACAAATTAAAATGGGAACTTGGAAAATCCTGTACTGGGAGCTTATTTGCACAGTTTAGCAGCAAAAGACTGCTCTTCAATGGTAGAGAGCAGTCAAGGGTCCGTCTGTGCAATGTGGGGAAAATGACTGATAGGTGACAGTGGAGGAAACCCAAATATACCATGGGACTCCTCATCCTGGGAATGATCCATCAAGGCCAGAGGAGCAGCTAGCCTCTCTCTCTGCTTGGGATCCCAAGATTTTGATTTTAGTTTTGTTTTTTTGTTTTTAGTCTTTTTTTGATTTTAGTTTTAACTACTCTCACCATTTTTAGCCCTGCCACGAGGCTTTGGACAACCTGACCTACCTGAAGCCCAAGGTGCCAGTCGTGTTCTGCTATCACAGTTTTTACCTCTTGTTTTTTCCTTAGATGGCTGAGCAGGATTGTATCATGAACGTATTTACAGATAAGATATTTAGCCAGATAGCATATTTGTTTAGCAGTAGCTCTGGACACTAGTTCCTTCCAGATGTCCTTGAAGCTGGCAGAGTGTCTTGCCCACAGCTATCTATCAATCGTGCAGTCTCTGCCTTGCCAGAGCTTGTGGACGGCATTCGTCCTGACCTTGCTTCCAAGGTATCTGAGCATTTTTATCCATTTAAGGACTAGGGACTTGAATTGCTTGTCCTTCCATATGAAGTTCCCCATAATTTAGCCATTTGACCAATGCAAGCTCTTATTTTGTAGTTAACGTCTCTCCACATTCATTCCCCCATTATGACTTTGCCCAGCCCCTCATCTCTCCAGAATTTTCTCTCCCCCATGCATTTTCTTCCCAAAAGCTCCTTGACGGTATCTGCAGACCTGTTGTCTCGGCTTTCTGGAGCCCTTTGGCAAAACTCATCTCTTTGTGATGCATCATGTGGAGTTTCACTGCTTGCCCCTGCAGTTTAGCTCAGCTTGGCATTTCATATGTGATTGTCACCCCAGCTCTCAGCCCTTCTGTGACCTGCTTTATATCACCCTATACATGGCGCAATGGAGATCTTCGAGACCTTCAAAGAAGGTCTGCAAAAACCAGTTTTTCTACAGAATCAATGAAAATTGCATCCACTCCACAGCTTCCTTCCAGAGCTTAGTTTCAGGACCAAATCTGGCACCAGCACAGCCAAAGCTACATGTCGCGCTTCCATGCAGATGTTTCCACTGGGGTGTCAGGCATGGCTGTGCAGCTAAACCAGAGCTAGTTAGCAAGTCACCGAGCTTCACTGTTCTCTTACACGGTGCATGGTCCTCCTTTACTCCTGTCCTGAATGTGTGAGCAAAATACAAAAAAATCAGAAGAGATGCAGATCTAATGTAGGTCGGGCTGCTGCTAGCAGGGTGCAGGCAAGCAGCCGCAGCAGCGGCAGGGATGTCAGGATCAATAGGGAGCACACGGCTGCTTTCACATTATTGTTCCGCTTATTTTAAGATCAGGGATCAGGAACAGGGATATCTGTTCCAGAAAAAAAATCAGTGGAGTCATTCATGCACATCCAACCCTCATTACTGAAGTTAGTCTATGGATTAACACGTTATGTGTCTCTAGGTGTAGATACATACACACATATTATATAAAGTCAGCGTGATTCTTCAGCAGAAAAAAGGGGCAAACTCTTGCCCTGATTCATGCAATGGACATTTGCAGCCAAGTCTTCCAGCACAGCGACCTGGCCAAGCAGGGCATGGAGCCGGAGGGCGGAGGAGTGAGGTATAGTGTAGGAGGCCTGAATTTCGGCTGCCCTTGCTCCATAGCAGACCACTCCAGCACCCTCTTGAGCACTAACTGCAGCAGACACTGGTTCAGATGGTGTCAGCAGTCAGACTAGAATTTCTGCTTTAAAAACAAGGGAAGCAGTTAATGGGTTTTTCTTTTGCTTTGTTTTTTTCTTTCTTTTCTTTCAGAAAAAAAAAAAAGAGAGTGAAAACCATAGTGGTCACTAGGATTGTGGAGCTGCCCAGTTTTAATATACAGCTCAAAGGTCTGGGGTCTGCCCTGAAATCCCAGCTCGCAGGGAGTCTCCAGTCTTCCTGGGAAAGGATTCACAGGTAAACTTCAGTATGAAACCCCTAAAAACCATGGGAATGAGTGAAATAAAGATGACACAAATTTTTCTTTAGAAATCCCAACTTTTAAGGTAATATCAGGATTTTCCCGAGGTTTGACTCATCTTCTTTTGGAAGAGCTGTAGCCAGCGATGGAAGCGCAGCTTCCCGAGGGGCAGTGGCAAGGCTGGGGCAGGAAAGCAGGGAGAGATGAGGTTTCCAGCATAGGCTGCTGTGGGGAGGGAGGATCGTTTCCATTTCCTTGAGGCAGAGCTCAGCTCTTGCGTGCTTGGGAAATACTTGATAACACAAACTTCTTTTCAAAGTCCTCACCTTGTGGGTTTTTCCTATTTGCTCATTGGCCTGACAGCTTAAGTTTTTTGGAATTGGAGGTTCCTTTTATTTAATTGAGAAGGTGGCTGTGTGGCTAATGCTGTCTTGCTTAGGGTAAATTCCATGGGTAAATGTCTCGTTAGCTCTGGGCTGGGATTCAGTCCATCGACTGGCTTTGAATGTGGTTGTTTTCATTTCTGTCCTCCTTGGCACAGGAGGGACATAGGCCATGACTAAACTTTTCTGGCTTCGGTGCCAGTGCAATCGTGTGAGAGGTTCAGGGGCTGAAGAAAACGCTGAAGAATCACATCTGAAATAGGAGAGCTTTTTGCATGTCAGGCTGCAGTTGAAAATGAGCAATCTCGGGCAAAATTCAGGCGAAAGCTGTTTCTCTGTGGCAGGCCAAAAACCATCCAGCACTTTCCAGTACTGGTCAGAAGTAGCAGCAAGAGCAAAGGGCATTTGCAGCCTTTCTCCTGGGCTGGCCCAGAAACCTCTGCCCTGATCCACCAGCCCCGGCTGGCCCATTGCTGGAGGGTGGGAGCCCCGAGAGATGCAGATGGGCGGTTGTTTAAGGACTAGTGCAGCGAGGCCACGTGGGCTCAGGGAAATGTCTGTTACTGTTAAGCTGCCCAGGTCAGCTGAGTGTTATCTCAGAGCTGCTTGGTCAACAAACTCTGTGAGCTGGGTCCAACAGGCAGTGCTAGTCCAGGAACTCCCAGCTGGTGTCTAGCACAGTGCAGGCTTGGGAGACTTCAGCAGCAACCTGGAAATTAAGAAAAGGCTGATATTGATAGTACAATCATGGAGATAACAAAGTAGATACCTCACTTCTGCATTACTTAGTGACTCTAGAGATAGCTGACCAAGACTATATATATATATAAAAAATACGGTACTTGCACTCTTTTCAGAAACCATGGTGCCTGCTAGAGGCACTGGCAGTAGTCACTCTCCCTGCATGCAAAGGCATGTCTCAAAGCTGTCAGTGAAGCTGGTTTCTTCTTTGTGCTTCTGTTAATGAGACTGGTTTTAGCCTTGGGTATAATTTCACTCATCATATGTGGTTTCCTTTTCTGTCCCAGGAGGGAAATGGGGAGTTGCTGTTTGGTGGGCAGTACTGGAGCACCCCAAAGCCAGTGCAGAAACCCACCTGCAGGACAAAGAGATAGTCCTGCTCCAAAAACCTGCAGTCTAAGTCTGTGTTTGCACCCTTGTGATGGACTTAGCCCAGCTGCAAAATAAAAAATAATAAAAATGCCCTGCTGTATTTTCTCCCTGGTGATGCGCACACACAGGTTAGGTTAGCCCAAGAGAAGCAGAACTGTTGCCCTTTCTGTGCTCTGAGAGGGATGGTGGGGAATGCCAAGGCATTAAGACAAGGGTGTCCTCGCTTGCATGTACTACCCTGATGGCCTTCCTGTGACTGAGTTCCCCTGAGCTCCTCCAGGGTCCTTTTGGAGATGGCTGGAGGAACATGTGGTACGTGCTAGCAGTCCTTGGTGCCAGCCCAGGACCTGCTGTCACTCCTGTCTACCTTTTCTTAATGTTTTCCTACAAACCAATGGAAGGCTTGTAAAAACACTGTCCCAGGACTTTCATGTTAAACCAGGTCACACCTCTGCTTCTTCCAGTGGCTTGGCTCCAGCTGAGCTCAGCTCAGACCCCAGCAAACACTGCAGAAAGCTCCCCGGCTTTGCTGAAAGAAAAGGCAAAATGGGTCGGTGAGGGGCCAAGCATCACCTCCTAACATCTTAGTGCAGTAAGCTGGTCCGGAATAGGGACCCATAAAATCCATGTCACCTCACTCCTAGCTCATGCCCTGCCTCACTGGACAGCTTAATCTCTGCTACCAATCCCTTAGACTGTGGAGGCTGAACGGGGGGAAGGTTTCTTGCCTTGCTTAGATGGTCATCGCACCATCAGCAGCACCATGCTCCTGCTCCGGACAGAGGCAAATCGTGCCTCTCACCATCCACTTCCTACACTTTGGTTTTCCCTTTTGGTATCTACCTGGCTGTCATTCATTTGAAGGAGTTATGTAGCTCTCTGATATTGCCTGGTCCTCACCATGATCAAGCCGTGTCACCTCTTCCACCTCATTGACAGAAGGCAGGATTTGTGTTGGTCCTGTGGCCCTGCCAGCCACCGAGCAGGGCGTCCCTGTACTTGAAGCCGTAACAGCAAACAGTCCCACCCAAGTTGTCTGAATCTGTTATTTTGCAAGGCTGGAAGTATCTGGCCAAAAAGTAAATGTATAAATGGAAGAATTGTTTTTCTCTTTTTTGTTTGTGAATATTTTGTACCAGGCAAATAAACCACTTAATAAAATCATTAATCTCAAAAGAAAAAGAAGTGAAAAACGCAATTGAACCATAAGCTGCTATAGAAGCAGTTAGTACATAAGGTACTAGTACTTTAAAACAAGGATTTGACATTGCTGCACTGCACTGGGATGCTGGAGCGTGGCAAAGCACGAGGCAGGGACTTTTACACCTCTCCAAAAGGTGGAGAGAAGAACATCCTCTTCTGCCAAGAGCACAGAGGCAGCCTGTGTGGGTCTAAGTGGAGGTACAGAGCCATGTGGAGGAGACGCCGTGTGCTTAGATCAATCTGGACTTAAAAATCTTGCTTTTTGCTCTTTTCTTTTTCTTTTTGTCTCCTCTCTGAGCACAAGAGACTGATCCCCCACCACCAGCGTGAGCAAGGGTTGTGGCGTCCTGTGCCAGCAGGAAGGCAAAGGGAAACACAAAAATCCCAACACGTGAGCACTATCGTTATTGTCTTCACTTGGTGAGACAAACTGTTAAAAGCCTTAAATGAAAGGCATCTCTGGGGAGAGGCTTTCAGCCAACATATAAATCAAAAAGTTCATTTAGCTTTTTCCCTCCCATTTGTGCCAGTGTTTTAATTCTGTTTGATTTGGCAGCCCGTGTTCGTTTTCAGAATATTAAAGAGCTGAATTAAATAATTGAATCTTTTCCTTTGTGAACTTCGCTCCGTGGCTCATTGCCAGGTTCGTACCAGGATGCGGACCAGCTACTTCTTTCAGCAACAAAAATACACAGCAAACAGCGGGCTGGCTTCTCGGTGGTCTACCTGGCTGACTGGCACACATTTCCTCATTGTTCGTGTGCCTAAAGGGAATGTACCCCAGGTTTGGGGGTCCCAAATCCCAGCAGAGGGATGTAGACCACTGAGCAAGCTCCGGCACTGCCGCGGCAGTGTGCGTGGGCTGGGTGCAGGGTGCACATACAAGGAGTGAACTCTCCAAAGCATCCAGCAAGCTGACTTTTATTTAATTTTAGGTTGTTTTGATGGACCACTTATCCCCTGTAGTATTTTCATCCCATAATGAAGCTGTTCCTGAGCACAAAGTAGATTGCTTTGTGCTTTGTTCAAGGGCTTCACTGTAATGGCAGGTGGGTGCTCCGTGCCACGTCGCTGTCCCCTCCAGCAGCATGGGGAGCCCCCGCTCTGGCAGCATGCACGGTCTGCTCCAGCCGACCTCGTCGGTGACCCGCACCACCTCTCTGCGGTTTTTATTTTTTATCCTAGTGATTTTCCCTTTGCCAAAATAACATCAGGCTCTTGCCCACTGAAATAAATTTCTTTTTATCGTTGCTGCTGTTTGATGATAGTGTAAGTGAAGATGAAGGGACAGCTGCTGGATGTATAGGACAGTGGGATGAAAAAAAGAGGAGTCAGGAGAGAGACTTTGGCTCTCACGTGGGATTTTGGGTCAAAGCCTGACGTGTTTCAGTGACACTTGTCAGCCCTGGCTTAGTAGGCGCCCAGCAAACGTGGAACTGAGCAGCACCCACATGGCTCCTCCTCCAAGGATTTTAATGAATTTTAAAGAACTTTGCAGGACTATTGTGCTCTGTTACGCACCTGATAACATTAAAGCTGGGCTCAGCAAGCTTAAGTCTATCCCAAAAGCCAGAGAATGCAAACCCAGTTTTGCAGTGGTATGAAACAGGCTCTTTTGTATCGGTGGGAAGGGAGGTGTGTATTTAGGGTGATATTTAGACCTATGGTGACAGTTTCCAAGCTATGCCTTCTGAAGTCCCTGTGCGGTCCCCCAGCACAGTGCGTTATTGCAGATGCTTTTTCCCAAAGAAGCCGTGTCTCCCCGCCACCGATGTGAGCTGTAGGAAACCTGGCTGCTCCCAGGGGTGCGGATCTCTCCACTTCCCAGCCATGTTCATTTTATTGCCTTTCGCCCAGGTGCCAGCTCTCTGCTTTTTCTCCCTCTTTGGGAGATATCAGAGTCAGCCTGCAGTCGAGTTTTCATGTTGTAGGGATGAATAAGCCCATCTCTCCCCATGCGCCCTTGCAAAAAAGGTCTCAGCGGGGTGGCTGGTGGCATTTGCCAACACCACCAAGGGGATAAATCCTTCAAAAATGGTGTTTTTGTGCAAGACTGAACTTTTTTAAAAATTAAGAAAGAAAGAAGGAATGTCTTTGGCTCCTTCAACCATCAGCCTGGCCTTGGTAATACATCCCTGCGTGCTAGGTGCTGGGGTTTACCTGCTTCTTATCTGCGTCTGTGGTGGGGAAGGAGCTCGGAAACCTTGCTGCCAGCCAGCTCAGCATTGCACCCCTCTCCTCGGGGTTTGGGATTTTTCCTGCCCCTGTGAGAAGTAAGTGGGGTATTTAGGCTTTCACTAATTTTTTTGCTTTTAAGCTGTTTCATAGAAAAACTTGTTTTCTTCTGTCCAGAGGGTTAAGGGAGGGAGGATTAAGGTTTTCAGCTTTGAATCAGTTCAGAATTGGGACAGGGGCATTTTTTCCAGCACAGGCCAGCAGCATGCGGTTACCTGCCAGCTTCACGTCCCGAGCGGCTGCCAGGAAAGTCGGGCTCTCACGCCTGGCTTTTATTTGCTGTGAAATATCGCCTGGACATTTATTCTGAAAAATGACAGGGAAAACAGCCAAATAACGAAGCTTTTGAGGACACGTTTTCAGCCCAGCAGTCAACCCCCTGCCGCTGGGAGGTGGAAGAGGGATTTTGGATGAGTAAAGGGCTCTGCCATGTCTCTCCATACGACAAAGTCCCAAGGTAAACAGAGGGGGCAAAGTAAAAGTAAAGCTCAAAGTTTTTCCCATATTAAGGTATTACTAGATTAAGGTATTACTAGAAAGTGCTGTTTCTTTAAGCCCAGCTTGGGCAGTCAGTCGCTGTTGCAAGAAGGTGTTTGGCTGTCTCTGTAAAACATGAGGAACCGCACGCTGCGGTAAAGCTTTCTGCAGAAAACAGTGTAAATGAAGTAAAGGAAAAACATACTAATTGGAGGAAATTACTAGAAATTCTGCCTTGGATCAGCCGGTAGCAACCCCTGAGATTCTGGACAATGGCACAGCCAAGGGCTCAGGGTGCTGGATGGGTTATTGGCTTATTTTTACTGTTTCTTGAGGATTAGCCACGTTGGTAGGGCTGCAGTGGGCATCCAGTGTGTGACTGTATCAAAGCTTGTTTAGCAGCTTGGTTAACGACCGGGATGGTATGAGTGCACTGTGAGTTAAAAAAAAAAAGACCATATGTCATTTTTGCAAATAGCTTCCCAAAAGCAGCTTGTGGCCAGGAAAATGAGACTACTGCTTAAAATAAGTAGTAGCCTTCTGAATCGCTCAGAGTCCAACCTAGTATATTTTCCTCTTTTCAGAGAGAAACGGCTTGGGGCTGCCCTGGAAAAGGTGCATCTCCTGGGTATCCTTGGGGTGCTGGTCAGGGAGGGTCTTGCTGCTCATGCTTTATGGGGGTCCAAATCTGTCTGGGGCTGCATCAGCTGCACCTGGGCTGCAAGGAGGTTTCCTCCCTCCTAAGCACTCATCCCTTTCCCAGCATTTGGACACCCAAAAGCTTCCCCGGCTGTCAAGAGCCCTGCAAGGACCAGACCTTGATTTGGGTCGAAATGGCCTGGGGCTTTGCTGCTGCGCTTTCCCTCTGAAAAGTCAATCTGTAAAAGCTGTAAGGCCACAGTAAGGGTTTGCATAGTGAGCCTCCAGGAGAAACTGGCCTTACAAGAAGGGGGTCATAAAATATCTTCCATTTTAAACAGAAAGTTCCTCCTCTTGCTCCCACCCCGCCAAGGCTTCGCTCTCCCCGCTCTGTGGGGAGATGCTGATGGGGTTTCCGCACTGCCTTGTGAGCCCTCGAGCCTCTCCAGAGAGTAACTAACTCAGCCTCTCTATATCAAAAAAATACAAAACCACCAGCTACAAATAAAAGGCCCTGAAAATGCTCTACCACCAACTGGGTGTGTTGGCAAGAGGTGCTTGCAGCATGGTAGTTCCCCTCCAAAGCCTCCCCCCTAATTTACAGCTCTTCCTCCCGTTGCCTTGCAGATGGGTCCAAAATCAGAGCAGCCAGTGTTGTCCTCTCCTTCCAAGAGGGTGAGGACCACCATCACCATCACCAGCAGTGTTTCCCTAAGGCAAGTGCTGGCTGGACACGGTGGATGGCTCTGCCTTGGAGACAGGCGAGGTGACCTCAGCAGAGGAGGGATCAATGTACAGAGGATGCTATGTAATCTCTAGTGTCAGCAGGTGGCACTCCTACTACTCGCTCTCTGAACATATAGGGCTGCATGGGAGCTGAAACCTGCAGGATTTCTGGCCCCAGAGCAGGGCAGGTGTCTGGGAATGGGAAGATCTTGGTCCCCAAAGTTGCAGCACTCACTGGAACTTGAACTATTGAACTGTTTCTGCCTTCTGATTCCTAGCAAGGTTGTTAAAATTAGACAAAAAAAGATATAATTTACGCTGGGTCTAGGATAGTGTCAGTAAGAGTTGGATGAGTTTTGGTCTCCAACTTTTCAACACCAATTTATAACCCTAAACAGTAAAATAATTATTTTTCAAAGCTCTCCCAACCCCATGACATCTGAGCACGAAAGTAAACCGGCAGCAGAGGGGAGCTGAGAAAGAGCAGCCGGCCCCATTGGCGAAGCAGTGCAGCTGGCACAGTGACTTGCAGTGCAAACATACTGCCACTGGCCCATAGCCTTCTAATTACAGCTAATTGCATTGCACAGAGGCTGGTTTGTCAGGAAAAGGGCTCTTCACCAAGGAAAGGGGATTCCCTATCCACTGCAGCCCCGTGAACTGTACAAGAGGTTGCTCTTCTCCCACTGCTCACTGTCGAATAGAGAAACAAATTATTTGAGGCTCACAAGCTGGTTTCATTCTGGTGGACCTTGAAGATTGATGCGTAAAACCACGACCAGCTCATATGCCCTTCACCGCAGCTGGAGCCTGAGGGATGTGCCTGCCCACAGACTTCATCCTGCTCTGGGCTACAAAAGGTTTAGGAGATGCTAGTGCAGCCCTTGGCATCTCCTGAACGTGCGGTTTGCCTCGCTCCTTATTTCCAGCAAGCTGCTAAAAGGCCTGGTCCTGGTCTATGAATGTGGCTCAGCAGACAGACGAGTCCTGGATTTCTCTTATATGTGCCACGCGTGGTCCCGAGGAGGGAAGCACCGCATCCATGGAGCCCGATGGTGTAATGTGGGACCATGTGCACGGCAGCAAAGCTGCTGCCTCTGCTCATACCTAACCTAAAATTCCCTTGCTGCAATTTAATTGCAATCTAATTCATCTCCACTCCTATGCAGAGAGTAATTTACTGGTTTTACACGCGGACTGGGAATACACAGGAGGAAAGGCATTTCCCTGCTCTTTGTTGGGGTTTGTCCTTGATTTTGAGGCAGGACAAGTGTTTTTTTAAACTCCCACAAGCGTGGGGTGAGTGTAGGAATGAACGTGATGCTTCCTGTGGTTGTGATACCTGGTGCTCATCATTAGGAAGATTAGGTTCACATTTTTAATAGGAAATGTGTGCTGGCGCCATAAAACCTAGGGCTGGAAGAGATGCGTGAGGTCATCACATCTTTTTCCACGTCAGCGCAAGACTTTCCCTGAAGCCCTTTTCCAGCAGATTTCCAACTTGCTGTGTGTGTCCCTGGTGGCTGGGCTGCTACCACCTCTGGGCTGATTGCAAACAGGCCGATGCACTCAGTCATGCATCTCCCTTCCTCGGTAGCTGGCCGATGCTCTCACATCGTGCTTCTCATTCCTTCTTTTTGCTCTTCCAAAACATCGCCGCTCCACTCCCTTCTCCATGTCCCCACCCTCCCATCTCTTCTCGTGGGTGTCCTGCCCTGACCCTTGGCTGTGCACAGGGTTTGGCTCTTCCTGGCCCCGGTGCTGGCACATTGGAGGGGCTTCAGGCAGTGGTGTGGCAGTGATGAGCTGCCTGTGAATCCGATTTTTCACCTCCGGCCCTGGGTGACGAGCTGTGAGGTCGGGGTGTCCCTGCCGGACCCCCGGGCATGGGAACGAAGCCGCAATGAGAAGGGTCGCTACTGCAGAAGGAGGGAAAGCCTCGTCCCAGTGGGGCTGGGTGCACCGGTCACCCTGTTTTGGGGCAGGGTAGCATCCCGGCGGGTGATGCACGTAGAAGCAGCCCCCCTGCTCTGCCCTGAGCTCCTCGCAGCGTGCCTCTGGTTCCCACACTAATGAGAAACAGCTTAAAACACGCTTGAACCTTGCTCGCTTTTTGCACATTTTCAAGAGATTAGCGGGGCTGCTTTTGCCGTCAGGAGGACAGGCTCCTTATCTGCCTTGCCTCGCTAATAAAATCACTTCCAGAAAATCGCAGCACAGGTGGGACAGCCATAGCTATGCAAGGGCTGGATTTTCTTACTCACCCTGTGTTGGCATCGTTGATTTTGTTTGCGTGGTTTGCTGGGTTTTGGCATACAATCTGCCCCCACTGCTGTGCTCTGCCCGGTGCTGAGGACGAGCCAGCCCATGGGTGTCCTCCGAGCTGGCTCCCACAGGGACGGTACAAATAAAATCCTACCTTATAGATGCTTTTACGATTCTCAGAGGATGGTTAAGAGGTTTTATCAGTGGTTTATCACCCGAGGTACAGGTGATGGGCGACATACCAAAATAAATGATGCTTCATCCATCAGGCCATGTTGTAGCTGAACCAGGGAAGCAGGTCATGAACAGGGACACAAAACATGACCATTGTACAAGGTGATGAGAGAAACAGCTGTTGTGCACAAATAGAGCAATGAGGAGTACGTGGGGTTTTGGTAATAGAGTTCATCTGTGGCTGAAGCACATTTCTGCAAAATTTGTGCAGTTTTTCTGGAGAAATGTAACGATATTTTTCACTGGATGGACCAGCTGTGATATGGAGAGGTAGGCGACGAGCCGCCCTGTAGGCTCTCCTGTGGGACCCTGTCTTCAAGTGGTGGTCCCGGTCATGCAGGAGCCACAGGAGATGATGGCAATCACACAAATATTAAAGCTGTTGCTGTTGTTGACCAAATTCTCCTTTTTTTCCAACCAGGCTGGCCCTTAAAGTAAAAGACAGCAGCCGTAATGTCAGCAAGGGACCTCTTCCAAATCTCATGCGGGGATTCATGGCCACAAATCATCCTCCTGTCTTAACCAGCTCAGAGAGGAGACCAGCCAAGCAGGGTCTTTAAAAACACTTCCTTTTTCCAAACAGTGGGTTATTTACTTGCATCCCTTGTTGGCTGAGTGTGTGCTGCCATTGTCCCCCCCCCAAGCCTCACGGTCAGCCCCTTTGCCCCCTCCTGGGTAGAGAGGCAGAGTTATCTGCTTGTACACATATTAAAAACTTGCAGGGCTCAAAGCACTTTGTATAGGCTCAAAAGGCTTTGAAGCAAATATGAATTTTTCCCCCATTTCTGGGTTTGATGGGGAGGCTGTTTTCAGCAGAGAAGGGGCTCCCTGGGCTCGGTGGCCTGCCCCAGTTCCCATCCCACCCATTGTCACCTCTGTGAATTGCTGTAGATCCATGTGGACTTGGCCTTAAATTTTTCCTTTTTTTCTTTTTTCTTTTTTCATTTTTCTTTTTTTCATTTTTCTTTTTTTCTTTTTTCTTTTTTCTTTTTTCTTTTTTCTTTTTTCTTTTTTCTTTTATTTATTTTTATATACATATATATTTTTCTTTTTCCTTTTTCCTTTTCTCTTTTTTATTTCCCTTCCTTTTTTCTTTTTAGTCCTCCTTTTTCTTATGCTGCCTTTTCTCTCTTTCCCTTCCCTCATCAGTCAGGCTGGCAGCACCCCAGCGATGAGCTAATGAGGCTCGCTGCTGGATCCCGGATCTGTGTGGGAGGCAGCGAGACGGTGCTCAGCCACGGCTCAGCCCGGTGCCGGCCACAGTTGGGGTCCGGCCCCAGCCCAGCAAGCACGGGGCTACCGTGTGCCATCAGAGCCGGGGCAGGCGAGGGGCAGATCCAGACAGCCAAGCGCTTGTTTTGCTGGTGGGGCTGGGAAGGGATTGCAAAAGTCAGATGGGGTCTGAGCTTCGGGTCGGTCCTGGCTGCTGGATGGAAGAGCTCAAGGGAAAGGCATCACTGCACCCCGCAGAGGGGAGCGGGGCTGGCTGCCCTGAGGCCAGGGTGATGGGCCCTGGGGTCTGGCTCAAGCCCACCCCATTGCGAGGAGGTAAAGCCTGTAGAAGGGTGTTGAGAGAGATGTAACCCCCCCCCAATTCCTGCCAGGCTGATGGCAACACGATGGCATGAAATCACCAGCACAGGGAAGTGATGATAGCTGCCCGAGAGAGGGAAGGGTGGTCTGACAGCAGGGTGAGCAGGAGGGACCCCGGGGAAGCGAATGGCTCTGGTGTGCAGGCACTGCCCTGGCTGTTTGTAGACATGCTCTCTCCTCTGTAAGCTGCCTTTTAACTCTGCAAACAAGCATCCCTTCGCAAAGACTCTCTTCTCACCAAAAATTAAAAAAAACCTCAAAGAAATGAAACCAGGGAGGAGTTGGGCAGCTCCTTATGTTTAAGGAGGACTTCCTGGCCACCAAGGTCTGAGGTGGCCAAGTCACCATGACTCCCAGGGATGGCAGCGGGCAATGAGGGGTCCCAGCAGTTCACAGGAGGTGCAGAGCATCTCACAGGAGCAGCGGGATTAGGCAGCAGCATAATGGCTTGTAGGGGGATACGATGTACACCATAAAAGCTGGATGCCCTTTGAGGCCCAGGCTTGCTGCTTTCTTGGCTGATTGTGTTCTCCTCCATTTCCATCCTATCTCTCATGTCTGTGCGTATCCATCATCCTTCAGCTGCTCAGCACGCTGGACAAACCTCTCTTGTATATTTTAACATTAATTTTCTTTTTTCCTTTTGCCAACCCCCAAAATAAGGCAATTGGGTATTATTCCTGGGGGATGCAATCAGTGACAAATTTGGGATTGCACTGTCTCCCTTGGGATAACCATCTCAATCAATTTCCAAGTGACTTTGCAACATATCCATAAACTTTCAGCAACACTTCTTGGAATAAGTGTGTGCTTGTTTTAAAAAATGCAAATTGCACTCATTTGAGCGAGAGGGAGATTGCCTCAGGCACAGATGTAGTGATGCACAGGAACATGTACATAAAAAAGGCAAAGAAAACACCTTCTCAGCCCCCTTTCCACTTGACCGTCTCTCTCCTGCATCTCCTGCTCCACATCTGCATGACCTGCCTGCTACCCTCGTCTCTGTGCAATACAAACCTGCACTGGTTTTATTTCAAAATACTCTAAGAAATGTAATCCCCTGTTGTCCCCAAGCATTGGGAGCTCTTTGAAGCAAAGAAGGAGGCCTCGAAGATGCCCTCTCCTTCTCTGTCCAGCCCTCCACATGTTCAACTTTCAGGTGTTGTACCTTCAGAGCAAATTCATGACCGATGGAGAATTATTTGTGTTTTGTGCTCTCCAATACTGTGCTGCAAGAGTCTTACGGTGGTGCTCAATGGGAAGCTTGCTGCAAGATGCTGCTTGGCACCACAGCATCATCTTTCCAGCTCTTCCAAAGTCCACCGCGGGCCGCTAGTGATGTTCCCAGGGCTTTACAGCTGGGAAATAGCAGCGACCTCCTGAGAGAGCCTGATGTCACAAGATTTTTCAGCTTGATTTCCAGAGCAGTGGTCTGGATGTGCTTCAAACTTCTGACTGCTTTTTCCAAACAGAGTTGTTGCTTGGGATTTTTGTCTTTTTTTCTTTTTCTGGACTCTCCCTTCCCCAGCGCTCAGACCTTCTTGTGCAATCGGTGTCCCTTTGTAGAAATGTCTGTGAAAAATGCAGAGATTTCCTGAGAGCTGTGCAGTGGAAATTCCTGAGATTTCTGGTGCAGACAGACACGTATGGAGCTGGGGCTGGGGAGGAGGAGGCAGCAGTTTAGGAGATGCCTTTTCTGCAGAAACAAATCCTTTCTACTCATCCTCTCTAGTCTGCACCTGCAAAAGGGTTATTCAACCCATGTTAAACCAGAACTGCGGGTAGACTCAAGCATTTGCCGCTGCACCGAGTTTTTGTAGCTACTTTTGTGCCTCTGGCAGGCTGAGAGTTTGCAAATGGGTCTTGGACCTCTCTCTGCCGTGCACGGCATGGTCAACTCAAGCCAGCCCTGGCCGTGCACGCTGCTCCCTGCCGTGCAGAAGATGCTGTCCCCAGCTTCCAATCATCCAGGTGATTTCCATGTGTAGCTGAAAAATGCCAAGGAAACAAAGGCATGATGAAATCTCATTGGGAGTTAGTGGATTTTGGCAGTATATGGCGGCCACCCCTTGTGCCAGCTCCTCTCATGCTGCTGCTGAGGCTGGAAAACTCATAACATGCAGCCTCTCGCATGCCTGGAGGAGCCCTGTGGGATGCACAGCTGTGGGGCATGCAGCACCCCAGAGTAGCAAGGGAGGCTTTGCGAAACGAGTCAGGATGAGGCCCCGACTGGGGAGCTGCCCCTGCATAGGGAAACCCACCTGGGAAAAGGTTTGAGCCCATGCCTGCAAGGAGGGGAGCCGGGGACACGGGCACCCGGGGATCAGCATGGCACTGGTTTGGTAAATCCTCGAGGACCCATGGAAGAGAGCTGAGCTTACCACTTACAGGGACAGGCTGTCAAAGAAAATTTGCAAGAGGGGTATGTTCTCCTCCCCATCTTTACGTGACCACCAGCATTAGATGGCCCCGCGATGGAACACAGCTGTAGGGATGATGCACAGGGCTGACCAGAGTACAGCCTGCTCTTTTGCAATGAGTTTGGCTCTGGACTACAAACAAAAGTGCCTTTTTATTCCCAAAAATAAAATTAAACAAAGAAAGAAAAAAAGGAGGCAGCATTCCAGCAGCTGCCTGTTGCAGCGGCAGAAGAAGAGGGGTAGAAACAAGATGCCGTTTTCAGTGCACCGCTTCCTAATTCAGCAATGCTCAAATGCCTGTGGCCAAAACTGAGGTCTCAAACTGGGGGCTTCAGATGGAGAGGGGTCAAATGGACTAGGAACGCCTTAGAGGAATTTAAAAAGTTATTGAATGGCACATCATAACTGGGGGAAAAAACACCCTCTGGGGTGTTAAATGGAGATGTGCAGGTGATGGTTACTGGTTCCCGAAGCCATGGGGTGCTGCAAGCCCAATGTGGAAAGGGTCACCATCCGTTTCCTTATGCTCACACCCCTTCCCAAGGCAGCTGGGGCTGGCCCATGTTGGAGGCAGAAAAATGGAGCAGATAAAGCTTTGGTCAGATTGGGGAAAAAGTACTAAAAATGGGAGGTAACCCTCAAGTCAAGCTCTTTAATGTGGGGTTAACCCCATCCCTGAGTCCGCGCAGGCATGACGCCCAGCTTCCTCGCTCGCCTCCAACTTTCAGGATTAAGCTGGCTTCGATACCAAGTGCTTCAGAGCTTGTGAAGTTCTTCCAAACAGGAGATATTTTTCTAGCACTAACAAGGCTTTTGCACTTGTCTGTTAAACCCAGCTAATCCACCCTGTCCTGCTGGGAAGTGGGCGAAAAGGGGCTCTTTGGGCTGCGTTGTGAGGATGCTCTGACTTGGCCTATTTCAAGAAATAGCCTCCCTTGGGAGGAGAATTGTAAATTTCCTTGCTAGGAGAATAACGGGCAATATGCAGATACCTAAAGCAGCTACTTACGAGCTCCGAGGTTCCCACACTGCACTTAGTCTGTGTTATACCACTGTAACCATCCTCAGAGACCTTGTGGGCTTGTCCACTGAAGTTTTTCAGGGTAACATTTGCATTTTTAGGTTTCCCATTGGACGGCTTGCTGCTTTTAGTCCCAGATTGACACCTACAACCTGCTCTGCATCGGCAGGCTTTTAGGTGTGAAGAGGGAGTGCAGCTTCCAGGCTGCTCCTGGAGGTGCTCCTCTGCCTTTCTCCCATGGCTGCTTCCATCCTGGGGGAGAAATAGCATTAAATAAAATAGCTAAGCTCAGTAAGGAGCCAGTCTGGGACCACCTGCATCCATTGCTGGGGTGGCACTGAGGGCGATGCAGAGCTTTTTGCCAATGGTCTGCATCCCAAGGAAGAGGGATGGGGGACACAGAGCAAGAAAGTGCAGAGAAAATGAAGGAGTCTTAAAACGCAACCGGGTTGGTGGGGATTTTGAGTAATTATTTTGGAAACGGCTTCAGGATCTGGCAACTTTTTGCTGTGTGTCAAACTGTCAGCCGGCCTGTCCAAAATCCACCCCTGCATAACTCCGAGTGCTGCCAGCCCAGGAGTCCAGGGAGCTGGCCATTTCACCCAGCCAGCCGTGTGGGGACACCAGCACCCAGGGCAGGAGCGAGGGGTCGAGCTCGATGGCTTTTCCAAAATAATTTCTCATTTCTAGCAGACTTAAAAAAATGAACTGGGGCAAAATGTAATGCCATGAGATCAGCAGAACTGTGGGTTAATGGGAAATGTCAGGCTCACTGTATTTAATCCTCCTGCTGCAAAACACCTCTTTTAAACCATTGATCATCTTTTACTTAGAAAACTGTTCTTGCCACAAAAATTGCCAGATTTCCGGGGAAAAAGGTGTGAGCAGTGAGTGAACGTATTCAACTTTCCTTTCCAAATGGCACTTGTTTAAGCTTTTATTTGCTAGACAGTAAGCGGTAATGCTGTCATCCGAGATTTACGTGCGCTGCCATTAAACCATCAGTAAATACAAGGATGCTTTAAGGGCTGGAGTAGGGAAGCAGCAGCAAGACAGGCAGGGGAGGCTGAAACACGTATGCCGTAGAAGAGCAGCCGCAGAGGTCCCTTTATTTCCAAAGCAGACTGTGTCATGCCCTCTGCAATATTCCAGTCAATCTAATGCAATACTCATTTTTTTTCATTAACCTCCAATGCAACCTCCCCATCTGCAGAATTAATCACTGCTGGAAAGCTAGATGAGTGCTTTAGAAATAACAAACTACTGCCTTCATCCCTAGCAACTTTTTTTCAGGCCTTTCAGTTCCATTTCAGTTCATTGACCATGCTCACGATCTTGCTGATTCCATTTACAAGCGATATATATTTATTGTATACATGCTTAAATGATGTCTATCTTTTTTCAAGAGTGATAGCTTAACTGGCATTTGCCCACTAGACTATCCTAAAATTGAGACACTTGCATCTCAGATGAGATTCCCAGCAGCACACTGGGGTGCTTTCACCCCATGTTTGGAAGCCTCTTTTTATGAGTTCGAGAGCTGGATGTTATTCCCAGGGTATTTCCCTGCCTGTCTAGGCGCTGAGCTAGGAGAGTGCATGCTTCAGGCTCTCAGTTTGGAAATCCCCATTACTTGCACTGGTCTGTGAAACCACGTAGTGTGGTCTCCCCTCAGCACAGCCTTCCCAAAAGCTTTTCATCACGGGTGGCCAGAAGTCGCCCCTTCCCCGGGAACACAAGGCAGACCCCGTCTCTCTCCCACGTCTCTCTCTCACTCGTCTCGCTCCTTGGGTGGGAAAAATCCCAAAAGATGGGTGCCTCGACCTCCTGCCCTCATTCCCCCTGCACTTATACTTCCCCAGCCCCACTTTCCCGGAGACCACAGCCATGCCTACGTGCAAATCTTCAATCATCTGCCCAGGTTATATCTTTATAATAACAGATTTTAATAGAGTAATATGGTGAGGTCATCGCAGCCGGCTGCACTTTTATTTCGGCGTGGTCGCTATAGCAGCGAAGGTCAAAACAAAACATATAGTTCACCAAAGCAAAGTTTCCTGGCTGATGGTGTTCATTTTTCTTTATGAGCTGACTTTGGAAGACAGCGGAGCGGCAGCTAATGGAAACTCGAACGTCCTTCTCTCTCCCCTGTCTGCTCCTCCGTCTCCGCAGCAATCGAGATAAAGGTTAGACATCTGGTTCTGATCTGCTCTGTTTAACTGAAGAAAAGACCCGCTCCTGCTGTCTCGTAAATCATCCCACAGCTGGAGCGCAGTCCCAGCTATTTGCTGGGGCTGTTTACCCCGCCACATCCCATTTAGCTGTGGGTTTTGCTTTTGGAAAGGCTGCGCTTCCAGCAAGCTGCCTGCTGCCATTTTGTGAGCGGTCCCTGGCTGCTGGGCTGGGGCTCTGGGCGGGTGGCAAGGGCTGAGAAATTGTCATGGGTTTAAAATTATCTCGGGATTTAAAGCCATCTGGGATGCCAGTCTCGGCATGCTAGCAGCAGTCAGCTCAGCTTGTGGGAATAGCACTTGCTTGCGGCAAGCTCCCTGTGGGATGCTGCTCCCTGGGAGCGAGCACCCTGGGAGCTCACTCAAAGAGCTTAGGGGCACGCAGGAGCTGTAAGCAAATGAACACCCACAAAACCGTGCAGATTTAACATCGTAGCATCTTCTGAATCCACTTATCTCAGCTTATCATCTCCTTGTTACACAGAGGTTTAATGACTTTAGGGTTGGGAGATGTATTTTTTTCCATCTCACAAGCAGGAGGCTGAAGCAAGAAGGGACGAAGGGTAGGGCGATGGCCACACAGAAAACCCGTGGCCGAGGAAATGCCCAGGCTTATGTCTTAATTATCTGAATATCCTTTCTCCAGGCTCAGAAGCTTCAAGTTTATCTGCATTTATGCTGAAGCACTTGGACACCATCCTAATTTCCAGGAATGCCTGGTGTGGAAGACATCCTTTTCCTTAAACTCTTGACCTTGCAATGTCAACACTCGAGGTGTAGGGCATTGCTTTGGCGTGGCATTGCTGGAAAACCCACTTTAACTGAAAGGAGCTAGGCAGGTACATGTGTACATCTATATACTTCTAGACTGGCTTCTTCTGCTGATGTAATAAATTTAATACTGGCTAATAAAATGTGTCAGAGCCACTTTGCCTCTCCTTGTAAAGGTTTCCCAGGAAGGCTATGATTAAATGCAAAGCTACAACATTAGCAGAACCTAACCAAGCATCAAATGCCGGTGCTATCCTAAATTTAAAGGTCTAGCTGCAATGTTTAACTCTGCTACATGTCCTATTCTTCATTTTTATGATACTATCAGTATCATAAAAGGTCATGTCTCTGCTCTGCTGTTGAACCCTGTGGTTTTCACCAGCAGACTGGTAGCTCACTTGCATCCAAGGGCAGCACGTTCATCCAAAACCCTCTGGGTTTCAATTACAGCAAGTGAGATTTGAGACTGGTTATTGCAAAAGCCATGTAATAGTTTGTCCCAGGGACTGTCCACTCCTCACCCTTTAGGGGAATTGCCCTAAATCTCTGGAGTTTTCTGGGAACAAGTTAGACAAAACTTTGCAGGGCTGGTGTAGGTTGGGTTGACCCTGCCTTGGAGACCCGCATGAAGTTCAAGCAAATCTTGGATTTAATGCTTTGTCTTCAAGTCCTAATGCTAATTCTGTCCCAGGCAGCAGAGCTACCAGCCTTTATTTTACTGGTGACCCTCCTCACAAAGTATTTCACACTAAGGTTGCCCAGAGGAAGCCACAAAGTCCTACATCCCCTCCTGCATCCACACCTCCTTTTAGGAGTGGGTCCTCATTGTCTAAATGTGGGCCCCTGCTACAAGTCAAGATGCTCAATGTTGGCTGACAATACCTGTGTGGGGTTGGAAGACATGGTAAAGGTTATAGAGACCCCACATGCATTGTGCAACTGGTGCCCGAGAGTTTCTGAAATGACGCATCATGCCTAGATGTAGGCAACCATATCCCACCCCTACTGCCTACATCGATGGTCAGACCTTCCTAGCATCGCTTCAAAGTGCCTCAGGGCATGAGTCCCACAGGCAAGTTATGCTAAAACATGTGGCCAAGCCTATCCAAAAGAAGATGCGAGCAGGTCAGAGTAGGAGGAGGATGCCACTTTACCCTCTCCACTGATGCTGAACTTTTTTACAAGATGTCTTGGCAATTAGCAGAAGTGATGTAGCTGTTGTGGTCTGGCTATGAGAGATGCAGTTTATAGGGAGCGATAGTATCTTTTATTAGGCTTGATGTGCCTCAAGAAAGCAGGCTTTTAGGCATGCAAGTCCTGTTCAGGCCACAGCCCGAGGGTTTGAGAGCATCAGCCCAACCATGGGGCACATCCTCCAGTGGCTTGCTCAGGGCTCATGCCAAAAGACAGAGACTTTCTAAACAGCGTTGCACCACAGAACAAGTCTTCACCAGGACACTTTGCTTCCAGTGAAGCTCTTTTATTTCACAACGTGCCCTCAGTTTATGGGGAATTGCTGGGCTTGAGTCCAGCTTTTACGTCTTTGCTGTTTCACTCTCAGGCAGGGGTGG
The DNA here is from genome assembly GCF_965638725.1 of Aptenodytes patagonicus. Taxonomy (NCBI): domain Eukaryota; kingdom Metazoa; phylum Chordata; class Aves; order Sphenisciformes; family Spheniscidae; genus Aptenodytes; species Aptenodytes patagonicus. The sequence goes on from NC_134954.1 coordinate 34,467,561, forward strand.
AAGACTGACGCTGTACCTTTCAAAGTCGTGGGCATTTTTGATGCAGGAGATTCAGATGGGATGTCTGCATAAGAAGTCCTGCTTAAAGGACTGTGTCCTCTGGATTACAGCACATACATCCATCACGTCTCTCTTGAGTTCGTCAACACAGTGCCCATGTTTCTTTCAGGAGGCTGCAAAGCAATGGTTTCACAAAGGGAAGGGAACTATTTAGCCAGAGCTAATTTGTCTGAAAAAAACACATTAGGGGAGCAGCCCCCTCCCCTAACATGGGGGGCTTGGCGACCGGGAGGATGCCAGCCAGATCTGCAGCATGGGGATGCTAATAAATGGTGAAGGCCAACCCAAAAGCAGCGGGGCACAGATGTCAGGACTAACCATCGGCAGCCAGGAGTGGAGCACGCTGCTCGGGGCTCTGCCGGGCTGGGCTGAGCTATTTTTATTCCTGGTCTGGTCCCGCAGCCACGCTGGCAGATGCGCTCCCAGCTGCAGCTGACTTCCATGTGTAACCCCGCGTGGCCGCTGGCCGGGGGCCCGGGGTGTAACATGCTTCCTTAAAAGGCTCGGGAGAGGCGACTGCAACGCCCCACAACCCCGGGGATGGGAGGGGATGGGAGGGGTTGGGGGGCCCCCTTCCCAAGCTGCCTGCTTCCCCAGCACGCTGTGAAAGCCCAGCCTGCACCTTCACATCCCAGAGCGCTGCATGGTCCATTGAATGTAGCTTTCCTGGGAAACGGAGGCGGCACCAGCACTGGGAAAACCTCTCCCATGCTGCAGAGGGGTGGGAGGCTGGAAGGAAGGATGATTCGTGGGTCACTGTAACCTAGCTGCAACTTTTATACCCCATGAGAGCAAAAAAGGAGGTCTTGGGCATGCCCCCATGCACAGTGAAATGCAGGGCAGGCTGCCTTGTCCTCCAGAGCGGCCACAGCTGGGTGCAGCCATTGCAACAGCCAATTATAATGATAAATAAAAAAAAGTTACCTATTCTCCTCTTTTCTAATGAAGCCCTTGTCATGTGCTTGGAGAGGGTGCCAAATAAACAGTGCAGCTTCCAAAGCACGGCTGCCAGGGCTCAGCTCATCCCCACTTGAGCAGTGTCCCTGTCGTCCCCGAGCCCTGTACAAGTGACTTGGTACTGATAGGAAATTTTGGGAGCTGGGCTGCTCCGTGTGTCAGGAATGGCATAAAAGCTGGGACACCTAAAAATGTAAATCCCCGGGGGACAAAGCCCAGAGCCGCCCTACACGCTCCCCTTGCCACAATGAATCTGCAGCCCCACTCACCTGGACAAGTCAACGTGAGCCTCTTGGACCCCTGTGGATCATGTGCAGCATTGAACAGGGAACCTAAGGTGTTTGGCCAGCTTAATTTAGTCTTGTAAATGGTGTTATGGAAGGCAAATCCTGTTGGGAGGACTGCTTTCAAAGGCATCATGTACAACATGTGGAGTGTCTCAAGTCATGGTCCTTGAAGACCCACCTGAAATGCTTCAGAAAGTGGTAGCCCAAAGTGTGGGGCACTTTAAATTTCTCCAGGATGGAAATTTCACAACCAAGACATCTCGGTTTCCACACCACCCCACCAGCGAGTAGCCTGGGGGTGCACAAGAAGCTGGGAGGGGACACAGCCGGGACAGCTGACCCAAACTGGCCCAAGGGATATTCCACACCATATGGCATCATGCTCAGCATATAAAGCTGGGGGAAGAAGAAGGAAAGGGGGACATTTGGAGTGATGGCGTTTGTCTTCCCAAGTCACCGTTATGCATGATGGAGCCCTGCTTTCCTGGAGATGGATGAACACCTGCCTGCCCATGGGAAGTAGGGAATGAATTCCTTGTTTTGCTTTGCTTGCATGCGAAGCTTTTGCTTTACCCATTTAACTGTCTTTATCTCAACCCAGGAGTTTTCTCACTTTTATTCTTCTGATCTTCTCCCCCACCCCACTGGGGGAGAGCGAGCGAGCGGCTGCGTGGTGCTTAGTTGCCAGCTGGGGTTAAACCATGACACCAGCAGCACCTCAGCGATGTCCCCCTGAATATCCATCCTCTGTATAAGGGCAGGCTGCCTTGTCCTCCAGAGCGGCCACAGCTGGGTGCAGCCATTGCAACAGCCAATTATAATGATAAATAAAAAAAAGTTACCTATTCTCCTCTTTTCTAATGAAGCCCTTGTCATGTGCTTGGAGAGGGTGCCAAATAAACAGTGCAGCTTCCAAAGCACGGCTGCCAGGGCTCAGCTCATCCCCACTTGAGCAGTGTCCCTGTCGTCCCCGAGCCCTGTGCAAGTGACTTGGTACTGATAGGAAATTTTGGGAGCTGGGCTGCTCCGTGTGTCAGGAATGGCATAAAAGCTGGGACACCTAAAAATGTAAATCCCCGGGGGACAAAGCCCAGAGCCGCCCTACACGCTCCCCTTGCCACAATGAATCTGCAGCCCCACTCACCTGGACAAGTCAACGTGAGCCTCTTGGACCCCTGTGGATCATGTGCAGCATTGAACAGGGAACCTAAGGTGTTTGGCCAGCTTAATTTAGTCTTGTAAATGGTGTTATGGAAGGGGATAGAGTTAATTTTCTTTATGGTAACTAGTATGGGGCTGTGTTTTGGATTTGTGCTGGAAACAGTGTTGATAACACAAGGTAGTTTTAGTTACTGCTGAGCAGTGCTTACACAGAGTCAAGGCCTTTTCTGCTCCTCACACCACCCCACCAGCGAGTAGCCTGGGGGTGCACAAGAAGCTGGGAGGGGACACAGCCGGGACAGCTGACCCAAACTGGCCCAAGGGATATTCCACACCATATGGCATCATGCTCAGCATATAAAGCTGGGGGAAGAAGAAGGAAAGGGGGACATTTGGAGTGATGGCGTTTGTCTTCCCAAGTCACCGTTATGCATGATGGAGCCCTGCTTTCCTGGAGATGGATGAACACCTGCCTGCCCATGGGAAGTAGGGAATGAATTCCTTGTTTTGCTTTGCTTGCATGCGAAGCTTTTGCTTTACCCATTTAACTGTCTTTATCTCAACCCAGGAGTTTTCTCACTTTTATTCTTCTGATCTTCTCCCCCACCCCACTGGGGGAGAGCGAGCGAGCGGCTGCGTGGTGCTTAGTTGCCAGCTGGGGTTAAACCATGACACCAGCAGCACCTCAGCGATGTCCCCCTGAATATCCATCCTCTGTATAAGGACCACTGGGATTTCCCTCCAAAGAAATGGCTTCCAGACCCTGGAAAATTATTCCACCAATGCCCACCATGGCTTTTACAAAGACAAAAACATGCATTTCTCAAAACCTCCATTAGACTTTATTTAAAAGTTCTTTGTATAGACTTCCTGACACAGAATCCACAATAAAAATAAAATCCCCTTCCCACCCACCGCCCCCCCTCCCCAAATTGCTTTGCTTTGTATTTTATAAAACATACAACATCAGAAGAATGCCAGAGGCATCCTACACCACAATTTAAAAATTTGTTAACTGAGGCCTTGGTCCCAGCAGTGCATTTGCATTCGGAAACCTTGCTTCCTTTTCCTTGCTCGGTTGGCCACATATGTTACAAATGCATACAAGAGATCTAGTTTGAAATCTAATCCAGCAAAAGGAGGGAAAAAAAAAAAAGGAAGAATGAAAAATTGAACCGCTTGTTTATCAGAATTAGCTACTCTCTTACACAAAGGCTTTCCCTGTAAAGTTATGCTCAGTTATGAAAACAATAAAAGCAAGCATGTAACAGTTGCAGTGAAATTTTTTTTTTTTTAATCTCATTTTTACGGTGCCTTAGATAGGCAGACTGCCAGAATCAGAAGGAAAGGGTAATTTAGAGATGTGTTCAGAGACAATAACAATCTGCAATAGGTAAATATTTGGTAATGTTGAAGCTATACAATATAACCCGGACACATGTAGCACTCAGTCCACAAACAGTTTAGCACCATATTGATAGGTCATGCAGCAAAACACTTTCTTCAAGGTTTGCTTGGAAGTTAAAAGCATGAAATAGTACAGTGCAAGGTAGTCTATACCCTTAGCTTCTATAGGGGTAAGGTGGCAACGGCTGATGCTCCTGGCTGTCTCAGAGGTATGTGTTAACAGGTCACTGGCTCTATGTTCCTATCATCGTCACCGCGCCAGGGTTGATGTTACCTGAAAAGGTTTGATGGAGAAAGAGAAAATAAATGAGGTTTTTCCGTGCATGGGAAGCTGTGCAGAATATTGAGGGAAGATAAACGGAGTTAATTGTCAGGACTTGCTATGGAGTGCAGAGCACCGCAACCAAGGTCACTACAGCCGTGCACCAGACTGGAAATGCCAGGAGTCCCCTCTCCAGCCACACATAAGTTGCTTACCGGAGACACAAACTTTTTCACATTCTTTCTGTGTGTTAAATCTGTTCTCGTTGCCTCCGCAGCCACCGTACCAGAACCGGGCGCAGCTCTTGGTCTCGGGGTCATAGTACCATTTCAGCACAAAGTTCCTGCAGGTCCCCTCGTCTTTTTGCAGCCGGCAGATATCTGTAACTATGGATAAAAGCAGGAGCAAGAAGAGTCAGCAACAGCAGTCCTGGATGAAACACAGTCTCTCTGAATGTATGTGCATGATAGAGAAATGCCTGGGAGCAGGGCTGGCATGCAAGCTCAGAAAGGGCAATCACAGCATAGACTTTGCGCATCTCCTGTGACTAAATCCACCTCTTAGTCTGCAAAGAGAAGGTCTTTCTTTGGATGTCTTTGCCCAAGAGGACACCAGCCCTCATCCACAAGCCCTCAGCCCTGTTTCTGTCATGCAGCCCCAGAGCGATGCTGAGATGAAGGATGAGTGCTGCACGGCAGCGCTTGTCTGCAGATCCCCTGGATTTGCAGGAAATTAGTTGGCAGGTCTCAGAACTGGGAGCGGACTGGTTGGGCTGCAAGGGAAAAAGTGTTTGCACCATCATTTTCCTATTAAAAATACTGGCTTCCCCTGAAAAGAGAAATCTTCTATGTGAAGATGCTCCCGGACCTACCACACACTGCCCTGTGGTATCCTGCATCCCTTGCTGGGTGAGCAGGGAACAAACTAACAAAGTACCTGGAAGTGTTAAAATGAAATTGCCAAATAAATTAATAAAAACAGTAAAAAAATCCAGTATTAGCCACTAATTTACCATCAAGTCACAAACAAGACATCCCCTGCAGGCAGGGATGCAAAAGCAGCTCATGCCACCTCTGCTCAGCGCAGCGTAACCCTCAGCCATCATAGTTAGTCCTGGAAAAGCCTTGTTACCATAGCCCTGAGTCAGGCAGATCCCAGAAATTTCTGGTATCATGCTCATCACTGCCACTTATCAGTGGTACGGCTTCAAGCTGCTGGTGTCCAGTGTTGGACATGAGTAAAAATCATTGTCATCAGTCAAACAAGTATCAGTAAAACAGCCAGCACTGAAAAATGAATGGGGGCGAGGGGGAGTCAGATGGGCAAAGTGTAGAGTTCCTCTTACTAGAGGGGTATTTGCAACCAGGACCCTTTTTTTAATTAAGAAAAAAAAAAAAATCTTTTACCTTCTTTTTTTTTTTTTCCAAAAGCAAAGATAAATCAATGTATACAGAGTATACCAGCAACGACTGCTGGGGAAATTCAGGTCTTGAAGTTATCTTCTGATAATCTTGTCTTAGGATCATGCCTTTTGTAAACCAGGTGCCAGAAATCAAGCTACTTAAAGGACTTGTCTCTTAAATTGTGGTTAATAGTCCCAAATACAAGGGAATATATATAGTGAATATAGGAAAGAAAATATAGCTATAGGGTGAATATATAAAAAGGTGTATTTGCAAGCAAGTTTCTTTGGGGTCTGATGAGGACAAAGGCATGCTAAACACTTCTAAAGTTCTCATGGGAAGAAGGGTGCAAAAGATTATCCCTGAAATCCCGACTAGAAAGTAGGTCTGGCAATGACCCTTAGGCAACAAGAAAGCCCCAGCGGCGGGTTTACTTTAAAGGAAATTGCGGCTGGTGCTGGCGGCTGCCCAGAGCCCAGGAACGCTGCAGCAAGGCTGGGATGCTCCCAGGGGGAAGGTGGAAATGCCCAGACCAACGTCAGGCATGCTTCTGGGCAGCCCCTGCCAAATGTCTAAACTCTTTCTGCCTGCTCATTTCAATTGCATTTTTCCCTCCGTGCTGTGAGTGACTGAACAGATAGCTGCCAGAACAACGCTGTGGTCAAAGGGGTCAGGCTCAAGTGGTCCACACTGCTGCTATCGTGAGGGAGATCAGGTGGTTTGTTTGTGCAGTGCTTTTACTGTTTAGATAGGAGGAGCTGGGAATATGTCCTTTCCGAGAGAGAAGACGTCTGAAAGGATGCTCCTGCCCCTTGTCCTATTCTAAATGCAGCTTTTTAAAGCAGGATTTCTTTTTTTAATCTCAGTTTTTCTTTGGAATTTGAAATCAGTATTGACCTTCCAATTCAGCTTTGCTTTTGGGCTCCTACAGCCAAAAGCTTCCTGATGCCTTTGGCAGGCTTTTTGCCTTTTATTATTCAGGTGGGTTTTTTTTTTCCAAAGTCCATCTCCCTTTTTTCTGGCCTTCCAAACCACTGAAAGCCAGCAGATGTGAATACAAGAATGACTCTACCCCAAATCCCATGTACCCTTTCGGAAATCCAACCAGTAATCAAAACATTCAGCTGATGAGAGGTATAATACAATTTTTCTCTGCGGCACGGAGTCCAGGCAGCCCGGCTTTCCCCCCCCCTTCATCCCCTTTGAGAGTGGAAGCAGCCTTCAGGATCAGCAGATGCAGAGGGAAATTCAACCACCACTTAAGAGGCAGATCTGGCTTCAGGAAAGCTGCTGAAAATCCACTTGAATTGTAATATCCAGTTTGCCTGCCCTAATACTCACACCACAGGGGCTTGTGCCACTCTCCAGTTTCAGAGCACCATCAAACACCACCTAGCAGCTGCTCTGGATGGCATTTTTAACCAAAACCTCCCCCACTACCAAAAACCCCAAGCCCAAACAACAATAAATGAAACACAAGCTTATCCAAAAATGTCAAAGAACTGATGGAGAGCAAGAACTAGGGAGCTAAAATGTGTTTTAAGCTGTGGCTGGCTCTGGCAGGTTCAAAAGGTGGGGGCAGCCACCGTAAGCTGGGGTTTTAATTCATCCTGTGGAGAAAATGTGTCTGGGCTCCTCAGTTGCACTTACATTTAATTTTTTCATGGTAAAAAAAAAAAAACCCACAACATATATATACACATACATATATATAGATATATAAAAAATTAAATAATTAAAGGTTACCAAAATATATATAAAAATAATTAAAGGCTATAAATATATATATTAAAAAAAAATTAAATAATTAAAGGTTATCACAGCATTTAAAAGGCTTCAAATGGGAGGTGGGTCTGGTGCACGTTTTTGCACCCAAAGAGCCCTAAGGTTTGGGAGACCAATTCATTTCTTTGTGTTGCACCTGGCTCCGGTACCTGGTATGGGCTGACCAAGAGCCTGACCCCACACCCAGCGTTCTAAAAGCTGAGCTGCACGTGAACTCTCAAGTCTCTTTTTCCATTGTGGATTCAAGCTCTGTTTTTGCAGAAAACAAAAAGAGAATAAAGTGGTGAATAGAGCAGGGGACCCTGGCGGGGTGGGCAGAGACATGAGCGTCCCTCCAAGGCCTCTCGGTTGCTTTTCTTGAATATCTGCCCAGGGCAGAATGGCGCCAAGTTCATGAAATATCACTTTAGCCTGAACAACAGTTGCTGGAAACATCATCAAGGCATGTGACGATGATCAGAAGGGGCTGGTCTATGGGATGGGGCTAGCAGAAACACGCGCCTTCTGGAGAAAAACACATCAGGGAAGCTTCCCTGCTCTGTGAGGATGAAATCTGGCTCTAGATTGAAGCTGCAGGTTTCTGCACAAGCCATACGCTGCTTCATCTGGCTGAAAAGGCCTCAAACTGCAACCAATGGATCTTTGTCCATGATGCCCGTTTGCAGCCCAGAAGCACCTTGCAATCTCCATTTGCAAGCAGCTGCTGCCCCAGGCATCTCCATGGCTGGTGGTGGCCTCGTCCTCCTTGCTTGCCTGCATGTTTCTGCAGGGGCACCCACAGCTGGACTCAGGCTGCACCGCTGTCAGTGACAAAAATTCCTGAGTCTGATTTAAGGAGCCTAAAATACACCTAAGAAAATCAAATGGGTGGGAGGGGTCCTTAATTTGCCTATTCAAACCCTGTCATGCCCCTACAAGGGCATTAAAGCCCTGCCAGTAGGTACCAGAGCTTGCTTCACTCCTAGGTTTCTCTCTCATCTCTGCAAAGGGCCCTGAAACACTACTAAGAAGGGGGAGGCTGCTATGATAGCAAGGCTTTGCTGGGGTCAGGTTCCCATCCCAAGCCCTTGCTGAACCAACACAGGTGATTGCAAGTCTCTACTTCCTTCCCAGGTCTTGAAGAGGTTTGTAAATGCAAACCCTTAATCTCAGAAACTCCTTGAGGAGAGGAGGTCATTGCCATTTTCCTGTGGACTCCACCCTCAACTTTGATTTTTATCTTTTGATGCAAAAGGAAAACATCTGCACACAAGATCCAAGCCCCGTGGAGTAATTTTCCATCAAGTGTTTTGGTTACAGGCAGTGAAACGTTTGCAATTCTTTGCATCTCAGCAAAGGCACACCACTGAGCGGTGGCATTCCTTAGTCATGCAGTGATAATAGAAACTGCTCCAGTTCAGCAACCCCACGCTTCTCACGAAATCCAGTGCGTGATTTTGCCATATAGCTATGGTTTGCACTCAGGTCGTGCAAACACAACATGTCCTGGTGTGACAACACGCATGCAAGGTGTATGCACTCATGCAAAGCAGATGGTAGGGCGTGGTCATGTCAAAGAGCAAATGAAAACCAAGTCTATACTACTGGTGATCTTGTATTGGACAAGCTTGGATGCATGCTATGAAATGGTCAAGGTGAAATAATGGATTTGCTTTGGTTTGTGATTTTTTTTTTTTTTGGGTGTTACCTGACAATAATCTTTTCTCAAGGGGTGGCTGCTGCATGGCTTTCTCAGCTGCTGCTGGAGGAAAAAGTGCGCGGGTTTGGATTTTAAACGATGTTTTCTCTCCGATCCAAACATCATTTGACAATATGATAAAATACAAAAGGATTAATCCCCATGTGGTACTTACATGGTTTTAAGCATTTGCTAATGCACTCAGCTTCGGCCTCAAATCTATTGGCATTACCACTGCAGCCACCATACCAACCCTGGCTGCAGATCTTGTTTTTGTAGTCAAAGAACCACACAATCTGATAGTCCTTGCACTGCATGCCCATGTCAAAGTCCAGCAAGCAAGGGTCTGGCCAATCTGCATGTCAAAAGGTGCAAAGGTTAAGTGACTCTGAAAGGGTTAAAAGCTGAAAAAGCAAAGAGATTTAAAAGAAAAAAGAAAAAAAAGCCCAGTACAGGACTGGTGGCATTTCCTTGTCGTGTGATTTCTCTTGCTGAATGCAAACCTTCCCCAGCCTCCAGCTTGCCTCTCCCTGCTCTTGATTTCATCACACATCCAAGCCCCAAGTCCCTGGACCAAGGTGGTGGGAGCCCCTTTCTCCCCGCTGGTGCACACAGGATCGGGCCCTCACACAACTCCCCCCATCTATTTTCAAAGCTATTTGTCTTGCTAGTAACTTTTAATCCTTAAGTGTGTTTATTTTATCTCTAAAGGCAAGCCGCACCTGGTAGACTTTAAGGCTTGATGAGGATTTAAACATATGTTCCTTTCCTGCACAGAAATTATAATTTAGGTCCAAATCCCAGAGTTTTTATTAGCAAAGATAGGCCATCCGTGCTAGCATCTGCTTTGCCTATATAAGGAGGGCAGAATTTGGGGCTTCCTCTGAGGTCTGTCAGAAGATTTATGCACGGGTCTCTCCCATTGCACAGAGAACTAGAGAATACTCAGCTAAACAACCCATCCCAAATCCCCTGCCCTGTTTAATGTCCTTAGCCTGCTGAAAAACTTCAGATTAGCATCCTCGGGGAATGTTTCCCCCAGATTGCCAGCTGCCATAAATCCTCGGGCAGAGACATTTGCTGCAAGTGGGTCAACAAGAGGAGCTGAGATTGAGAGGTCTGCGTTGAAGCACAGAGTGAGCACACAGCACATCCGTTTTTCTTCGGGCAGACCTACAGAAGCCTGCACACCTTGTTTCCAAAGGGCTGGCACACAAGGGGTTAAACAAAGCCATGGGGGTGCGTGTCACCTGGATAGGACAAGCCAGTTGAAGGCTTCAGAGGGGATGTCAGTGCCAGGGAGAGGGACCAAATGAGTAGGAATGCATGGGAAGTTCTGGGATGATGGGACATGCAGCAAAGCAGAAATGAGATGGTCCCTGCCCAGCACAAGCCCTTGGCCCCTCCGCTGCAGCAAGCTCCACTGGTACCACCAGCCAGGCATGAGATCCATGCTCATACCTTCCAACACGAGCAGCCAGGCCCCAACAGCAGCTTTGCAACTCTTGTTGGCTGCATGCACTGAGCAGCAACATCTCCTCATGCTCTCAAATCACCTCAGGAAGAAAATGAGCCACAGTGCAAGCAAAATGCTTAAAGAAAAACATCAGTGTGATGATTCAGGGATGAGTTTTGGATGCCAGATCCGTAGCTGGTGCCTGCGACAGGGCTGTGCTATTTTACGAAGGCTGAGAGCCCTTCCAGACCCTTGGAGGAATGGTTGCAGCCTGGCACTTACGGTACAACTGAGCGTAATAGCACTGATATAATGAGCTTGATGTCAACAAAAGCAATGAGATGACGTATTAACAACTATAGCGATTATGGGTTATTAACACAGGTTAACGGGATTAACACCAGAGTAGGAGGTGACAGCTTGCTCATTTAGCAGTTTACTACATCCACCACTGGTGGCAGAGAAACAGGGGATGGGCAGATGGGTGAAACTGGAGGGAGGCTACCAATTAGCCAAATTTATGCAAATGTTTGACACTAACTCCCCTGCAATCCCTGGCTGTTGGTCAAGCCCTTGTTGAGAGCTGTGTGTTAAACCAAGGAGCCAAGACCTATTCTTTGCCCCAAATGGGGAGTGAGAGTGCGAACAAGCATCAGGTGATGTTCTGCATCCACGTGTGCCAGAGAGGCCATGGGGCACAGCCTGTCCCTGGAGAGCAGCCAGCACTTGGGTCCTGGCTCATCTCCCATCCTTGCGACGGAGACAGGACCTGGTTTGAGTCCCCCATGAAGATCACAGCAACTTCACGGGGCTCTGGATCCAGCATGGGGCAGAGACCCCAATACAGGGCTCAGGTCTGCATGGGCAAGGCTGTCATCTAGCTCATAATCTGCTGGCTCTGCAAAGCAAAGGACTCACGGATCCTTTGGTCCTAGTGGGGGTCTGAGAAAGGCCAGGTTTAGGAGCAGGCAAGGAAGACCGGTGCAAATGGCCAGGCTCTCGGTGAGGGTTCTGGCAGAGACCCCAGCCCAGCACTCCCACCATCGCCCATACTCACCACTCTCAGGTCCTTCCAGCGGCTCGGTGTTGAGCATCATGTTGGCCAGGGACACCTTGGGCTGCGCCGGGGTCTCTGGGGGGAAGAAGCAGCGAGGTTAGCCAAGGGGAAGGGGATCTGCAGCAGCGCCCTCGGCACAGCCATAAACAAACTCACTGGCCCCAGCTCTGGCACAGGGGACGCACACAAGTCACAGGAATCAGGTCTAGATCTGTTTACGCTAGCACATACATTGCAGAAATGTTTATTGGAGGCAGCTGACGGGATGAGTAACCCACAACCACCCAGCCACACTCGGATGGGTTCACCTTGCTCTCCCCAGCCAGCGGCTCTGCTGCACAGTCGAGCTCATCCTCAGGGGTGACTGTGAAGGAGCATCCCCAGGGCCCCACACGACTGCTTTGGATGGCCCCTGCTCACCCCACAGAATGCAACTGGAGGGCTCTGGAGGAGCAGATGTGGCCTCTCTGTAGCCAGTTTAGCTTTGCCCCTCTGGCCTTAGAGACCGCAGGGAAAAAAGGCATCCTCCAGGGGAGCAAATAGTCCATGATGGGTCTTCTCTTGTTCCCCTGCAGCCCTCAAGAACTGTCCATGTATTGCACGCCTCTCCTTGACCACATTCCTCCCATCACGGCCTCACATCCCTCTAGGAACTCTGTTGTTGAGGACTGTCACCAGAGGAAGAAATCCCTTGTGATGGCAAGGAGATCATGGTTTATATTGCATCATGCCCTGCATGACTGCACCATATTGCATCATGCCCCTTTCCAGGGCAACCTGTTGCTCATTTTCCGTGGGGCTGGAGGGCAGGTGGGGGCTGCAGACACAGAAAGAGTTGGATTTGCTTTTCTTTGGTGGAGGGTATGGGTGCAGGTAAAGGGGACAGTGCTACCCAGCGTACAGGTCACAGCTTGTGGGCATAGGTGGCATCACTGCTGCCTGCCCAGTTTGTTTCCGTTTGAGATTTACTGTATGGGAAATGCAGCTTCCCCGGGCATCGAGAGCTCCAACTCAGCACATGCAAATGTTACTTCTACACATTGATGTCTTTTCTCAACATTTTTGTGGGCACATTTATTGCTCGTGAAGGTAAGAGACTTCAGACCTGATCCAAACCCACTGAAGCCAATGGAAAGGCTCTCTGCGGGCACTGACATTGGCTCTGAAGTGCCAGAAGAAGCCAGATGCAGCACTGGCAGGACCAGTGCAAACTTCTCCACACCACCAAGCCAAGTCACCTCTATGCCAAACTATATAAAAAAAAAATTGGCTGTGTCTTACATAGCAACTTTTGGCCATGCCAAAGAGTTTGGTGAGGTTTACATGTGATCTGTACATATGGAGCGTGGATCCCCAAAGGATTAACCCCTCCGTTTAATATCTTCTTTGTGGGTTTTTTTGGATAATATAGTATGCGAAGCAGATAGGTAGCTGTGGAAATGGTAATCAGAGAAGAAGCTTTTCTTGCTTATTTTGCAATCAGGCTGGACGGTATTTACTCTGTGTTAACCCAGTTTGACTTTTATTATTAATTGCAGCAGCGCCGGCTGGACCCCACCAAAACCCATTGCACAAAGCCTCCTGCACACACAATAAGACAAACCCCCCTCTGGGACTGGCTTTAATTCTCCCACAATCTGTGTCAATTTAACACCACTGAAGTGTCAGCTTGCATTTGCCAAAGTAACATATTTGCAGCGTTTCATAACCAAGTCCTGCTGCTGGTCTGGAGGATGCCAGACACGCAGTGACACAACTGAGTATTGCCAGGGCTGGGATTGTTGGTACCAACTGATTCCCCATCCCTTCCATTTTTTTTTTCATTTTTTGTGTCCATTTTATGAAAAAATAAATGTTTGTGTGTTTTCCTCAAGAGGTACTTACTTGTGCTGAATGTCCCTGTGTAGGTTACTTTGGGTTGGGATTTCTGGTAGCCGGTAATGACGACAAGGTATTTCTGTCCGCTTCTGAGTCCTCGGATGACGTGCTCAGTGCCGGTCAGGTTTTGCTTCTGTACGAGAGAGTGGTCATGTGCTAAGGTGATGGTGATATCAAAAGCGTAGGCATTGTGTGGCTCAGGGCTGGCCCAGCGCAGCCTGGCACTGTTCTCAGTGACATCTGTGATTTGGATGTCGTGGGTCTTTGCTGCAATGCAAAATCAGAAGAAACACTAAGCAAGGACTTGAAAAAGAAAGGTCTCAAGGAAAAAGTATCTCAGTGCTGCAGGGTCTCCTCCCCAGTCCACAGCAAATAAAGTTGTCTGCAGCCAGTTGTGGCACGTGCAAACCGGGTTGTAACTTTGCTGTCTCAGTTGCCCAACCCAGCACACTGCAGGGAGGCTTTTTTTTCATAGCCTAGATGATTTACCAAGTGGTTTATTTAGTTTTTAATAATCTGCTGCAATCTAGCAAATCAATTTTTTTTTTACAAAATTTACACAGCCTGAAATGTGATTCCCAGCACAACTTTCCCAACAACTGTAAACATGTCCAGTCAGATCCTTCTCTGGGTGCAATGGATTCACTGAACTGCTAAAGATCTTCAAGCAAAGCCTGCTTAAGATTGAACATAACCTTAGACAGGTCAAAAAAGCTATTAGGGAAAGGTTTTCCTGCTATGGCAGAGTATCGGATAAGACCTTTATAAACGCTGCTTGGAAGCAACAGTGGAGCAAGAAACACCTGGAAATGTTTGTTCCCCGCAAGCTGATGAAAGCATTAACCTTGCAAAAGCTGATTGCTTTTATTTATTGCTTTTTATTTATTATTTACATGGGGACATGCATTCATTGACTGGTTAAGCGTCCCTGTGCTTTGACACATGTTCTTTGTTACTTTTTCAGCTAGTGCAGAGCTGCCTGCAGCCCCTTGCAAAAACACGTGAGAAAACTCCTTTATATGAACTGTGCTCACATGAAAGAGCTTTAGCATTCCCAAATAGGTCTCCATACTGATTCAGTGTTGAACTAACTGAACTAACTATTTATATTAGCTAACAGAGAATTAAAACAATGTCATTGTATGAATCACCATAAATAGCAAAACTTAGCCAAGGGGTAATACTACAAGGAAAACATAGAAAGCAAATGGGCCACACTAGAAAGAGAAGTGCTTTGTTGCTGTACTACTGAGCTAGGCAGCAGATGATGGATTGTCTCATGTTTAGATGTCCTGCTTGTATTTTGCCTAGAGGCAGGCTGTCCGCCACCCAGTTTTGCACAAAATTCTCAACATAAGTTGACAAAGCCTTAACCCCCCAGTGCAGATTTCCAGTTTTGCACCTAAAAACTTGTTTCTGCAAGCACGAAATTTGGCCTCTTAGTGGCATTTCCCATAGGAATAATCCTCTCAGGGAGGAAAGAAAGCCACAACCCACTGTGGTAACAGACAAGCGAGAGGCACTGCTCATGTGGGGAGAGCCTTTCACGTACCGCTTTGTCTTCTCCTGCCACCTGCCGCAGCGGCCGTGGTGCTTGCAGTGGTGCGGCCGGTGGCTTTGGCGTGGGCAGCAGTGTTTGCTGTGCTCTGCGCAGTGGTGTTCACCTGGACCACAGTGCTGGCTGTGATCTGGTCGGTGGCTTTGGTCTGGGCCGTGGTGCTGGCAGTGGTGGTTCTGGCACGGGCGTTGGCGCTCGCAACAGGCTTGATGCTCGCACTGACCGTGGTGCTGGCACTGAGGGTCCGGCTTATGGTCGCGTTGGGTGCCATGTACCTGTCAAAGCAAAAGCAGCTGATATGGCTTTTTTTTCCCCCCTGTATAAGCAGAATTTTGGAAGTGGAGAGGAGTTGACATTGGCAAGAACCCCCCCCAAGGTCAATAGTCTCTGTCAGCTTTAGATATGCCCACAGCCAAGCAGTGAAAAGTGCTGCAGAGCACTGCCTATCACTTGGGGCACAAGTCTGTCTATACACCAACTTTACACACGTAAGAGTGAATTCAGTAGACAGATCTGTAGCATGCCTGATTTCAAGGGGCTCGACCTTCTAAAGCCAGAACAGCTCTGTGCCAGTGACGAGTGAGTCTTGGTGACACAAGCTTTCACTTCTGTTCAGAAAATATTAGGATATATTCTATGATGGATCCTGAACATCAGATAGTCCAGGGCAGCCCAGCCTCTGAAAATAGTTATTGAGTGGAAAACCCCAAATTAATAGTAATTTCTGGAGTTCCTGACCTGCATGATGACAGTAGCATATACCTCCTTCATATCCCTTATACATATATAAATATGAAATTTAACCCAAATTTAAAATTATATGTGTACGTGTCTACCCTTCTTTAGTAGATATATCTGTTGCTCTTTTGACACAGCACTAAAGGAACTAGTAAAATGCTGATAATCCTGATTGTTAGCGTTGAAGTTGCTTTTTCTTCCTTTTTCCAAACAGGGACTGGGAAGTGAAGGCTTCTCCCCCAGACAGGCTGTTAGCAAAGCTCATTCTCTCGCAGACAAACCACTACTTACACTGCTTTGTGCCCGGCGTGCCCGGGGCTCTGGCTCTTGGCTTGCTGATCACTCTGGAACCTCTTGCACTGTTTCGTTATCTCTGGAGACAGGTAGATAGCAAACTCACCTAGAGACAGAGAGAGCCTGGCATTAAACACTGGTGTTGAGGATGGTGGTTACCTACGAACAACACACTACATATATTTCTTCTTGATTTAAAAAAAACTCCTGTCTTCTTGCTTGCTCTGATAAAAGCTATGGAATATCTTTTGACATTTGGTGTGGTTACTGCAGCATCATGGGCTGGGAGATTTGTTATTCCAATTTACAAACATGAGAGGCAGTAACTACAAGATACCAGAGGGCTGTATGTCTTAGTCTGTCACATGTAAACAGCTTTCTTACAACAAGGCACTTCCAACCACACAGTTAATATTTTTTCAAGAGTTAGAAGTTTCCAGGAACCCTGTAAGTGGTAAATGGAAAAAGCAAACCGAGAAAACCTAAACATTTATTTCCAGGGAAAGATGTGCTCATGTTTGCTTCCTATTTAGTGCAAGACATTCCCGAATCAGTGGTTTATTAGCCCAGTAGCCTGATTTTCAGGACTTTTTGGATAGAACTATCTTTCCTAGAAAAGGCCCATTTCTTGTCCTTACTGGCCAGGTCTGTTTAGGATCTCTGGCAGCTGGCTCTAGCTGGAGATCCAGCCTGGGGTCTCTAGCTAAGCTGAGATGCAGATTTTCAAGGCACAATCTGCACATCCCAAACACAGCAGCATGATTTATCCCTGAGCAAAGAATCCTGTTTATCTGGTCCTTAAATCTGCACACAGCAACTCCAGATCTCAGCCTGAGCCATCCAAATGCCTGCTAGCATGATGTTTATGCTGAAGTTGGGAAGAAAGATTTGCTGGGTGTTCAGGGAGCTCGGGGGGAGTGTTAGCAGGCTGCCAGGCTGCAGAGAGCCAAGAGCCCCAGCAGGACCAGACCCTATGGGATATGTTGCAGATGTGACCAGCAAGCCAGGCAGCATTAGGTCAGATCCCACAGGTGAGCCCACGGAGACCAAGTCAAACCAGACAGAAGTGCAAACTCTACTTGGCAGACCAACAGACTGCATGGAATGGGCTGGGGAGGCCAAAGTGAACAAAAACCAGACATATTCAACTAGGTAGACCTATGAGCAGCAACAAACAGACCAAATAGTACAGAACATATAAAAAGAGACTAACTTCAGTGGGCCCCGCTGCCCCAAGAGGTGGTCAGGCTAGAGCCCACTCAGCCAACAGGCAGGTAGACTGATTAACCCCTCTGAGGTCACATGTTGCCCCTTCCATAATACTTTGGCTGCAGGATGTTATACTTACTTCTGATAAAAGACGGCAGCAGTCTCCCAAAGCGTAGTAAGGGCTCTTCATGAAGCTCTCCTGGTTTATCGACCAATTTGAAGAACACATCATTTGGCTCGCTAGCTAGGCTGTAGATATTCTTGGCATTCACCTTCCTGCCAATGCCCAAGACAACAAAGAAGTACCCTTTGCATTTTGCATCAGTAACAACCTTCTGCAGGTACTCAAGTTCTTGTTTATTCACTTTTCCGGTCATCATCAGAACTATGACTTTTAGATCCCTAGGGTTTGGTGCACTTTCAAAAATATGAGCTATTGTGTGTTCAATTGCACTTCCTATAGCCCTCGTGCCATGGAGCTGGGTCATTTGGTTGTGAAGGTAGTTAATGATCTTCTCTTTGGATCCATAATCAGTTAGTGAAAACTCAGTTTTTACTGGTGAGAAGCTTGAGTTGGTTTCGTATTCATAAGGAGCTTGCTGGAGGACTGCCACTCTTGCATGGTGCTGAGATACTTCTGGCTCAGAGCTGATTTCCAGGTTACTTATGAGGTGGGAAATGTACTTCTTCATCTCGTTGAACTGCAGAGGGGTGGTGGACTCTGAGCTATCCATGATGAAGGCTATGTCAGTGTCTACATCTGTTGGGGCTGCCCTTCTGTCTCTGAATACAGGTCTCTGACTACCAAAACCACAGACAGGATCAGGGTCACACACATCTAGGGAAGAAATACAGTAGATTTCACCTGGAGGAACTGAAGATGACCCTCCCTCATCATTGTAATAATCTCGTGTCATATGAAATATTACCAAGCCATGGACATTCACTGGTCCATTACTTGACATCAAAGTCATTTCATCCCAAAACATGTTTAGTTACGCATTTAGTATTTTTATGCACTCCTTTGTCCAAAGGGAGCCCTGAAGCACTCTGTCATAAATGGCAGAAGGCCATATTTTAGAGTGTTTAGCTATCGGTATTTGGGCTGTAAAAGTAGGAATCAGCCAAAAAAGGAGCTTCTCTTTACAAAGTGGAGAATGCCCAGCAAGCCTCATTCACGATGCCAATGTTTTCTGCTCAACCTAAGAATAAGAATCCCTTGTCTTCAGCAGCAAAAGGGCTGACTCCCAACTGGGCTTCCCTTCTGCACCACTGACAACCGACTGCTGTGCAACCAGAAGGATTTGGCACTGTCTAGAGGAGAAATTGGATGCTTTACCCAGACAAATGTGACAAGTCAAGAGCCTCCGGATAGTTTCATTCAGCTGACTGCCGCTGGTTGGAAGAACAATTGCATGTCCAACCGCTGTGTTGTTGATCTGGTTAGATGCAAACAGAAAAACATGGTGTTAGTAATGCTGCCTTCTGTCATTTTCAGCTCAAAGTAGGGGAGGGTAATCCACAACTCTAAGAGATTCTCTACTTAGCACGCTGTTTTTGGTGGATCCCATTTGGAGGAGCCTAATGCCCCCAACATCAGTTAGTGGGACTAGTTTAGAGACATAAACTCCAAGAAAAGGGTCAAGCACTTGAACCAGTGCTCAGCGTGCTCGTCTGGGGCTTTTTTTTTTTTTTTTTTTGCTTTAAATCTCTGTACGTCCACTCTCCCTGGGCCAACAAAGCTACCAAACTTCCACCTTCCCACCCTTTGCCGTTCTGTCAGACCCTTCTTGCTATGGGGACTGTCTTTTCTTCTGTTTCATACCACACCGGGCACCCTGGAGCCATGGTCTGGGAAACAAATGACTCATCATAACCTCACTAGCGTTTCACAGCATGCACCGTGTTTTAGATTTCTCTCCTAATAGACATGCTGGATGAGTTTGGCCAGCAATGCTTTCTCAGCGCTAAGCACTTGAAAGGCCTGTGGAAGTCAACCACTGCCTGTAGGAGCAAACACCATCAATGTCCCCAGCAAACCAGACTGAGGTCATGAGCAGAAAATGAAAGAAAGGGTGAATGACCCCAACCTCCAGAGCTCTGGTGAGAACCGGGTCCTGCCTGCTGGTGAGGAATACAGGCATGACCCCAGCATCGTAGAGTTTCAGCACGGCGTCGTTGAGCTGCGGGGAGGTTCTCGTATCCCCGTTGCTGAAAAAGACAGCCACCTTCCTCATAAGGAAGCCACTTCGGGCACGCTTGAAGGTATTCCTGGCTACAAAGGACATGGCGGTCTCCAGGCTGCGTGGCTTTGTGGTCAGGGTTGCCTGGAAGTTTTGGATCTGCTGGAGGAGGCTCGATTTCTTCCTGGCATCAGCAAAGCGGATCTCTGTGGTGACCTCATTGTTGTAGGTGACCAGAGCCACCCGGGCACCCCGAGGACAGTTGCTTTCAGCAATGGTTAAGTTGTTGACCACTCTGAGCACAGTTTGCTTCATCCTGTTGAAAACATCCCTCACGACTCCCGAGGAAGTGTCAATAGCAAAGGCCAGCTCAGTTGGGAAGACAGGGCACTCCTTGGGACCTGCCAGAAACGTGCGTAGGGAACAAATAGTGCCCCAAATAGTTGTCAAGGTGCAAGGACCACGTCCTCGGCAGGGGTAAATCATTCATACCATATACATAGGGAAAGAAACAATTCTGGCACAAGTCACGCTGGGGTTTAGAGAACTGAAGGTGACTTACCATAGCAGCAAGCTGTGGAAAAGATGGGGAAAAAAAGCAGTTTGGTCAGTGCCATTTGTGTAATGTGATGGGCATACAAGGGTAGAGACAGGGAATTAGCAAAGCACTGATGTACTCACGGCATTTGTCTTTGATGTTCCGCACAAGCGCACATTGCTTTAGAAAATAAAATAAAAGAGAGGGAGAAAGGGAAAAGAAGAGATATGTGACACAGCCAACAAAAGAGTATTTCAAAACAGGAGATAAATGATGCCACACTTACATCTCTGGATTCTCCTTTATCACCTTTAAGTCCCTGTTTAGAAAAAAAGTAAAATTGAGTGCAATGTGTATTTTCAGGGTGCCCCATGAACCCAGTTGGAATAATTATTTAACTACAGGTCATGCAGAAGCTAAGGGAAAACCTGCCTGTTTTCAGTTGTGTTTCCAGCAACAGGAGGAAATGTTTTCCCCTGTGAGGAGTAAACCTGGCTGAGGCCAAACCCAAAAGGGACATTTACAATGCTCTATGTTCATGTGCAAAGCAAGCCAAGTCACCTTGGCCTTTCTAGGGTGCTCTGTGCCAGTCAGATTTGGTCATGGACCATATCCTGTGTGGGGTGATAAATGATAAAGAGCTGAGAACTTCCTAGAAGGAGCTTTAAGTGGCATATTGCCAAGGGGAAATCCTACTGCTTGATAAGAGCCTGTCTCTTGACTTTTTCCTGCATTGCAGTTTGAGCGCGGGTGAACGATATCAATGATAAACAGCTAGTTAGGAATTTATAGAGACACATCTAGGACAAATAAACAGAAATTTGCCCAACTTGAAATTAGCAGGAGATGGTGATGGGCATATTTTTCAACCCCTGACACCAATAGGGACCGCCATGTTTCTCCTCAGGAATCTCTCTGGGGGGAAGCCAGAGGCTCCATCAGCAATGCAATGAACACTTACAGATGGTCCAGGGTATCCAACCTCTCCTTTCTGACCGGGTGTCCCAGGATCTCCTGCATTTCCCTAGAGAGAGAGAGAGCAGAGAAGTCCTCTCCATTAACATCTGCAGGGGGACTCCCAGGAACGTGGGTCAATACCTGGGGGAAAAGATGTGTACATCTTCCAGGCCGTTCATGCAGAAGGGAAAAATTGTGTCATGGTCCAACTTACTCTGCGGCCTCTGTTTCCTTTAGGGCCAGGGCCTCCAGCACCACCGCGGTCACCAGGTCCACCCTGGTTGAGGAAAAACACGAATGGTAGCTCTAAATCTGCACAGGACCATAGGTAACGGCTACATTGCTTGGAAAATGAATGCATAGCTCATGGGCTGCACTGTACCTTGGGCCCTGGGTAGCCTATGAAGCCACGTTCTCCCTGAAACAACATAAAGGTTTATTTGAATATGTTTTAGAAAATGAACCTGATTCTGCAGGCAGATCTGTAACAACTGAAGGAATTAAACGATGGAGGGAAAAGAGAGAGAGCCTGCAAATTCATTTTGCAATTTTGTTCCTCATATGATTAATAAAAAGCAAATAGCCGCTCTTTTTAAGGTCTGGTTGCTCCTCTAAGGCTAATTTCAACTGTAGAGGAGCTGTCAGAGATGCTGGCGCATTGTTTTCAAAGTCCCACAGACATTCATGGGGCTTTCTGGCTAAAAGGTACAAAAACATTATGCTTCCTCCTTGGAGAAGCTGATTTACATAGGCAAAACCAAGACAAAGGCAGAGGGGAAAAGTTTGAAGAGTCTTGCCTGATTTTCTCACTAGGGTACACATAGGGTTGGTTTTTGTCCCTATATGTATCTGACTTCACCTAGGCTCTGCCTTTGCCCATCTGCACTGGGGACCTTGGCTACTTCCTTGTCCTTGGTAACTCATGTTGGTAGATGGGCACGCTGAGCATACACTTACCTTTCTGCCTTTAGGACCTGGGCCACCAATTCCATCTCGTCCATCGTCACCCTAAAATTGGAAAGCCAAAGTCATTAATATGCAGTCATATGTGAATAGCTTAAACCTCACAGATCCAGCGGCATCAATAGAAAGAACCCACTGATGCCACAGGCCTTTGAGAACTCCTTCTATAGATGAAATTATCGCAAGAAAAAAAAGCACAAAAAGGTGGTGCCAAAACTACAAATTTGAATTAAAAACTGCTTAGTATACACACGTAATGTGTAAAACCCGGGTGGAAGCCAGCAATGGGGAGCAGGTTAGGAGGTCAGTCAATGCTAGGGGTGTACTTATAGCTCTGTCTGACCCAAGCTCGTCCTTCCTTGCTTGGCATAAACCATTTTTTCCTCAGTTGGCTCCTCATTTTACAGAGTAATGAGAATCAGGCCCCATGAAAGCACTCACTTAGTCCATAGGTCCTTTTTATAGGTTACTTCGGACTAGCACACAGGGTCAGCTCAGGGTGTTTACCCATGCCTCATGCAATGAGCCAGGACAAGGCCAAGCAACTCTGGACAGCCTCTGCCCTGCAGACTGATCTCTGAGATGTTAAAAGCCACTTCTCAAGTGAATATAATTCACCTCTGTGAAGGGACTGCCGTTACCAGCTGTGCTCATGCCAGCTGAAGACAAAGCTGATTTCCCTCTCTTATATTGTACTATGGAGGACGCAAAGTCCATATGGGAGCTAAACCCTCTGCTGCGAAGGGCTGTGGCCCATTTGCCACAGGAGAGGGTTCAGCCCAGCATCCTTAAAGGTGTGAGTGCATGGCCACACTTACCATCTCTCCTCGTGGGCCCTGCTGTCCATTTGGCCCTTTGGGTCCAGGGTTCCCAGGCTCACCCTGAAAACAGGAGCATCTGTTAAAGCATGTGCTGAAACTCCAGGCAACTCTGAGCTTTTCCCACCCCATCAATGCTGGTTTCTTTACATAGACCAGTCTGCAGTGGTCCTTGCAGCAGAAAGTCATGACTGGACCTACATGGCCAGCAATGCTACAAAATGCTTGCTCTTTAGTGGGACCTTTAGTGATCTCAGGAAAGCTGAGCAATGGGACATGGGAGACCAGCCAGCTCCCACCACAGGATGGTGTTTGCTTTTTATAAACACTGCAAAAATAAAAGCTCCCAAGCTCTGGGTATTTTGTCAGTGCAAATGGACAGTGGAGCAGTCATGGAAATGAACCAGTGTGTGTGAATCTGGAGAGATAAAATCATACAGAGGGTCTGGAGACATCCAGCACAACCATCTTCCCACATGGGCATCAGCTGAGAATCTGCCCTGGAAAATTACTTGGGAATCTCAGTTACTCAATTACTTTTGCCTCTCTGTTCAATGAAACGGGAGCCTAATGAAACAAACAGAGCACAGACCTTGCTCTACTCCACACTGTGCAAGCCAGTGAAAACAAGCTAATTTCTCTCCAAGAGGTTCACCTCAAGTATTTTTTTAAGCTCACTCCTATCCAGAAGCTTTTCATTGCTGTTTTAGTTGCTGATGCCCAATGCCCGTGAAGACATACCTTTCGTCCCAGGGGACCGATCCTGCCACGCTCTCCTGGGGTTCCTGGTGGTCCACCACCAGCCTGGAATGGAAACAGGGAGATACATGTTGCAATGTGTCAAGAAAACTGGGTGCCAGAAACTAGGGGATTGGGTGACCATAGAAATCTTGTATTAACTACTAGGGCTGGTGCCTCTCAAAGCACCTTAGGAAATTCAGAAGTCTAATTCATGGTCAGGAAGGACCAGGTCAGTTCAATGCAAATGTCAGCACCAATTTATATTGTCCCTAGAGAATCCCCCTGGGAGAGGTGTAAGCAGGAGGGGCAAAGTCCTGCTAAGGATGGGGAAATGCAAGATGTGTCTGGCTTTATGGCCACAAGTCTTGCTGGGGTATGCAGCAGGAGGGAGAAATAAATGCATGGGGGGCCCCCAGCAAGCATGTGAGATGGTCATGCTCTGGCTTTAGAGGTTGAAACATCATGGATGCCCTGCCCGTCACTCAGGGATGTTCTTTAATTAAGATCGCAAACCATAATGGGCCAAACGCTGAAGTCCTGACCCCTTTGTGGTTGCTTTTAAACCTTTCTCTTCTGTAACTCTTGATCAAGAAATCTTTAGCATAAGTTGAGAGGCGAATCATACTGGAAGAGTGTGTTATAAGAGAGTGAAACAGAATCAGAGCCCTAGAGGGGGGAATGGAAAGACACATGGGCTGCAGCTTATTAGCTCAGTGAGATGTTCTTGCAGAGCATATTTGGGTCAATGGCTGAGAAGCAGCAGAAGGGTTTACCCTGGGTCCAGGAACGCCCTGTTCTCCTCTTATGCCTGGCGTGCCAAGCTGGCCAGAAGGACCCTGTGCCGGGAGAAAAGAGAGACTGTGTCAACACACATGGGCAGAAACACACCAGTGCTACACAAGATCGCAAGGGAAAGCAAACGCTACAGCGCCCAAGAGGTTTACAAACACATCACACCTTGGGTGGCGCGAATGCAGTGGCAGGCTTGATGTCCTGGGGCAGGACAGCCAGGCCACAGCACACCCAAAAATACCCAAATCCTGACAGTCCTTGCTGCTGACACGCTTTGAGGAAGTGGCTGCAATGAAATGACGCAACAGCATCATGAGGTAAAACATTTACTTTGCTGTAAGCTCACTGACCTGTGGCCCTCTCATGCCTTGTTCTCCAGCCGGCCCTGCTTGACCGAGCGAGCCCTTGGTACCCTTGAAGTGCAAAATAGGACAACACAGGTTAGCATGGGGGGACGTGGTCAACACCATGGGGAGGAAAAGGAGATCTCAGAGCATTTAAAGCTGCATAAAGAGCAGGGAATAACAGGAGTTTTGGGGGTTTTTTGCAGAATATGGTTATAGCAGAGAATGAGCACAGAACTGGCTGGGTAATTTGGCTCCTGCAATAAACGGGCATCAATCTCCTTTATGCTTTGGCCCTGTTACGCTGCTCCAGCAGTACACAGAGATGAAGCATCTGACCAGAGAATGCTGCAGAGGACGGGCAGCCCCAGGCAAGTGGACAGCTGGTTTTGCACTGAGTCCAGCAAGGAGCATACAGGGAGATGAGCCTGAGGAGGAGGAGGGAAATTTGGAGGAGAGAGGAGGCAGAGAGGAAGAAGCAAAGCCTGCATGTCTCTTTTGGCATATCCCTCTGGGTGCTGTGGCTGCCTGGCCGGTGGTGTGGCAGGAGCCCCAGGTTTCATCCCCATCACCACTTACCTTAACTCCTATCAGTCCCCTTCGTCCTGTCATACCCTGCAAATGAAGAAATGATGAGACTTGTTACGCAAGTATGTAAGCACACATTTCTCTATTGCTTTTAGATCCATGTATTGCCACTCCTCTTAGTCCAAAATTATGTTTGAATAGTTTAAACTACTGGGGAGAGAGGGAGAGAGAAATCCACACGGCTAGCTCTCTGAAATCAAACTTTGGCATGTTTTCTCCTTCCCCGCATCCCCCAACCCTCCACCACAAGTTGCTCCCTCATGTGTGCAGGAGCATGCCACAGTCCCTGGGCCATGTGCCCCGAGGGACAGCCAGCAGCAGAGCAGCAGGGAATGTATCCCTAGATGTCCCAGCTACACCAGCTCCAGTTTGGTTTTTGCCTTTTAAAAGCCAGCAGCCAAATGCAGATGCATATGCCAGAGTAAATCAGGTGTAACTCCACTGATCCGAGCACTGAGTTACTTGCATGGGAATAAATTCAGGGTTAGACCTTTAAAGTCTATACAAGTCAGCAAACCACCAGGCATTTTCCTTTTGAGGTTTTGGGGTTTTTCCCTTTTTTATTTTTTAGGTTGAGCTCCTGACGCTTGTGAAACAAAATACATGGGAAGGCAGGAGGGAAAAAGTTATTGTCAATCTAAGCTCCACCCCCGCTGACCGCGGGTCTGGCAGCTCACCTTCCTCCCGACTCCACCGTCTTGGCCATCCAGCCCCGCCGGTCCCGGCTCTCCCTAAGGGAAAAGCAAAATTCAGGTAAGAGCTCTGAGATGAGCAGGCACTGGGAAAAGAGGTTCAACTCTCAAAAAATGGGTCCTTTCGCACTCTCACACAAGTTACTCGATATTCCCGCATCAGTGGAATCCTTCTAACAACTCATGGAGACTTTCCATCAAGTTTCTGAGCTAGCGCAAGCCGACAGTCCCATTCTTTGGGAAATGCCTTCTGACATTTTAAGACACATTTTTATACTGAGCTGATATGAAAACAAATGGGGTTTGAAATTCTCCAAGGAGCATGTAGGGTTTTTTTCCAAAAGTTTCAGGTGAATCAGGACATTCAGATTTGGTATCATCTAAACAGTTCTCTGCTTTTGTATATAACCTGCAAGAACGTATGAAGTTAATTTCCAAGTACAAAGTTGTTTTCAGTGACAATATCCCAAAAGGCATTGTAAAATGATAATAATTTAAAAAGTGCACTTTTTACACAAAACATCTTCTAAGCTGATGTCTTCCCAGAGAAAGTTTTAGTTGCAAAACAACAATATTTTCTAGTGGCAAAATATTCCATCTGACAAGGCGTGATGAGTTTAAGAAACTTGCACCTTTTTGGCAGCATCTTTTTTTCCTTTCTCTGTCCCATCCTATTGTAAAAACAAAAAAAAAACAACAAAAGACAACAAAGAAACTTTACCATTGGTCCGATTTCACCCTTTTGGCCTCTGGATCCCCGCTGAGTATTATCAGCTCCTGAATCTCCCTGAAAGCAATACAGCAATGAGAAACATCTGTGTAAGTGGGGCATGAAAGTCAGACATTATAAACTGCTCTGTTATAGCTCAGAACCAACATTTCTTTTCTTTTTTTCTTTTTTGACTGAATTAGATTAAGTATTATTAGTGTTTTCAGACAGACACAGCTTTTCAACTGAGAAATAATAATATTGAGGAAGAGGAAGAAGGGGAATTTTAAAATAATGGAACAGTGATTGACAGGTTGGTATCAAGAGGCATGTGTTACCCACATGTCATCTCTGAGTCCTTGCTCTGTCACTGGACCTGCCACTGTCAAGTGGTATTTAATAAGCCTGAGTGCATGCTTGCTGATGACCCCCAGGACTGGTGGAAAGTGGGTGGAAAATCAAGAGGATGCCTTAGCAATATTTACCGGGTCTCCGCGGAGCCCACGGTCACCTCGTTCTCCTCGTTCGCCTTTAATTCCCTTATCACCCTGCAGGAAGACACAAAGAGTTAGCGAGAGCAGCCCTTGCCTGCTGAAAGCATCTCTGCTGTCGCACACCTCTGCCCAGGTGCAGATGCACTCCTCAGCCCCAAGGGGAGAATGATGGCTTTCCACCCTCCCCTGGCTCAAATCCACCTTTTCACCACCATTTAGCCCCGTCGTAAACATGATAAAAGCCTACCCTCCTGCCTGAGTATCCCTTCTCTCCAGAAGAGCCTGGGAAACCCTTGTCTCCCTACAAAAGAAAAATATTTTAGAAGAATATTTGTCACTACTGGGGCCCTGCCACTGAAGCATCTTGTTATAAAGAGAAAAGCAATTAAAATGACTGACCTCTTCTCCGTCAATGCCATCCAGACCCATTTCTCCCAGTTCACCCTACAGAAGAGAGGCAAGGGGTAAATGCTCACTGAGGGAAAGGGGAACAGGGAGGGGGATACTGATGCATCCATACACTCACGCTCTCCGCTGTGGCATGAGGAAATAGTTCCATACCTTCTCTCCTGGGAATCCCCGAGAGCCCTAAAGAGATTAGAAAAGGGAGTTACTCTGCTTTTGCCTGGTTCATTGCCATGGGAAGTGGTGGGGAAGGGGAGCTGTGCTCAGTGGCTGACCCAGAGCCAGGACCAGGGCAACCCCAGGGCTTGCTGCACCAGGGATCAACTGCCCCATATTTCTCTTACGCCAATCTTCTTCTTCAGCTCCGTTCTTAACACTCATGCCAAGATGAAATATGTGCATCCTGGGTTTTAGCCAGGTGATCCAATAAAATAGTTTACTCCTTAGGCACAACTCTTTCTCCACTAACTTTCTTTTCTCCCTGCACCCATTTTTATATGAATCCAGATCCAGTTTCCATGGCTTTGTCCAAGGCTGGACAGCTTTTTAAAGAAACTCAGTATCTCAGCGGCAACTAATGGGCTTGGTTCATGCACTCCTCTGCTCCCTGCCAAAGGATCCTGTCATCAGAGCAAATGGTAGAAAACATCCCCTTAATATGGCTGAATATTTCCCAAAAATATTATACGTTTCACCACCTTTTCTGGCTTGTGACATGGCTGCTGTCCTGAACCATTTGCTCAAGGTTCCTCTTTAAAGCAGCAGCCGTGGCTCACTTTTCTCCCTCCTCCCCAACATCAGATTTCCATCCACACGCAGTCCCAGCCCTGGGCCAAGACACGCACATGCCACTTCTTGCTGTTAAGAACAAATCCTTCTCTTCTCACATCTTTCCCCTAGAGCCAGACTGCAGAAAATAAATCAGCCTTGTCTGCAGATTGAGCCTGGGTCGCTGGGCTGCCCTTTTGCTCTTCATAGCAATGCTAAAGCCATGACACCTTCTGAAAGCCTTGGTGCTTGGCCAGGTGGACACCACCACTCGAGTGGACTTGGCGGCTGTTGCGTGACATCCTAAAGCAGCAGGACTTGCCCTCAGTGGACTCCCACCAGCTGGACTCTGTGTCTGCTCTGTGCAGGCTCCTTCTGCACGTACCTTGGTTCCTCTGTGCCCGGGGCATCCCTGGAAACCCTGCGTCCCGTTCACACCCGGTGGTCCACGCTCACCCTGTGGCATGGAGGAGAAAATGCAACGGTCAGGGTTTGCCTGCTAAGTGCGTTTCTTCAGCTAGCCACATGCATCAGCAAGCGCAGGAGGTGGCTTGGAAGCAGGAGCAAAACAGAGCATCAGGTTTTGAAAGGTCAACGCCCAGCCACCCCACATCTCCTGCCCACAACATTCCTCATGTAGAGACCAACTGCAAGTCTTCATCACTGAGAGAGAAACATCCTTCCCCAACTCTCAGCTATGAGAGAGCTTTATAAACCTTCTCCTTCAAAAATAAAATGACAAGATGAAACCCTCAGAGCTCTGCATAGACGTCTAATCCCATCCTGACCTTAAAGCCCCAGGAAAACATTGCATCGCACGCGATATCTGACAGCAACATTTGGACCCTGCCCGTGCTATTGGAAAAGCGATGAGCACCGCCAGCCCCTTGGCCTCGGCTTCACCTCTTGGGTGTGATGCGTGGGGAGTTGTTTATTCCAGGGGTGACGTGGGATTCATGAAATAAGAAGTCATGGGACTCATGTTGTCTGCCACTGTGATGGATAGAAACACCCCTTCTTGGTCCCATTCTTGGACTAACTCAAATCTTTCAGCTGCATTTAGTATGGATAACTTTGGCATAGGCTGCAGCTTTAATGACATTGGGGATTTTATTGTGTTCATAGTCACCCTGCCCTGCTCACAGGTGTTGGGAAACAGCTGCAAACATTCCCACCTGCCTTGGAGGAATAGCACAGAGCTGGGTCACATCAAATAATGGGAGTTATTCCCCCCATCATGCCTTCTCCAGCTCTCAAGCAGCTCCTTACTGACCTTCCCCCAGGAGCAGCTGGGACCAGCTCTCAGACCATCAGGTGGGAGAAAACACAAACTTCTGCTTGCTCTTTTGTCTAATTCACGCCCACATCCCCAGCAGAAAATATTTAGTGAAAGAGCCTCCAAACACTTCACTATGGTGAGGTCCCTAATTTGAGCAGTACTGTGCAGAGCAGGGGCAATCACTCACCGGTCCTCCTTCATCACCAGGATAGCCTCCATAGCCAAGATCACCCGTGGCACCCTAGAAGACAACAGAGAGGATTCTGCATTTCTTTCATAGTTCTGTGATCTCCCTCTAAATTGATATTCAAGATTTCCCTAGATTTGCACAAAGCAGCTGCTTGGTCATCTGTGTAAACAAGTTTATGAGAGAAACCACCTCCCTTTGACATCCTTAAATTGTTTCACAAGACACTTCACCCCCTCCTTCCAGCCACTCATCCCTGCCCTATTGGTTGTTTTACAACACAGAGGCTGTGAGGAAAGGGAAGAAGAGCAGCTCTCAACCGCTGTGCATGGCCCAGGGCCAGTTTTAAAATGGGGGGTAAGTGGAGATGACCTTCCCGTTAGCATCACCCGTTACAACGTATGCAGCCTGCACATCACCCACCCATCACCACTGTGGTGGACACTGACCTTCACAGGGACCCTTCATCACCAGATGAAGTGACCTACCTTTGGTCCTATGGGGCCCAGCACACCTCTGTCCCCTCTCTGCCCTGAGCACTTGCATGGGACTTTGCAGCACATCCTCTCTGCGATGTTGTCCTGCAGCAAAATGCACATGACATAATGGGAAGGTGTTAGAAACCTAGCAGAGCCCCAACACCATAACTCCTGCAAGCCCTCGAGTCTGTGCAATTGCTTCTGTGCCAAGCATAGCATCGGTCTGGCAGCATTTTGGGGTGTCTCTGCCTTGAACCACTCATGACAGCAGGAGAAAGAGGTGTGTGTTGGCAGACTGGTTAGGTTGCAAGGTTAGGAAGCAGCAGTCAACATTATCTTTTGGAATCAGAGGCAAGGGTTTTAATTGGGAACCGTGTGGGGCAGAATTTGTAGAGAGCATTTAGTAGGAGATCAGTCCCCAGAGCAGTGCCTGTCACTGAAGAGAGCAATCTCATCTCCAGAGAAACAAATCCAGGCTATGGAATAGGCCACAAGAAAGTTGTTGTAGTGAGTAGCTCACCAGCAACCTGCAGGCTGAGAACAATTTGTGAGCACACAGCAAAAGAGGAAAAAGGAAAAAAAAAAAAAGAAAGATACAGATTCAGAGAAATCACAGCTTGGTTTTGCATCATCCAATAGAAAGAAAAAAAAACACTTTCTTTGCCAAGTACATTGCTGGCTGCAAACGTTTCCTGCCAGCTTTGCACATTTACATTTTGAAAGGATTTTCCTAGGCAACTGAATTATTTGGGGATGGGCTGAAGACCAGCTTTTATCCCAAAAACCAAGGTTCACTCCCAAGTAGCTGCACTTTGATTTGCAGAGAAGGGCCCAGCAAGGTTACCACATGGATCAGTGGTTAAGCCCAATCTTATTAAATCTACTGGAAAAGGAACTTAACAATGCTGGTAGCAGATGTGAAGTTGGGAGGAACTGGACATACCAAGGTTGATACCAAATTAACTCAACAAACTCGAGAGGGACTACATACACGGGAGGAAAGTAAATCTATGAAGAAGAAAGGATAACTCCTTTATCTGTTAAAAGCATGTCTGAAATACAGGCAGTGTATCAGCTCGGGGAAAGAAACCTAGAAAGCAGTGCTTCTGCAAGAGATTTAGCACTGACAAGGCATGACAGTGCATTACCCACAAGGTTAAAAAAAAACAACGGTATAAATATAGGCGGAGGGCGGGCTTTTTGGCATGGCAGCATTTGATGGCATCTTATCCCACCCCATTTGACCTAATCCCATCGTGCTTAATGCGCTGTAGCCTTGGCTGGAGTACAGCTTCTCCAGGAGTGGTACAAGACCAGGCAGCACCATGATCTGCTCTTAACTTTATTTGCTGTGGCATCTGTTAAAAGAGCTGACGTGAGGTAGGGAGGGGAGAGGACCAGAGCCAAGAGGGTGTAATTCAGCCACGGTTCAGCCCCGCAGGAGATCCAGCCATCGGCTTTCCTCCAGCATTACAAGGCAGTGCTGCCTGTGCCAAGTTACTTACGAGCTGCTCTGCCAGCTCGAAATCCAAGTCCAGCAGATTAACTCTTAGAGGTCTGTTGTAGGTGAACCCACGACCAAACTCCAGCTGCATCACTTTGTCAAAATTGCTCACTCGGTCCAGCCCCACGAAGATGAGAGCGCTGACACCTGAGGCGGGGGGAAGCAGAAGGGGCTGTGTGATGGGGCGAGGTGCTCTGCAGAGCCTGCACACCCTCCCCTGTAAGGACGGGTCATTATCCGCCTCTTCGATTGCAAACGGAGCTTATTCAATCGAGAACAAGCATCTTCAAGCACATTCAGTGCAAGTTACCCTCACACTTAAGTGCCAGCAAGGTAGCTAAATATCACAGGAAGGCAATGAAGAACAGCAAGTGCATCTAGAAATCATGAAATCCTTATTCATTACTATCAAAAGCTGGTGGATTCGTGAGAAATGGTGGTAAAACGGGCCACCTGTTAACATGGACTATAATCACTGCCTTGAAGAGTAAAAAAGTTACCTTCTGTATGCAAGGCAGATGAAGCAGCCTCCAGCTGATCTATCGAGTCATCTGCACCATCAGTGAAATGGATTATGACCTGGGAGAAAAACAAATTTATGTCAGGACTGTCATGGTTTAACCTCAGTCTGAGGTTAAACTGAGCACCACACAGCTCGCTCACTACCCACCCCCGCCCCCCGGCGTGGGATGGGAGAGAGAATCGGAAGAGTAACAGTGAGAAAACTCATGGGTTGAGATAAAAACAGGTTAATAATCAAAATAAAATAAAATACTACTAATAATAGTAATAATAATAAGAAGAATATATAAAGCAAGTGATGCACGATGCAATTGCTCACCACCTGCCGACTGATGCCCATCCAGTCCCTGAACAGCGGCCCCCCCGGCCAGCTTTCCCCAGTTTATGTACTGAGCATGACGTCACATGGTATGGAATATCCCTTTGGCCAGTTTGGGTCAGCTGTCCTGGCTGTGCCCCCTCCCAGCTTCTTGTGCACCTCCAGCCTTCTCAGTCGGTAGAGCATGGGAAACTGAAAAGTCCTTGACTAGTGTAAGCACTACTGGGCAACAACTAAAACATCGGTGCGTTATCAACATTGTTCTCATCCTAAATCCAAAACACAGCACTGTACCAGCTACTAGGAAGAAAATTAACTCTATCCCAGTTGAAACCAGGACAAGGACCCAGAATATTTCAGGTGTGAAACATAATCAATGTGCAACCTGAAGGGCCTTCTTCCAAGGGATGATTCATCTGAGAGGAGATGGGGGAATTGCTACGCCCTTTCCAGGCCAAGAAACTTTGCATTTCTGTGCCAGATTTAGGTACATCATACCATGCAGTTGTTTGTTCCTAAAGCACGAACAGGGAAAATCTGGAAAGGAATAGTTTGCAGCCAAGCAGTGCTCATGGGTACCGGCTGCAATAAATTTGTTTATTTAATGAATAAATTTATTTATTTAATTTATTATGAATTTACAGTTGCTTTGCCAACTAAAATACATCAGGAGTCAGCTTTCCTGGCCAACACCATCCCAGTGGCCTTGGTTTTGACTTACCTTGGTGCTGCTGGAGGGTGCAGATCTGAATTTCTTCAGGTAGGACCTCAGTGTATCTGCCGTGAGAAAATAGGGCCCGCGGGTGCGCATGCCTTGAAACCTCTCGAAGAGCTCAAGCTCGTACTCGGAGAAGTCCAGTCCCTCCACGGGCCCCCCGCGAGCCTGGGCCATGATGGCTACCCTGACGTTGGGTGCCTGGTTGCCGGTGCAGCTGATCTTCTGCATCTGCGTTATTCTGTTCAGCACGGTCTCAACTCTGGACTCCAGACCTCTCTGGGAATTAAATATATTTTGGCCAGGCCCGACATCCGTGACATCGAAGCCAAGTATCACATCTAAGTCGCAATCTGAAAGGGAAATGCAGAAAGAGAGGAGAAGAGAGCGTCACACTGTTGAGCAATACAACCATTGCTTTTCAAATAATGACTTTCCTAGTTATTCTATTAGTCTTTAGAGAAGACACTCTCTGCATCGAGAACTGCCACCATTTGATACACAAGTGCCTCAAGGCTTCCTTTCGTTATAGCAATGTTAACCTGGGAAAAATCTGCATTTTATTAATTTTAAAATTTTTTTCCTGTGCAAGTCTTGCTTAGCATTGGGATGAGCCTACTAAACCAAGTCTAACAGAATTTTGCATTTTCATCAGGCAGCCAAGACTGCTGCTTTCTCTCCACTGCATGAAAACCTGTCAGTACTTGCACAGTGTGCATGCACCTTCTGCCTGTGCTTGAAGCAACTGTCCTCCAGTCAGGGGGATGTACAGGGAGGTGACAATCAGATGACTGATCTCAAGTCCCTGAAAGGTATAGCTAGGATTTATATGGGATAGCTGGGAATTAGTGCAGAAAGAAGCATTGAAGTTGCTCAGCTCAAGCTCAGGAGGTGATGCACAGTCTGCCTTTCTGCAGGAATAATTAGCGTGGGCTTGGAGCCACCCTGCAGCCACCGAGCTGCCCATTGGTCTGGAGCACAGGGAAATCAGGCTGCGGGATGCCTTTCATCTGGATGTAACATCTCCTGCACCTACATGAGCTTTCAAGCAGGGAGGTGTTTGAAATTTCTGTGATATTAATCACACTGGTGCTGCATTCGAGAAGCACTCACGGTTACCACCAGCAGCAGTTTGCTTTTCTCTGTGCTCAGTTTTTCATCTTGGCTGGAGCTGCTGCTCAGCTCAGGGCTGCTGTGGCGCTCCTTCAGCTTCTCCAGAGGCTCAGGAGACGCCTCTGCTCAAAAGCCAGAGGGTTGAGCTATGGTCAGTTGTGCTGGGAGTAGGATTTGCCGTACTGTAGTAAGTTAAACCAGCTGCTGGGAGTCTGGTTTGATGGCAATACCAGCTTGCTTACTGACTCCAAGTAGCCAAATCGTGGGATTCCTTTTTAGGGCAATTTTACCTTAAACTACAACCACTTGTGCCCTAGCGTTTTCTCATATACCTGTCACGAGATCAAGTGGGCACCCTGGATGATCGGACAGGAGAAATTCTGATTTCCAGCACACCATGCATGCCAGGGACTGAATGACCAAGGAGTCCAATTGACTTGTTATAAACACAGTGGGCAAAACAAGGACCGTCACTTTTTGTTTTGGCACTAAACAAGTTGGTCTGCCAACATGCTACTGGCATCATATGCCTACACATCTGGGGAGGAAGGTAGTGAGATTCAGTCTAAAGGCAGCTAAATAAAGGAGCCCCTCCGATGCGGTGGTAGGAGGCCAGTGATTTAGTGCCTGCTTGTCATATCTGAAATTATTCCACCACGGCTGCACCTCTGCGGTGATGGTACACCAGTCATTCACGTGCTGAAGCACACAAACAGGCAGCTCTTGTACCAAAGGCTTGCAGCCTACCACCACGCTCATGGAGGAGGTCTGAGCCCATGCTGCACCTCAGGCTATAGGCAAAGCAAAAAGCAGGCTGAACAAGTCCACCAAAACACATTGGATTTTAAAAGACACACTCAGGAATGACCTGAGCACATTATGAAAGGATCGCGCTTACCTCTTGTAACGTCTGTCGTTCCTGGGCACAATTTCTCCTCCATAGCGGCTTCCAGCGTAACCAGGACCTGCTCATTCAGCTCAGACAGCTCCTGGGCTGTGGATGCTCTGAAACTCGTGGCACTCTCGCTGGCCAGCCTGCTGACTTCCTTCAGGTCAATGTTTCTCACGCCGACCGCAAATACCTTGACGCCTTTCTGCGTGATTTCCAAGGAGGCACTCGGCCCGTCGTCTGACGACTTCCCACCCGTGACGATGAAGGCAATCTGGGGCACCCTCTGGTCGATTCGGCTGCCGGCCTCCTTCACAAAGTGTTTTGCCTGGATGTGTTTGATGGCTGCGCCAGTGTTTGCCACTCGGCCGCCTTTGTAGATGACTTTGTTGATGGCATCTAAAATCTGAGGTTTGGTGGAGTAGTCCTTGAGGAAAAACTCATCGGTGACATCTGAGTTGTACTGGGCCAGTCCTACCTGGATAGAGTCTCCATCCCTATAAATGGCGTCCACCACAGAGTAGACAAACTGGAGAACTTCTTGGAAGTTATCCCTCCCCAGATTGATGGACCCATCCAGCAAAAACACAATGTCAGCCTGCTTTTTGCCTCCTGAAAAGATTACAAAGAAAACACCGTTAAGAATTGTTTGTGGCATCTATAATATTTAAGATGCTTAGTGTTTTGTGAAGTAGTGGTGTGTTTCTCTCTTCTTTCTACCTTTTTAGTTTCATCGGTCTTTGACATGGTTTTACATCTGTACAAGAAGAAAGGTTTTATACAACACATTTATTATACTTCATACAACATTACTTGTTTTTGTGATAGACACCCTCATCTCATTTCAAATTAATTCTATTCTTTCCTATGCTCAACAAGATCTTCTTCAAAGTGTTCTTTAAAGCAATGCGACTAAATGGTTGGGAATCAAAAAGTGTTATGTTGAGCATAGGAAAGAATCATTTTCACATTATACAAATTCTATCTCTGTCCAGAAAAGTCTACAGGGTGAATAGCAGCCTTACCAGGTCCTAAAGGTCCAGGGGTTTCTGTTGTAGGTATCGGAAGCTCTTCAAGAATGCTCTGCACATTCTTTTCTAAAGTTGGGAGTTCTGTGAAGTCCTGTACCACAAGCACACGCTCAGGATCATTGGTAATGACCTGCAGCTGGTCCCTGTCCACATTCCTGGCTCCAACACCCAGAGGTTTAATGCTGGTTGAAGTGATCACGTTAGCAGGCCTGTTCACGTCATCCTGGGACCGGTCTCCGAGGATGACGACTAGGTGCTGGGGCACTCCATCTTCTATCCTGCTCCCCGCAGACTTGATGAAGTAGTTCTTCACCACGTAGTCTAGGGCTTTGCCAGCGTTCACGGGGGACCCCCCTCTAAGCCTCAAGCGGCGGAT
Source organism: Aptenodytes patagonicus (assembly GCF_965638725.1). Classification (NCBI taxonomy): domain Eukaryota; kingdom Metazoa; phylum Chordata; class Aves; order Sphenisciformes; family Spheniscidae; genus Aptenodytes; species Aptenodytes patagonicus. The sequence goes on from NC_134954.1 coordinate 34,504,157, forward strand.
GGCTTGCAGGACGGCATTTTTGGACTTGTGGGTCTTCAGGTAGAACTCAGGGAAGACATTATTGCTGAACTGCACCACGCCGATTCGCACTTTGTTTGGCCCAACTTCCAGCTGCTGAACAATTCTGCTAATGAAATCCCGAATGTGAGCAAGCCCGTCAGGCCTAACACTGTCAGAGCTGTCAATAAGGAAGACTATGTCCTTTTCATCACCAGAAATATCTGCAGGGAAGCAAGAAGAGAGGAAATTATTTGCCTGCCAAGTCTTAGCTTAAGCTTTGCTGGAGGATTTCTGTGCTATCTGCTCTTGTGTGATGTAAAACTACACAGCATATTTTAGCCAACTTTAAGCATGGTGCTTCAGGGACCCTCTCCAAAAGGGCTTGTGTGCAAGTGTGCATGCATGTGTTAGCAGTCTGCCTAATATTTGAAGCATGCATTACTCAGAACCTTATCTGTTTCATTCATTAACGCTCTTCTCTGGATTTTTCAATGTTTTCAGCTTCATTTTGCCCCAGCTTTACGTCTCTTTCCTAGAGAGCTGCTAAATGGGCATAGGCAATTGTACACATTGTGGTATTTGACTTGAAAATCAAAATAGGTAACTTATTTAGGTACTTGACTTGAAAATCATAAGTAATGTGTTTAGGTACTTGTATAGAATTTCCATATATCTAAAAGTTTCCTTCTAAAACTGTATATGTGCTACACCTTTGCTTTTAACTAAGGAAAATGTTGGTTTATAGAGAAGGGATGGAAAGTTATTTACACATTTGGGCAACATTTACTTGAATAGCAGCCCAGAGGCAGCTGGTGTTGACAGAGCCTTACCTACGGGGGGTTGCACATCTCCCAGCAGCCGTCTGATTTGGTCCCCAGTCAGCGTTTCAATAGGAGTCAGCAGCTTCTGCTCGAGGCTGGGCAGTTCCTGGAAGCTGGAGACTTGGAATACATAATCAGGACTAAGGGAAATCTGTACCATCTCCTCAGGATCCACGTTCTTCGCTATCACCATAGGTGCCACCCCCACTTGTTTGACTTGGAGTGATGGGTACTCTAAGTCATCATCAGACTTGCGGGAGGAGAGGATGATCAAAAACTGAGGGACGCCCTCCTCTATGCGGCTCCCAGAAGGCCGGGTGAAGATGGTCTTTGCCACAAACTCAAGGGCCTCCCCCACATTCACCTGCTGGCCACCCTGCGGCCGCAGCCGTCTCACGGCACTCTGCACCTCATCCTTGGTGGAGTGGGCATTGAGCAGGAACTCCACGTGGGGATGCTCGCTGAACTGGACCACTGAAATCCTGGTGGTGTCAAAGCCCACGTCCAGGTTGTTCACTATCCTCTCAATGAGATCACGGACAAGGTAGAACTCCTGGGCAGCATAGCGGGAGCCGTCAACCATGAACACGACATCCCTCTTCACTCCCGCTGCAGGAAAGAAGGCAGTAGTCAGAAGATGCATGAGGCATTGCTTATGGAGAGCAGCTAAGTTCATCATCTACACCACTGGCCCATGCCTTTGGCTATGGGGAGGATGCTCGTTGTTTTGTTGCCTGTGATATCTCCTGGGAGCCCCAGCAGGCAGCTCTGGGTTCAACCCAGAGACAGGACTGGTCTGCTAGTGCAGACCCCAGGCAGTGCAAGAACAGCAACTTCCAGAGCAAAGGAAGCAAGAGGGAGCAGGGGAAACCTGCAACAATAATTCCTGTGGGATCTCCACCCAAAGAAATGTAGCCTGGTGATGCTCCTTACTCAGGGCAGGTTGCCAGGCAGCCTGGGGTTGTTTTACACTCAGTACCACCCCTCTTTCTTTGGCTTTGTTCTCTAGGAAAGCTTCTATCCTATTATTCTCCCAGCTTCTGCCTTTCCAGGATGACTTTTTGCTTCCTAATTAAATGTTTCCTGCAGTGGTAATTCAGGTCAGAGCCTGATTATTGCTGAATATCACACTGATAAATGGGGATGGAGGAAAGCAGTGTGGCTCTGAAGGGAAGGAACAGATAGAGTAGGATGGTGGACTTCAAAGGGACTGATCTGGGGTGGATACCCTTCATCCCAGGCACATGCTGTCTGGATTTCATTCCAAGTGAGACCAGAAATGGAAGATCTGATCCTTTTCCTGACGCCCGCTTCCAGTTTCCCTTCCCCCAGTGAATGAGTGTGGAAAATGTAAGCTACATCAGCAGGTCTTACATTTAGCAGAAAGCTGACCTTGATTTATAGTGGTGTGAAGGCGTCCCTGTAGCATCTAAATGACGCAATTTCCATTCCAGGAGGAATAGCATGGACTTAAAAATCCACCAACTTAAAATAAGATTAAGGTCATAGCATTCACTTTGTGGGTTTTCCATGTGGATACAACATGGACCACCTTGAGGGACTGGGCTTAAAGGTGGCTCAGCTTAATTACACAGCTCCTGCCAACCCTAAGTACATCAACAGTGAGACCAAGATGGACTCGGAGTCTTAGCTGTGACCATCTTTGTTTTTCTCAGTTTGTGTTGCAACCATGATGTTGCTAAACATCATATTTTGCCGCTGGCTCTTGGTGCAGACACAAACATCTTCTCACCTGGGCTGGGTGATGTAAAAACCAGATCAGGGGCAAGTGACTCTATCTCTTTCTTGGTCAGTCGGATGACTCTGTTCGAGACGACCTGCTGCACTGTATCCAGCTGGCTGAAGTCAGGCACAGAGATAGCAAAATCTGGAAGGAAGGAAATCGTCTGCAGTTCTGTGAGGTCGGCATTTCCAATCCCGATGCCAAAGGGCACCGTGCCACTCGTCTTCAGGACCACTGAGGGCCTCCTCACATCATCCTGGGACCGGTCAGCGGTCAGCAGAATCAGGAACTGCGGGACGCCCTCTGCTATCCTGCTGCCGCTCGACACCGTGAACACATTCTTGATGAGATAGTCGAGGGCTGCTCCAGTGTTCAGAGGAGATCCTCCCATAACCTTCAGCTCCTGGATGGCACTGATGAGATCTGCTTTGTCTTCGTGGGTGTCAAGTAAGAACTCAGGTTGTATGACGTTGCTGTACTGTGCGACGGCGACACGGACCTTGTCACGACCGATATCCAGGCTTTCAACAACTCTTTGGACAAAGGTCTTCAGTAGAGGGAAACCTCTTCTGACACCATCCGAGCCATCAATTAGAAACACCACATCCTTCTTCTCACCTCTCTCAACTACTGTTTGAGACATGTAAGGGAAGGGGGGAATAAGTGAGATTCTCTTTGCAGTGATTATTATTCTCCGCATACATTGAACCAAAGGAGTACAAAAGCTCAGGGAGGGGAAAGCGAGGTGTCAGGACGGGTCGTTTGGTTCCTTTGCCATTGGATGCAATCCCTGGCGAAGAGGCAGATGGGTGGAAGTTGGTGGAAACCACAGTGCAACGTGTGCCGTGCCTTACCCACCGAGTCATAGAATCATAGACCCATAGGAAATAGGGTGCCAAGGGACTCCGGGTGCCATCTCCTACCTGAGGCTGGGAGAAGCTGTCTGCTCCCAAGGGGGCTAGGAAGCTGGCACATGGTTTTGCAATATGCAGCAGGAGTCTGGGGCATTAGGGATCTTTTGCTCCCAGAGGAAACTGAGTTTCTGGATGAAACAACATACTGCAGAGAGGGTGCCCACAGGGATCGGGTGAAGAGAGGGAGAGAAAAGCTTTTCTGAGGCATCACTGAACTTAGAAACAAATAATCCTGCACATGCTCAGATAAAATAAGAATTTGCTGGAAAGGACATCCAACTTAAAATGCTGAAATGCTTTTCTAAAATGCTAGACACTGATTTTTTTTTTTTTTTTACTAACTTGAAGCACAAAAATATGTTGATTGTGACTAAACATTCTTTTAAAAAAAAAAAAAACAAGACCGTGAAATGTCAAAGGTCAGAGAACTGTTGACGCGTTCTGCTATTGACTACAGAATTGCAAAGCTTTGGCTCAGCCAAGCAGAAAACATCACTGTGTCTCAAACACAGCAACTGATGGATAGCATCTCCAAAAGTGCCATTGGCTTGTTTATAGCAGGGTCAAGTGGGACAAGCAGAAGCATGATCTGTGTCTCTGAAGAAAATCTTAAAATATCTGCTTATGAATGCTAGATGTATAAAGAGTTAACAAGGGCAGTTGAAGTCTTAAGGCAAACTTCAAGTTTATTATTTAAGAGGAATGTTGGAAACTTGGTGGGTTAATGAATTGGACTGGAATATTAATATAACTTGTGTTGAGCAATACAGGTAGGAAGAGGGAGCAGACATTGCCTGGTGTATCCCTGCTTCACACACTTCCTCTAAAGTTCAGGAGCAGGGGAAGAAACTCCTAGCAAAAGTCTCTGGATAGCAGATAAAGAGGAAAATAACATGGGTACTCTTATGAGGTGGCTCTCTTTTAGCCAAGAATACTAGAAAAAGTAGGTGGATGCAGCTATTTGTGAGCAATTAGCACAATTATTCACAGTACTTGGTGGTCAAAGGGATTCAAAATGATCTCGACAAGACAGAAGTGGTTTGAAAAGGGAGGATGCAATTCAAGAGCACTAGTTGCACTAGTTTATGTTGAGGCAGAAGCTGCACAAATATGGGAAGGGCAATGACTCCGCATGGAAATGATGGGGTAGGAGATCACCAGGGGACACCATTGTTACGTTCTGGTCATTTGGAGCAGGCTGACGTTGGAGAGACAAGGGTAAAAAGGTAGAAAACCTACAAGACCTACAAAGAAAGATTTAATGAGCTGGATACACAGCTGGTGACACAAGGACCGAGAAAAGACATACATGGCAAGCTTAAAGTAAATGAAAGGCTGTCACATGAAACACGGGAATGAGCTGACATCTGTATCCTTCTTGAGTTGAAGGAGATGTAAAAGGCTTAAACTATGACTATGAAGGCAGAGGTTAGACATTAAGGAAAAGTATCTACTGATACGGATAAAAACAATTGAATAGATTGATTATGGAGGCTGGGAAATCTCCTCCACTGGAGGGTTTTCAGAACAGATTAGACCAATGTCAGCTGGTTCTGGACAAGAAGAGCCTGTTGGGGACAGGGGTATGTAGCAGGTGGCACCCTGAGATCCCTTCCAGCCCTATTTCTTTTTTATGTTTCTATGATTCTAAGTCCATCTGCCCAGGACTTTTACGGAGAGATGACGTGGATGTTATTACACTTTTCCTTGTCCCCACCTGCTGTTGGGAGACAGGTTAATTCTCAAATTAGGGCTGCCTCAGGAAATCACACAGCTGGAAATGCATAATTTCCAGTACCACAGTGTGAATTTATAATTGTGGCCGTGTGATTCTTTTTATGATTTTTTTTTTATTCTTCAATTAATCCATACTCATCTGCTGAGCTTGTAATGGTAACTGAGTCGAGACCATCTAATTTGTTGGTGCGTAGGTACAAAATGTAGAAACTGCCGTCATATGCCGTAAGAAATAACGGAGCAAGAGTGAATCCAGCACGCTGCAGTGCTCCTTACTCCCTACCACTCCTCCAGAAAAGGGAGGATGGAAAGAGAAATCGAGACAAGCCTTTATTTGCTTCTTCTAGCCCTTGCCCAGCATTGCACATCAATTTATGCAAGATCTCTGGGGCAACAACTCTCTGTTATTTCAGGATTGTACCATGTTTTACACACTGGTAACAGCACCTACTGCAGCTCTTGCAGCCAAACAAAAAGCTTTTTCCTTACTCATCTTTAAAATTCAGTTTGGACTTTAATGCTTTGCTGGATCAGGGTCTGACCAGAGGAAAATCCAAGTACAGTAGCAGTTTCTACATAATCGTTTTAAACATCACCAGACCGAATTGCCCCTGTTACCAAATTGAGGGGGGCATGTAAGTGGTGTCTTTCCGCCTTTTGGAAATCCCGGGGGTCCCTGTACCTGTTGGCTGAAGCTGGATAGTTTTCAACAGGTTGACTATGTTTGGCTGAAGCTCTGAAATCCGAGGGAGGGAGTCGACATTCAGAATGAATTGCGGGGCGTAAACAATCCTTTCCAGCTCTACAGGGTCAGCATTTTTGGCTTTGATAGCAAAGGTCACAACTCCAGCTTGCTTCAGAGCATCTGACGGTTGCTCCACATCATCGGTTGATCTCCCAGCAGCAAGGAGGACCAAAAACTGAGGAACCCCTTCTTCGATCCTGCTTCCAGCTTCCTTCACAAACAGCCTCCTTATAGCTTCATCTAGCGCAGCTCCAATGTTCAGCTGCTTCCCGGTTTTTATCTTCATCCTTTTCACTTTGAGAAGCATGTCTTGCTTAGATGGGAGTTCGGCAAAGTCAAATTCAACTTGGATGGTGTCACTGAATTGAGCTACAGCTACTCGTGTGGCATCAGGACCCAAGTTCAGGTCAGAAATGACTTTGTGTACAAAGTCCCGGACAGCAGGAAAGCTACCCAAGAGGTTGGCTGAGCCATCAATCAGGAATAAAATATCTTTCTTGCTTTCTAGAATAAATTCACAAAATGAAAAGAGGGGAAAAAAAAGATATGAAGGCATTTTTCTTCTTAAACGTCATCCTAGAAACTTCTCTGCAAATTAGATGGGTTTCAATATGCAAAGCAATTGATTTTCATTTACCAAAGTATTCAAAGGCTACAGGACTAAACAGTACCTTTGACTTATTTATCTGAGGAAGAAGGGGAAGCGAGGACACCTCTATCCTAAGACTCAATAAATTCAGGCACCAGATAGTCATATCATATATTGTATCACATCATATCAGTTGTGTCATAAATTGGCTGTTTCAGATTAGGCCAGTGATGTTTGTGGTCTAGCAATGTGCTGACAATACAGACATGAAGTACAACAGCAGTAGAGGGTTCGTTGGTTTTTTTTCTATTTAAAGGCTCAATAGATAAGAAATAGACATTAATTCATACATACATACACACACAAAGCATTTTCTGTATTCTCTTAAAGTACTTCTCTTAGCTGCATCACAAGGAGCATCTAAATCCATAGGCGAGTTATGCCTTTGGGAGGAGAAAAAGCCTTTTACCTGTTTCCATTTGATGCCCTTTTAATCTCATTGAATATCCAAGGCAAAAACAAACATCTCATATCTGTGTGTCTTAACATCTTTCATATTAATCTTGATGGTCTCCTTTCCATACTAAACATTCCTGTTCTTATGTCTTCATCTGCACATATCCACAATAAGGGAATTAGTGAGCAAATACCTGTTTAAAAAGGGTTAAACTTGCCAACAGCTTTTGGATTGGATAACTTTGAATACCTGAAGTCAAATTCAGCCCCTCTGTGACAGCTTGATAACAGCACTTTGACAAAGTGGCTCTGGGGAAGGATTCGGCCACCTGTACCTGACTAGACCTCTGATCCTCTGTGGTCTTTGGCATGATTTTAACGCTTCCATACCACTCCTTGTGGACAAAAGTGCATGCTCCCATTGCCTGAGCTAGTGCAGACAATGCATTTACAGGTTGTGACATTATTACGACAACAGAAAGGGAACACCTGAGTAAGTGACTGGTGGGCATAGACTCACTCAGATCCTCTTTTGGTCCTGACCTGCCAAAAGACTTAAAATTGTGCTGTCTTTAAAGTGTGCTAACAATTACTTGAACAAAATTAAGAGCTGCCAGTGTCAAGCCACGTATTGATGGTTAAGCACAGCCCTAACCGCTTTGATGACTCAGGGCCTTGGACGGATGTGAAGCTGTACATTGGGAACAAACAGTCAAGAGAAACAAGATTAACTTTATGCAGTCAACATGAAGGAAGGTAGGTATTACCTGTTGGGGCGAGTGGAACCTCTTCCACACCTCCACTAACATATGTTGTTATAGGCTTATTTAACTCCTGGGGTAAAGCTGCCAGAGCACTGAAATCATCCATAAAATATACCATTCTTGGATTAAAGGCAATCTGTTCAAGTTCTGCCTTATCCGCACTCCTAACTCCAACAGCAAAAGTCAGCACTCCAGCCCGAGCTAATTCATTGGAAACTTGCAAGAAGGGATCAGCAGACCTCCCTGCCGTCACCAGGACTAGGACCTGAGGCACTTGTTCATTTATTCTGCTCCCACCAGCTTCCGTGAAGTGATTCGAAAGCACAAAGTTCAGTGCAGAGCCAGTGTTCAGCACTGACCCCCCCTTGGGCCTCAGCTGCCCCATACGTTGAATTATGTCTGATTTGGTTTGGTACGAGTATAGAAAGAACTCGGTTTTAGGAGTGTCACTAAATTGCACTAAGCCAACTCGGATTTTGTCACTGCCGACATCAAGGTAGTTAACTAGGGTGGCAACAAAGTCACGCACAAAGGGGAAGTTGGCATTTCCGACGTTGAGTGATCCATCCAAAAGAAAGATGATATCCCTTTTGGTTACTTGAACTGCAGTAGAGCACAGAAAATAACATGAGACATCACAGAAAACAAAAATAGAAATTTTTTTTCATGTGTGCATACAGCATATGCTGTACACGCATGTAAACCTTGTTAGGAGGAAGGGGAGAGAAAAAGAGAAGAGAAAGAGTGTGATCAGCACAGAAATAACAAGGACCTTACTGGAAATTACTTAATGGGGCATGGGAGGTTTCTGACTTGTATTGAAAAGTCTTTTAAAAGTCAGGTTTATCAACAGGGCTCAGCCTCTGTCATGGCAGATGTTTTCAACGGCTGCTAATGCCAGAGTTGCATGCTCTGGGACAGATCCTTAGCTGGTAAAAGGCAGCTTCATTGATTTTGGTGGAGCAACACCGAATTACGCCTACAGACACCTTGCTTATCTGCAAGTCACCACGCATTTACTTGGGGCTTTCCAATGAAGCTTTAGGGAACATTTCTGCTTTCTGGCACCTAAAGTGTGCTTTGACACCCAATGCTATCACTCCCTTATTAAGCAATCCCCCGTTCCACGGACGTGCTCCCATGCATCCCTAGGTGTAGAGAACCATGTCCTGCTCTGCAGTGATTTTCATGGTCATGCTGCACAGCCAGCAGCAGCTGGCCTGTGGTGCAGTTAGGCTCCACTTGCATGGGAAAACACTTCTGGCAAGTAACCAATTTGGTTGGTGTTTTGAGTGGGTATTAAAAATAGCTTTTACTAATAGGCTTAGAAAAGCTGGTCCAGACAAGGCTGCAACGGCTGCCTGAGACACCTGCCTGAGACACCTGCCTTTTTGATGTCTGCATTTGATGCAGAAAACTGTATTTTGATGTCTGCAGTTATAGACATCCATTTTGTGGGCTGTTGAAGGGGGAGAAATTTCCCACTTTTGGCAGTAACCAGCCAGTTCTCGGCTCCTTTTTTAAGGTTAAATCCTTCCTGAGCTGTCTCTCAGCATCTGATCCCCAAGACACAGATCTGCAACATCACCCCAAAGACACGACAAGATCATCCGCCTGTGCTTTTTGCTCTAAACGCGTCATGTCCAGACGACAGACCAAAATGCTGAAACTTTAAATAAGATCTCAGAGAACTGATGAGTGGGCTCATCCAATGCATCCCCCCCGGATACCTTCCTCCAAATAAGTTATCTGAGAATATATTTATGCCCATTGTTAATTCTGTTCATTATCTTTCTGTTTAAAGCATTTACCTATGGGTATATGGCTATATTCATCCAACTCTCTAGCTTGCCTTGTCCCTGTAAGCTTGCTGTCCTATATATAAAATATATAAATACTGAGATATTAAAACCGAAAGGGAGAAAAAGGTTCTTCGGAGTACAGGCATTGCTCTCAGATTTTACAGATTGCCTTGGCTTTCTGTATTTTTAATTTTTCCCAGAAAAGTGCCATTCAAGGCCCAGGGTGAGACAATATGTAGTTGAACTGTAACAGACTGCCCCGTGTCAAAATCAGTTATGTTACTAATAATAGTAATTTTATGGAGTAGGATATGATTGCTTGCTTATTGTATACGTGAATAGCTGTGAGTACACTAGAGCAAAAGGACTGGAAAAAAAGAGAAGCTGCGTGAATGAGCTTTAAAGAACATGGAAGTATAGGAACATTTTTAATTTACATTGAAAAATAAAAATGTCAGGTTTGGTGTATAGCCATGCAAAACTGTATTAGCAGGAAACACATTCTGAAAAAAAGCTTATTAAATTATAAGTCTCGTGATATTCATCTTAATTAAGGACAAGTATTGGCAAACTGATTTTAAAATGTCTGCTTTTCATGTAAATTAGTCATAGGCTTTAATTCTTTAAGGACCCTTTCCAAAAACTGAGTTTCTTTTGCACTGTGGTTTATAATTTTAAATTACTTGGAGAAACTAGAAAAAATATGGACATGGTTTGACACCCACTTAAGCCAATGGGAACCTCACTGTTGACCTTACTGGGAGCTGGAAGAAGTCCTGTTTTTCTAATGTTTATATGCCATGAGACAGAAATGCAAGGTTCAAATATGATCTAGCGCAACATTAACTCAACCTCAAGCATCTCTATCGGGAAGAAATCCTGAGAAATTTGGTATAAAATCTATGCTGCTAGAACACCTCTTGAAATGCAGGGGAATCTGCCTCAAAAGACATGACTCTAGCGATCGGATTGCTTCCAAAGTCTACTGATGTCAATGGCAAGACCAAGTAAAAAGAATCCACTGGTTTCACGGGGCTTTGGATCATCATCTAAACAGGTTAAATTAAAATCAACGCCGCAATAGTCTCGTATGTCTCTTAGGGCTTAGGCTGAGTAAATGATAAGAAAACTGTAAGTATGTTCTTAAAGGGTGAGTTTCAGTCCAACAGCTAGCTTTCTCTGAACATTTCCATGAACAAACTTGCTTATTTTCTTTACACTCAGGAGAAACTTTTAAGCTTTCTTGAGCAAATATCCACTACAGATGATTTTCAAACTGGGGAAGAGATTATAACATTCACAGTGTATCCTGTTCATAGGTTACACAAACCCTAAGTGAGAGAAAAAGCCTCCACTGAACAATTTCAGTACCTAACTAGTAAAGCACATCTTCCACGTCCAGTCCTTTAAATGTTGGTGACAAATATGGAATGGGACAAAAATCTCCAGGGAGGAATGACAAACCTGTAACAACAACCACGCTACCAAATTCACCAATCTGTTCATGCACATTTTGCAAATCAAAGAGACAACATATAGCTATGCTGAAACATATGCTTGATGCTTTTTTCCCGCTTATCTCTACATGTCCTAGAATATGAGTTGACAAACATATAAACCATATCTCCTTAATTAGAAAAAGGTAATTAATTACCTGATGGTGGTTCTTGGATAATCAGTCCTCCAGAGAGTGTCCGGATAGGCGACAGCACTTCAGGAAGAATGGTTTGCATGAACTGAACACGGAAGTCATTTGGGTTGAACACAAAATCTCTCTCATGGGCAATTTCTTGAAGTTCTGCCAGGTCAGCGTTTCTCGACCCAATGGCAAGGATCACTATCCGGTTCCTTTTCATCTCTGCCGCAGCTTGGTCAACGGCATCCCTGGACTTACCGCCAGTGATGAGCACCAGCATGGGAAGCACCCCTTCCTCCATCCTGCACCCGGCAGCACTGGTGAAGAAGTTGTTCCTCACAAAGTCCAGTGCCGAGCCAGTGTTGAGTGCTGTACCACCCATGAGCTTCATTCTCTTCACGTTAGCCATCACATCCTTTCTGCTTTGGTGGGTGTTAAAATAAAACTCTGGCTTCACAGTGTCTGCGTACTGTGCCACCGCGACTTGGATCAGGTCGGGTCCAACCTCCAGCCTTTGGACAATTTTGGCAACGAAATCACGAATTACGTTAAAGGGGCCAGTCCCCAAAGCAGTTGAGCCATCTATCAGGAAGACTATATCCTTCTTGTTCACTTCAATAACTGCAAGTAACACATGAACATAGTGTCAGCAGGAGCCTTCACCACACTCTGCGCATCAATTCTACATCAACAGTTCAGCAACGTTTAGGACTTCTTGTTTGCTTGAAGTACTGTTACTCTCAACACCTTTAAAAGGGTCTTGCTTTCAAAACAGAATTATTTTTTAGGTTCTAGCAGAGGGCTAACAAGAAATCTGATTGAATGTTTCCCCTTTCTAAAACACAGAAGAGTTGAAGAGTTGCAAGAATTGCATTGTTTATAAAACTTAATATTAAAATGCATATCCATGTCAAAACAAGAAAGGCAAACAGTCAGGAGAAAGCTTGGTGCTCAGCTGGCACATGAGATAAAATAAGCAGGTGATGCTCCCTTTATCTGCAGTGGAGCCATCTGAATCATGCCAGAGCGTGGTTTGGTCTCAGAAGCATTAGGTTCCCAAGAGCAATGACACAAGTAAAGAACAGTCTCCACTTGCTCAACATACCTGGACTTTGGGTCTTCACATCCTACATCTTACTCCTTATCTAACAAAAACAAGTTACGATTTTTCTTGGCACAGCTAGCCCAGTCATGGAAGAGCTGAATTATATTCTGGTTGCCATGTCTTTAACAAAACGGCTCCCCTAGGTTGTAATCTCTGAAACTTTATTATTGACGATGGCATAGGACACAGAAAGAGCACAATTAGCTTTCCAGTTCCCTGGCTAAGTTTGAAGGAAGATAGTTAGGGAGGAAAAAAAACCTGTTGTGTGGCATTGGAACCAAAGCATCATCATATTTAATACAGCAAATGTACATGAAAAAACAGTAAATATTAACAAAACCAATACCATTATGACAAAAGCATTATACATGATCATCATGGGAGATAATCTTAACACCATCTTTTAGACAACCCCACTCACATCATCACCTCTCTGATTTCATGCCATTGAAGTGAAAAAGGAAACCTTGTAGTGCTTCCAAGTTACGCTAGAGCATTATGGATCATTGCATTACATTGGACTTGGGGTATCCTTAAATCGCCTGCCCACCTAAGAGCTCCTGAGATGGGGTCAATATTCAAGATGGCAGGTCTATCACCTCCCAGGCTCACTGCTACACCCAGTGCACAGCCTGGGAGATGAGGAGATCCAGCATCGTCAAGACCTCACACCCCTCAGGGCAAGTGGTAACAAACACTCTCTTGTCCTGCCTGGATGGAAAAGGGCAGCCCTTCGGCCCATCAGGGCTCCTCTGCGTGGAGGCTATTTACTTTGGGTTTGAACAAAGAACAAAGCTTTGGCTGCAGTCCTCCTTGGCTGGACACCACCTGGCCACGGAAAGCAGTGCTCCCAAAGGCTGGTCTCTGTCAGGTTTCTTATTATGGGTGAGTGCCATGAGATTGGGCTACCCCAAGGAGTGATTTAGAGCTGGAGATGCCATCTGCAACTCAGCTGCCCCCTCTGCCCTTGGACCCCAAGAGACCTGCCTCCACCAGCAAGTCTTGCTGGAAATTTTTTGATTAAGGACTGATTGTCAAAATTTGAAGCTTAAAATAGTCCACCATGGTGCTGTGGGACACAAAATGATGAGAACCTGCACGAAGTGAATGTGGTGGTACCCTCCCCGAGCCACAGCCTCACATGAGCTGCTGGTGGCTTGCAGTTGACTGCCCAGGCTGTCAAAACAGAGCTACTCAAAAAGCAACAAGAATTCGTTTAAATGATCCTTTTCCCAGAGCCATGATTTCCAGCATTCATCCCCCCAGACAGTTTTTTTTACCTTATCAGTTACTCCATGGAGGAGACAGCTGAAAACAGGAAACTTTCCAAATGGATAACAAGGGCTGAAATCTCTGGCTTTGTGTCACCCAGGAGAGATGTCCAAAGCGCTTCCTTAGTTTGTCAGCAGCTAGATACCCAAAAATGGAGACCCTGGAAACTTTTGACTTTATATAGAAGTTTGTGGGAAACATCAAAGGGGCTTTGCAAAGATGAGGGAGGCTGGGAAGGAATAGCTCCCTCCGCTACTCATTCCACTTGCAGCTCTCAAATCCTGCAGTATGTTTCCTTAGAGAAGAGGAATGCAAGAACCGAAACCAAAACCCACAGGAAGAAACACTGTGCTAATTTCAACGGACACAATTAAAGCAAAAGCATTTAAGCAAGGCTGTACACATCTTATAGGGTCTGATCCAGAGCCCAGTAAAGCTGATGACAAGTCTCCCAGGAAGTTCAAAGGATTTGGGATCAAAGCATTATATCTTTGACTCTAAAAGTTGGGAATGTTGGAGGGTGTCAGCATTGAACCCAGCCCTGCATAGTTCCCTCATTGCCATCTCAGCTATCTTTGGTGAAGCAGCTCATCTAATTTAATCATCCAGGCTCCCCCACTAGCTAAAGGAGAGGGGAAAAGAGAGGCAGAAAGGCACTTTGAGACACCCATTCATCCCAGGAAGACTAGCGTACAGCTGGAGTGCTAAAATGAAGTGAGGTGACTTCAGTATTTCACAGGAATGCTTGGCACCTCAATGGGTTTGGCATCCCTTTCGGGCTGCAGTGCGTCTCCCAAACCCGTGCTTTACGCTGCAGACTTCTAAGGCACTGATGTAAATCAAGCAGACCAGTCAAAATTAATTTCCATGGATGCTAGGGAAAGGAAATTCTCTAAAGCTCCTTTGAAAATACCCACTTCTCCATTTAGCATATCCATCTATATGTAATTGCACAGGCTGATGCTACTGTAGTACCTTCTGCAAATGAGCTGGCATTTTAAGTGAAAAATATGCAAATGCAGATGAAACCAAATGTACCAACATTTTTAAACTTGCCATTCAAACTGTTAAAAATCAGAGGGGCAGAAAGAGAGGTTTTCCATTGACTTGCATGGGTCCTGGCATGCACATTTTAGCCAGACATGCAGACTTCAGCTTATTTAGCTAAATAGGGTTTTTGTGGGGTGCTACAAGCAAAAGTTCTTTATGTTCTTTCCTGGAATAATCAAGGCAAGGTCATAAAATGATCTTTTAGGCAAATTCCTCCCTTTGATTTGAGCCACAGGATAGCAATCATGTTTAAACATAGATCAGCAAAGACATCTGGAATGCAGTTTTATATGTCAACATACATCATGAGTTGAACGGTATGTACAGAATGCCAGACTGGCACTTGAATGCCAAAAGTTTTGTTTGCATTAAGCGTCCTGGTAATTAAGTGCAGCAGCTCCAGCCTGGCCCTTTCCAGAGGCCTCTGAAATACAACATATTGTGTCTTTCATAAAGCCTCTCTATCAGTAAATTTAACTTAGTCATAAAACCGTAGGGTGAGAAACTCTTAATCACCTACAGTGAGTATCACCAGATATTCACTATTCTACTGCACCCAAGCTAATGCTAGTCCACAAATAATGTCAATGGGGACTTAAGAGTGACAAAGTGACCTAAGTGGAATATTGCCACCTACATTTTCATTTCCCATGGCCTCATGGAAAGCTGTAAACTTTCTCACCTTATGGATTGAAGGGAAATATATATCAGCAAGGTAAGGATTTCACTTCAGAAGAACTAACGGCTGTTTTGCTTTTAAGTTCAACAACACAGGAGTTTCACTCTTTTCCCAAGGACAGTGCACAGTTTCAATGAGGTACAGAATTTTACTGTTTTAGCAAGCTGATAACTTCAACTCTGTGACAGATCCATTTAACATCCCTGTTAGTTTTCCTAGTCAAATTTCATTCTCATGACACTTTCAACTGACATACAATGTAAGCTTACGTGACATAAATGTTTTCAGAACTGACAGTGCTACAGTATTTACCCCCGGGGTGCTTAGATATCCCGATAAGGATTATATGAGCTTTTTTATACTCTGCTTGTGACCTTCAAAACCCCATGCCATGCCAGTTATCGACACAAAACCTCACAGTTTTCAAAAGATAACACACTGGGCAAATGAGTTTCTGCACATTAGCCGCAGGACTATTTGTCTTTCCCATTGTTTCTCCATAACCAGACCAGAGAGATGCATTGCAAAAATAAAAAATTTAAATTAAAAAAAAAATGTTTTTAAAGCGTGCAAAACCTCATTCATTCATCGATTCATCGAAATGCAACAGTCTAGAAAGGCATACATACCTTCAGTCACAATGGTTGGGGCCTCTAACAAAATGAGTCTTTGGGCCACTCCAACAATGTTGGGCAGTAATAATTCTCGAAGAGCATCAAGGTTACGGATATCCAGGGCAGTAAATGCGAAGCTTCCATCAGTAGCAATCTGCTGCAGCTCTGCACTGTCAGCATTCAGGACCCCAATGCTAAATGAAAATATACTAGCTTGCTTCACCGCTAACAAGCCCTCTCGGATATCATCACTAGACTCTCCACCACTTATCAGCACTAAAATCTGAGGCACCGCTTCCTCTATCCTGCTGCCTCCCGCCTGGGTGAAGAGGTTCTCCACCACAAACTCCAGTGCCGCACCGGTGTTCGCTTCCTCGCCACCGCGGAAACTAAGTGCCTTCACGGCATCCAGAACATCCGCTTTTGTGGAGTAGCTGTTCAAAGCGAACTCGGTTCTGGGTTGATCACTATACTGCACCACCCCAATGTGTATTTGCTGAGCTCCAACTCTGAGGCTTTCAATCAAATTTACAAGGAAATCACGTATGGCTTGAAAATTGACACTTCCGATGTTGTTTGATCCGTCAATAAGGAAAATAAGGTCAGCGGACTCTTGAGCTTTAAAAAAAGAAATGCAAAAGGTGAAAGCATTAAAATGAGTGATTACATGCAGTTGTACAGTGTTCTGACATGTTTCTTGGAAAACCAGTAAGAAACACGAAAATGAGAAAACAAAACACATGTTCACTGAGGAGGTGATGTTTGCCTCTTAGTTCTGCATTCTGATTGAATACGAGCTCCCAGCCCCATCCCAGTAGCATCCGCTACCCATCAAGAGATGGCTCGAGCAGACACAACCTGAGCCGGTGGTTGCAGTTACACAGGGGTCAGCATTATTGGCACGCGAGAAGAAAACTTGGCAAAATATAATTTTTGGATATCTAGATCCATTCCATCAGTGGCCAGTACTGTCCAAATATTTAGACAGAGCCAAAAGAAAAAGGTGGATTTTGGTGGTAATTCACCCTGAAGATAGCAGGTGAGGACAGTAATATTCATAGGAGGTTTTCCTCATTGCAGTCTCTTTTTCTTTTTTTTTTTTTTTTTTAAGAAAAAAGCCACCATTTCCTGGATGCTTGAAAAGTTTCAGCCTCTCTGTTGCAATTCTGCTCTTTTTCTGGTTAAAAACAGCAGCTGAATATATTGGCTTCTCCCACCATGAAGGATTATTATTTGAAATGCATTTGTTAGAAAAAACTGAAAATGTTTTGGTTATTATTCTTGCACTGTAACTCTTTACCAGCTGCCAGCATACACACGATGGTATTTGTACAGCAAGCTAACCCGCACAATTGTCAACCCATGCCACGTAAAAATTGTCTTACTTTAATTATTTTGCACAAGGATGCATTGATTATCGATAGAGAGGTCTGGTCTGTATTTTTCATATGGACTCTGGGTATTCAATCAAGGAATGCAGAATCAGGTTAAAACAGGGTGATGAAATCAGTCATGACACAATTATCCAACTCTATGTGTTGTGACTATACCCAGATGATCGCAAGCATCTGCTGAGAATATACATACACCAAACAAAACTTCTATATGGCATGAACATGGCTGTTGAGGGGGAAGCATTTTTGCTGTGAGACTTACCAAAGCAGACCCAAAATGCCCTGGTATCTGCTCTTACTCCTTTTGCTCAACTAATTTTACCATCAACGTCACCAAGAGCCGTATGCTTGCAAAAAGGGGGGGAAGAAGACCCCAAAGCATGCTCAGATGTTTCCATGCTATTACTCTCCAATCTTGTCAAGAAATCAAATTTCAGACTATTTGCAAATGAATGACAAGCATTATTTGGAAATCCCACCCAGCTCTCAACTTTTGAAAGCTGAAGGTGAAACCAGTAGCAAAGCTGGCATGTAGTTTGGCAAGACCAAGAATAAACCTGCGGTCTGTGCTATTAACCAGCGGTGTCAATTTTTTTTTTTTTTTTTTTTGCCTGTTTAGTTGTTTTTCTAGTAAATGTTTTCATACATTGCCACCAAGAGATTCAAATAATGCCGCAATTCCAGTGACAAAGGAGAAGGTCTCCAGGGCATCATCGCTTCCCTGGGCCAACTCAATAGCCAGTGTTGGCTTGGAGAACGCCAACGTGGTTCAGAATTGCAAAGGGCTCCAGGATTTATTTTTCCATCACTGAGTTGAAATTTAGGGGTGCTTAGGGTTGTCTTTACTGTGTCATTTTCAGTTGGGATGTACACATTCTACTTCATCACATAAATGAAAGGGAAATCTCAAAGCGGTTGTACCCAGCACTGCTTTAGATACCCTGGACATCTTTTTGAGGAACGAGATTTCAGACACCAATGTGTGTCATCACAGCAGCACGGGTCGCTCCCACAGGAGAGAAAATAGATATGAAACAGATGCGTTGGATAATTTGTCATCACTGTAAAAAACCTTGTACTTCAGTGCACATTTATGGATGCTGGAGAACAAATAAAAGCATGCTTGTTACACGACTAAGCAAGGAGGGTCAGATGAGACAGACAGCTAAGATTTAACAAATACATCAGGGCAAACTTGGGGCTGACTTTCATACTTACGCTAGTCAGCTCTGGGGACTGCCACAGACCAACAGCTTTGGTACTCTATACTGGAAGTACTATGGGACTGGGTTTTTTTTACATTTCTGTTTCATACTAGGGCTCATTTCTAGCATAACATCCATGGCATTTTTATACATTTTAATGCTACATGGAGTTAGCAGCTGAATAAATGACTTCCTAAATTCTTATGCAAACAGTTACTCGTACCATGCTTTGCACACTATTGTCATCCAATGTTTAGGACCTGTAACGTTTTTCCCCCTGTTTAATGATACTCCGTAGATGGCCCATGCAAGTCACACAGGGGCAAAACTACAATAGTAGGATTAGCTTAGATTTGTGTTATGGGGGGAAGGAAATGCTTGCAAAAAAGATCTTTGAGTAGAAATGAACTATCATGCATGATATACATGAAGTAGGAATTTGCCTTTAAAGCTTTTAAAGAAATGTCTGTGAATCCAGATGTTTATGTACTATGGGGTTACCTGCTGACATGCCCTAGAGTAGGACAGCCAGCAGCCAAAGACCAATTCCCCTATTGATTTCAACAGGGAAGCACTGGGGTCCTTCATGGCAAAGATGCTGAACAGCTGTTGCAGTGATCTCAGCAGGTTGGGTATAACATTCATTTTCCACATATATTGATATGATTTTCTTAGAATTGGCGAACCTTATGTCATGTTTCTGGGACAGCTGCTTTTCTTCCCTGTGGCTTTCACGTGATCTGGATATTTGCCCTGTCAAGCGCTTTGCACGATAAAAATACATGTGAGCACAGCCTTTTGGTGTTGCTCGGTGTCATGCAGTGATGGAGAGCACCCAGTGGGGCTGGCGTGAGGGTTAATCAGGCAAGACAACACAGGGGGATTAATGTTACACTGCCTCATTACACTGCCGTTGCCTTACATCACCCCACAAGCTATTGACCTTCAGATGGAGTCTCAGGAATAAAAAGAAAGGTTTGATCTCTGGGACTTCTGTTTTGAAATGCAACAAAGCTGCTCAGAAGGCCCTTTCCACGCTAAAATTTCATAAACAGAGAAGGGACGGAGGAAGACTGTCTTTTTTTTTTCCCAGGCAAATTGGGCCCCCAGCTTGCGGTCAGCGCAGATCCGTTGAAGCCAACATGGTTTGCAGAGAGGTTTCGGTTACAGGAAGGGTCCAGTGCTCCGGCAAGTAGAAGCCATCGGCTTGTAAAGAAGGCATTTGAGTGGCATTGCAAAAAGGACTCTCCAACACACACCTTCTCCAAGCAGATGAGGAGAGAGGCTAAGGGCCAGCTCAGGGATGGGGTTTCAGCAGAGAAGTTCTCCACCAAACTACTTTTGCTGTCTTCAGCCAAGAATGTGACTTTCTGGAGTAGCACATTGCCTATCTCGCCCACTAGCTGCAAGGGGACATCCCGCATGGTATCCCTGCAGCCAGCGGCGACCTTCTCGGTCTCCAGAGGGTTTTCAGTCAGGACCTCAAAGAGACACCATCACGGCTGGTGTGTTCATCCCCTATTTGCCTGCCTTGGGAGTGGATAGGATGGGGCAATTTAATAGCTCTGCAGAGCTCCCTATGTTTGCATTTCCATGCCATGGGTGCAAAAAGATGGCCACAATGGGCCGCTGCCCATCCAAGGGCTCCTGCGCTAACTCCTGGCAGCTCTGGCAGGGATGCCAGCTTGGTCTGCAAACAACAGCATGCTCGATAGCTACAAACACGGGGCCACATGCTTCAAACCTTTGTTTTTAAACCTCTGAACGTCCATCTCAGTCTTGCCCCTACAAAGGCTTTAAACAGCGCAATGCCAGCAGATACCATGCTGATGGGAGCCATCAGCAGTCAGCCATTACCTGTGATGTCTTTAACCAGTCCTTTGGCCCCAGCCTTTTCTGGAGTCATGGATGAACGGACACTTGCCACTAAGTCTCCAACTATGCCGTGGAGAGCAGTAAAATTCTCTAGGTTGAAAAGGTGCATATCGAAGGGTTCGCTCACTATTTCCTTTAACTCCCCTTCCACTGCATCCTGCACGCCGACCGCAAACATGTTTACACGGGCCGATTTAAGGACAGATGATGGCAGAGCCACATCATCCTGGGATCGTCCGTCCGTTAAAACTATAATAACCTGGGGGATGCCTTCACTGGCTCTGCTTCCAGCAGCTTTAGTGAGATGGTTCTCGATTAGGTACTCTAATCCTTTTCCAGTCTTGGTGCCTCCCCCCATGTAAGGCATGTTGGCAATATGGGACAGGACGTCTCGGGTAGAGGGGTAGGTATTTAACTGGAACTCTGTATGGGGGTTTCCGCTGAACTGGACCAGGGCAAAGCGAAAATCATTTCCTCCCACATCTAAAGCTTTTACAACATCATACAGAAACTCTCGAACAAGTTGGAAATGTTCCTTCCCAATGCTCCAAGAGGAATCCACTAGAAATATTATATCAGCCACAGCAACGGTTTTGACAGCTTTAAAAAAACAGATGGGGGTTTAGGATTTTCTATCGGTCAGCGCAAGCATGCCTCCTCCTCCTCCTCACCCAAACGACCGACAGCCTCCTTCACATGGTGAAAGTGAAGCTTAGCTTCCCCTTATTGCCCACAACAAAACGAGAAGCACTGGAGAAAAACCAGGCAGCTATCAGCGCCCTGACACCACAGGCGTTGGGAGACAGGAAGGGACAGCATGCGACCTACCCTTCCCAGGGAGGAGGAGGCAAGATGATTCTCCCCTCCCAGACCCTCGCCGCACAGGTTTGGACACCAGCCCTGAGCCAGACAAAGATGCCTGCAGCTTCACATGTGAATTTAGGCATGCTCAGCTTCTAGCTGCCCATGGTCTCCTGCACATTTTTTGCTGACGCAGGGCTTTGCTGGCTCTGCGGCGGTGCTTGAGGAAGGAAGGGCTGCTTGGTTTAAGCAGCCTGGGTGCTGGCATGAGTTTTCCATATTTTTCCAGCTGCTAACACCCCGCCTCGTGACACCAGCTCTGGTCCCAAAGGCACCAGCTCTTAAAAAACCAAACAACCTTTCTGCAGGTCGGCAGCAGTGCTCTTCTCACTGCAAAAAGCCCTCCTACACATGCAAGGAGGGCAAAACAGCTCTGCCCAGGAGAAAACCCACTTGGGGCCACCCTGGGTGCACAACCCGCACCCCCATCCCCCGCAGAGCATCCTCAAAGGCACACCACCGGCCAGCAACATGCTCAGGAAGGCACCGTGTGCGTTGGCTAAGGTCTGGGTCCGAAAGGACCCTCAGCCAAGTGGGAGCTGAGGAGCAGAAGATAAAACACAATGTACCATCAACATGCATATTGAAAACCAAACAGTGCGAACTAGCAGCACATTTGTTTGGGGGTGAAGTCGAGTAAAGGAGTCTGGTCTTACCTGCTTGCTGCTGGGCACGAACTGAGCAAAAGCCTGAGAGTAGCAGGCAAAACATTGCCTCAAAGGGCAAATGTCGGTGTTTCCTCATTTTGGTCTTATCTGAGTTTTCCTTTTATTCTCTTTGTTTCAAAGCACCCAATGTGAGACCTAAGGGAGAAAAACAGGGAGAGTGAGAAACAGCAGCAGTGCTGGCCAGGCACAGATGAGGGACGAGATAGAAAAACCAAACCATGTGATTTTGCAATGCTTTTGTGGCACTTCAGCAGGAAAAAAAAAAATTAATGCTGGACAGAGTCTGCTTCAGAGCAAGCATTTCTTTGGAAGAGGAATCATTGCTCACATAATTGGCATTTAATCATCCCTGTGGACTTAGCTGGCTTGCTTCTTGCCTATGCTGTCCCAGGTAATACCTAATATATAGGAAAGTGGTCAGCCTAGGTTTCTTCCACCAACCCTCAAAATATATGATGGCCTTTCTCTTATCCTCCTCACCCATGGATGACCAGCTGAAACACCTTGGCCAACATGTTCCCTCTTGCTGTTGCCCTTTCTTATTTTATTTTTTACAAATACCATAATAATAATTGCCCTGAACATCCCTCTTTGCCTCAGCTCACCTTTTCAGCTGTCCCAAACATATAAATGGAAATTTAATTACTCCAGACCCAAGTGAGCCACATGTTCTGGCTGTACAGCAAAAAGCCCTTGGACTCCCTCAAGCTCGCAGCCCCAGCAGTAGAATAGCCTGCGCCGGCTGATCACATTTTGGAAAAGCACCAAGAATAATATTTTACATGCTGGAGCCAAAAATATAATTTATGCAGTTTTCTTATCTGTGATCCACCTGGCAAGCCTTCTGAAACAATGTCTCCTTCAGGAAAGCTGTGTATCTGTTGTCATAGAGATGGGCGATTTATTATTTAATCCTCATTTCCAAGTCTACAGAGCAGAAACCAGCAAGGATTGCTTAACTGAGAAAATATCCTCCCGAAAGGGAATGCAGTGATTTTAATACTTTTCATTCTCCAAAAGGAGCTCAATTACTCAAATAAGCCAGAAGTGATACAAATACATCAAGCTATTAACCAGATCATCATAAAAAAAAAAAAAAAAAATCGATTTTTTTATTACCATCCTTGCTAACTCCATCAATCCAGAGAGTTATGACCAATACAAGAGCCAAAGAGGGCTAGGGGGAAGACTAACCCGCTCTTTAAGGAAAGCCATGGTAGTTACACAGATGGCCATCACTGGCACAGCTGGAAACAGAACGAAGTGCTGGGAATTAGGGAAAATTTGGAAACAAACATCTGCACAGCTGATCCATCTTCCACTGAAGAGACACTCCTCAGGGCTATCAGAGGGGGGTTCAGTGGAAAGGAGGGGACAACGTCCACCTAGTTTCCCAAAACCCGATGCAATCCTGACACTTCCACTGGCTCCCTGCATGTCAAAGCTGGGTTGGGGTCTGGTCCTTCTTGGGAGAAGGGGTTTGCAGCATTCGCTCTTCCGTGTGCTCCAGACGGCATTTATGAATGCCATATAGCATGATTCAGGCAAAAGCTAGACTCTACTTTTCCCCCCACATTTGTGTATAATAATCATAATAGCACCAGATGGAAAGACATTTAATAGGCATCCAGACCCAGCAGCTAGCACGCAGCATTGATTAAGACGTGACAAGTCTTCCCTGGTATTGGCAACTCCTTGATTTATAGAGGCAGCTGCTGCAGCCCAGAGGTATCGCTGTCATTGATAAAGAGACTAAAAAATCATCCTTGTTAGCTGGCACCCATCCATCCCCCCGGCTATCAGAGTCCAAGCCAAACCTCCCAGTGCCTCCAGTGGGAGCAAACCTGCTGTGCTGGACCGTGCCCCTAATTTACAGCTTGCTCCCAGAAAACCTAGTTTCACCCAAAGGACACGTGGGGAGGGGAAAGCTGGGCTCTGCTTCCCCATGGGTGCAGGATTAGCCATGGGTGTCACGGCAGGGTTTGTCCCCTGAGCACACAAATACAGAAAGGTCTGTAGGTCCCAGAGCTGAGGTTTGCAAAAAGCACTGAGCTTGTGACAACCACCCATCCAACCCCACCAGAGCATCTCCCCTCTGGGCAGAAGAGGTTTATGGAAGAGCTGCAAGTTTTTTGAGATGGACTTGCCTTGCAGCATCCATTGGGAGTAAAAATGCTGCTAGCAATGAATGAAAAATGTGAAATAAAATGCATGCTATGGAAAAACAGCCCGTTAAAATAATGTACGCCGTAAGAGTGCTAGTATTTCTTTTCCGAAACGCAGGAAGTTATGTTACCATCCTGTTTATTAGCTGCTGGTATCCTATCCCTCTGCAGTTGCAACAGCTGGGGGTGAACAGAGCATCAAGATAAACCAGTGAAAATTAATGTCTTGCCAGCTAATAAATCACAGGACCGAAGCAAACGTTTGGGGGTTTTTTGATTTTAACATTGAGCAGCTGCGGAGAGACTTATGGGGCTGTTTACAGCCATGAAACGCAGCAGAAGGGAAAAGCAAATCTCCCTGGTGCTATGAAATCTCCCCTGCCTGCAACACCCCCCATGACTGTCCCACAGTGGTGGGCAACTGAGCTTTACATTGAATGGGATTTCCAAACTCAATGGTGGATCTACACCTACATCTTTAGGGTTGCTATGGCTTGAAACCTCTTGAAGAACTGCCTTGCCCATGTTCAAACAGGGAGCCTGGGGGAGAATTGGGGCTGAGCCCACCTCCGTTAGGTCCCTTTGGGTCATGGTTCAGCCCCAGAGCCTTGCGGCAGAGAAACCACCGGCTATTTTTTATGTACCTCCATCCTGGCAAACCCAAACAATTGAAAGTCATGAGTCAGCCCTTGGGGCACCATGAGATAAACCTGGATATTACAGTATATTAAAACAACACTCAGTCTCAGCTTTGGTTTATTTGCCCTGGCCAGTTGGGAAATACAATGTCTTTTTCAAGAAATAATAAGTTCGTTGTTCTTTTTAGTCACCTTCTTTTCCATTTTAGCCTTTAGGTGGCCTCCAGATCTATTTCCAGCTTTCTCTGTGACCTCCATCATGGTATTTTTAGTTATATGAAAGCAGAGGGACTTGTTCATCAACAAGAGATGAGTTTTAGCATTATGCTTCCCCAAAACCATCCTAAAATCACAGGACCTGAGATTAGTTATTAGAAGGAAAGAAGCAGCAAAGTTTTGCAGGAAGAGGTGATTGATGTCTCTTAGAGACTGACTGACAACTTAAGGAAAAAGAGGCGCATTTAAGCACAGGTGTTCCTGATCAGGGTTTTCCCTTATATTCCCCCTTCCACAGCACCTTTGTTAGCAAAGGAGGAAGAGTTGGGTGCTTGCAGAAAGGGGTAGGTGAGGAGATGATCTTTCTGTAGGGGATAGCCCTTGAGAAGAAGCGAAGACAGCAGCTTTTTTGTAGAGGTAATGTGATTTTTTGGGGGGGTTGAACCAAAACTCTGCTCAGATCTGGTTTGACTGAGCCAACACTAAGTCTCTGGCTCAGTGAGCAAAGTATGTTTAAGACAGTAAAGGATGTGATTTTTTTATTGCTTGGAGGTAGGTCTTGCTTGGATTGCCTTGGTGAGGCACAACAAGTAACTTGCTTTGCTCAATGTGTCCTTGCTTTGTGGCCCAAATTACTACTGGTCACAGAAGCTGGAGGCGGCACTGGCTTGCAGGGGGTGGAGGATAAAACCAGGGATGTGAACTTATGCTAATTTGTTTTAATTCTTCATTATGGTAAGTATCTGTTTTGCAACTTTATTCTCCTGGATTGTTGTTATTTTCAATAAGGCAATTTCATCCTGGATATTTTTTTTTTAAATGAAAAGTGGGAGGTGAAAGTTCCTGTGGAGCTTTTCATATAACCACTGCAAGCTGGGAAAAAATGCTGAAAAACCTAACTACTGAGTGCCTTTAGGAAAGGAAAGCATTTTCCTGAACTGTTAAGAATTAGCACCAAAACCTGGGGAGCCAGTCTCTTAATTCATGTGCTAAAAGATTAACTCATGTAGTTTTCAATAGTCTGAAGTTTTTATGTCTGTCTAGAGTTTATATAGTGTGTGGTGACCTCTTAATATTATGGTATGTCCTCCATTTCATCAGAAGATACACATCTGTTACTAATAATGCTTTCAAAAGGCACTCATTTCTACCACTAACGCAATGAAGTGATTTCCTTAAATATTTTTCCCAGCAGCTATTTTTTGCTTATTGCATACTTTTCTGTGCATAAAATCTGATATTTTTACATAATTTTTTTATTTGAGTGGATGTTTCAAATTCACTTTCTAAGCAATCATTCACTTGTGTGTTTTTTCACTAGAGTGTAGTTAAAATAAAATCTGTAAAAGTGCAAAGCAGATGAGTACACTTAAAAAAGCAAAACATAAAAGACAGAAAAATTACTACAGCTGTTACATATCACTTTGATTCATTACATGTGCCTCTCAGCTGGGCTGGCTGGCTTTGAGAGGGAGGGGGAGTATCTATGGCTTTGGTGTGAATAGAAATGTGATGTGTGTCATGCATATAGATATGGATGGGTGCTATGGCAGGTAGGGGGAATAATTAATGTTGTTGCAAAATACCTCTTAAACCTGAACTCCCAGCTGGGCAGTGCTTCAAGCACTGATGCTATCTATCTTGCTGGACTATAAGAGAAAGCAATTGGATAGCACAGGTCAAGCTGTCGGATGGGTTTTCTGTACTAGTGTTTTGTAGTTGCCTGATGCTTTTCTTCAAGACTAAAGGACTGAGCTGGGCAGAACTGACTCTTGGGGTGTGATAACCAGGAAATCCAAAACTAGTGATTTATTTGTGAAATCTGTTCCCATCAGTTCTCCTTCCCCATGACAGTGCTGTTGCTGCAGGGAGGTGAGCAGTCTTTGGGAAAGAACAGAGGACCCAAAGCAACCACAGTAAGCAGAGCCATGACTCATGTGCTCTTCTGGGGACAAATGGCCTGGTTTGGGCTTGGCCTTGGGCAGCCTGTGCAGCTTTGCTAGCTGGCACAGCCAAGGACCTTTGGGATACCTCACTGCCCTCAGCCAAAGTACATGTGGTCCAACTTTCCTGCCCAGCCCCAGGCGCATCCCCCCAAAATAGCTTGAATAGAAGCCTGCAAAGCAATTGTGACCCTAAATTCCCTTTGATTGTGGGGTGGGTCATCTTGTACTGGGAGAAAGATGTGCATTTCCACCTGGGTCCCAACAGCTTTTCTGCAAGGGGATCAGGCAGGACCAGAAGGAAGGTAAAACATTGTCCTACAGATGGTGTGGGAGATGAAATGCTGTGAGCATCCTCGGAGCCCTCTAAAAGCCTGCTCCATGGGGATGCCAGGGTCAAAACCAAGGGGCCTCTGCCTTCATCTGTGTTTGCTTCATGGGGATCTCCCCATGCCTCATCATCACCCTGTTTCCCAACCAAACTGCTCAGCCTGAAGTCCCCTTGACTTGGCTGTTCTCTGCTATATGCATGTCACTTGGAGGCAGCAGTGAAGCCATGAGGCTGCTGTAAGCTTTGCCAGTGGCTTGAAAGTGGACACTGGCCACTCAGAACAACTATTTGCAGTCCCAGTAGTGGGATGTACATCCCATTGTAGCTGTGGAGCAAGCAGGGAGGAAAAACAGCTCCTGAAATCCTGATATGGAGCCATGATAGCACAGATTGCCCTCTGGAGGTGATGCATGCTCCTCTCTGTTGTATGAATCTCCCCTTAAATTTCTCTGCACTGTTAAGAGCTCTGAGCTGGGGAAAACATTAGCCAAAAGCCACTCCTAGCAGTGATTTGGACACCTAGGAGGCTAAATGCCATGATTTTTTTCCCTGTGAAATAACTCAGTCACCTTTGAAAAGGGACATAAGCCTCCCAAGCCTCTAGGCACCTGGCTACCTCTTCATCATATGGCACCAAATATCACCTGGCCACACAGCCTCCAGAGAAGCAAGGCTATTTCTAGAGACTTGGGATGACCTGTATGGAACAGACTCTGAATTTATTCATGGATCCAAGGAGTTGAGTGGAGCCCTTTCAATTTGCACCAGCTCTTTTGAAGTGTTTCCATAAACATTGCTGCCATCTGGCATTGATGGCACTGGGAAGGTGAGGGTTGTTGGGTTGAGGGCTGCTCCTGAAAACATTTCTTCCTACAAAGGTAGACCTGAGTGTTAAAAGCAAACAAGTCTAAAAGGGTGGAAAATCTTCCTGTTTTTGCAAGCCACTTGAGCTTTGATTTTTGAAAACCAGCGTTCAGCAAAGCGACAGAATTATGTCACACATCCTACACAGGCAAGTTCCCTGGATGCTAACATCTAATATGAATCACATATTCATTTCTGTTCTTATAAGCATGCTGTTGGCTTAAAATCTGGTTGGTTTTTTTTCATCTGAAAACTGAGACTAAAATAGAGTAGTTCATAAGAAAGGGAATATTTGCTAAAAAAAAAAAAAAAAGAGGAAACTCCCTTAAAGATCAATGACTCTTTATGTATAGTAAACTAAGCCTCCCAGTGCCTCTCCACCCAAACAAATCGGCTCCTTAATGTGGAACACAGATCACTTAAAAAGGTGGAAAAAGTGATAGGCATATGGAGGGGTAAGGCTGGCTGCGATTCACGGTGGAGAACAGGCATGCAATGCCACCCGCAGCCAGCCCTGCTGCTGTGCGTGCCCAATGCGGAGGCAGGTTCGTCCCTTTGCAAATCAAATGCATCCAGGCTGGGATGATACAGTCCAAGGCTGGCAAGACTCTGCAGTTACCCAAGTTTGCACTGATGGAAGGAATATGATGTTCCCCTTCCCTTTCCTCCTGTTCCCAGACAGGCACGTAGCAAAATTTAGGAGAGGAACAACATTTTTTTTTCCTCCTTGACATGTGGGAATACAGCAGGGGCTGGTTTAGCTCACCCTGAAATCAGGGAATGTTAATGCATTTGAATGGAAAGTTGTAAAGATGTTTGAAAAACCAGGAAGGGAACCAGGGAGACTGTTGAAGAATGGGAAGGGAATGAATGAAGGATGATGCGGTGGCAGCAAGTGTGCAGCCCTGCATTCCTGACTTAAAAATGCCATCGCACCCTAGTCATGGTCAACCTCTCTGCGAAGACCAAGGTGGAATGAGGGTATAAGTTTTGGGATGGAAAGCCTGTTTCCAGGAGCTCTGGTACTGGTGAGCCAAGGGATGGTGCTGGGGAGATGCAGAGTTGGGTCTCTGCTCTGCCACCACAATACTACGTGACCTTGGAGGAGTCCCCCCAGCTCCCTGCAAGAGCCTCCAGCTGGAGACATCTCTCTAGCCTCCACAAAGCTCCCAAACTGAGTGGCTGTGCCCCAGAAACAGCACTATATAAGCACAGTAATTATCCAACCATAAATACTGATTTTTTTCATTTTTTTAAACCAATAAGTAATGGGGTAAAGCCAGAAGTTTGAAAAATGCAGTATTCCTCCCCTGAGGGCGTACATGAATCATCACAGTAACCAGAAATGAGCTGAGAGTTTCCCATTGCACCCGCTGGAACCAGAGTGGCTTTGGCCACCTCTGCTCCAGCCAGTTTTGGCCCCTGTGCCTAGTCAGGAAACCAATTTGGCTGCAACCCTTTCTTGCCTCGGACTCCAGTTGGGAAGGGAGGGCTTTGCTGAGCCAAGAGGGACAGTGGCAGGGTGTCTCTATGATTAGTCATAGCCGCCCCCTCAGCAAGAGCATTGCTGTGTGCAAAGCCCTAGGGAGCCGAGGGCAACTGGGGCTATGGGGGGAAAGGCAGGAGGGAGCAGGGATGGGGGCTGTGGAGAGGGGAGGTGGCTCCATGCAAGGCTGGAGAGTCCTTGGCAGGGGAAAAATACCCGATGTTTGGCCAATTTCCCTCTCCATGGATGACCACGAGAGGATGAGGATTGTCCCTGGAGCCACAACAGTGCTGGCCCACCCTGGAGCAGCAGGGACATTCCCAGCAGCAGGACCTGAATGGGGTGAACAGGCTGACAAGCATCTCTGGCCAGTTCATCCTACCTTGCCTTGAGGCAGGAGCGGTGAGGGCTGCTATCAAACAACCCCCAGCCCTGGGGGCATGCCTCAGGAGCAGAAAGGGGCAGTGAGACACCCCCTTAGCTGGACTCCTTGCAGGGTCCCATTCATGCACCCACCTCCTTGTGCCCAAGCAGCTCCCCAAACCACTACATGCCCTCCTTGGGACACCCACCCCACCAAGCTGCTGCTGCTGCGGTGATTTCAAGGCATCAAAGGCAAGCACCATCCTGCAGCAGCAGGGGAAATACTCTACTTGGTGCGTTTGAATGAATTTAATTCCCCTGCACTGGTGGGGTCAAGAGTGTCCCCATGCACCTGCGGTGCATCAGCTCAGGGAGGAGGCTCCTGGTGTGAGCAAACAGGCTGTATCGCTCTGCTTTTCCAAGCACAATGCAAGCCTGGGGGTAGCTTTCCTCTGAGGACACCGCTCTGTGCATGGGATGGGTTTTGTCCAAAATTCCATGAAAACTCCCCAAAGACTAACACCCCACTGAGGAGGAGAAACACAGCTCAGCAGCTGCTGAGCCCAAGCTAAGGGCTCCCACACAGAAAGCAACACTTACCCCTGAGCGAACCCCCAAAAAAGTTGCTTATTCCAGGATTTTCCGCTGCAAAGCACCTCTCACTCTTGCTTCATGGTGTGCTGGCGCTGCTCAGCCTTCCCAGTCCCCGCTCGCCTTGCTTGGTGGGGTACAAGCACTGGCGGGGCGAGGGAAATGGGGGTGCACTGGTCCCTGCGAGACGGCCGCTGCAGGTCTGAGCGAGGCCGGAGGAGGCGGCTGGCGCAGGAGTGCTGGGGGGCCGGGCGATCCGGCGTCGCAAATGGGATCCAGATGGTTGGTGCTGGCGTTCCCGGGGCTGAGGTCAGAGCTGCTCATCACACGCGGTCCCCCCGCCCCGGGGGACGCCTCTGTGCTGTGTGGCTTCCCCTTCCTGTGCTGGCCTTGCTGTCTCCAAAATGCTTCTCCCTGTTACCAGTGAGAAGAAATATATTTTAAAAAAAAAGAAAAGAAAAAAGTCCTGCAGGGTTGCAGGAGCTGATTTAACTATGCCTTTCAGTAGGGAAGGGCTGGACTTGGATGTTTGCAGGAGCCAGGATGTGCCAAGGACCATACCAAGTTACGCAGGGCTCCAGCGAAGTGCCGTTTGATGCACAGAGATGCTTGAGGCTGTGGAAAGCTCAGCCTCTCCCCCTGCACGGTTATGAGCATCAGTGCACAGGGTGAGAGAATCTCTTCTTAATGCAGTTTCCTACTTACATATAACATGTTTTTTTACCTGCCCAGATGGGGAGGAAGAAGTGGGGGGATTATGTTATAGCATAACTTATAAATAAAAGTTAACCCTTTAGCATAAGGATAAATATTTTAAAGTATATATAGCCTAGTGGAAAGTTTCAAGTAAAAGTTTGAATGTTCCTGACTGGTGACTTTTTTTTCAAAAACCTATGTGCTGTGAAAAAATACCTTTAACCTTTTATTAGGCAGAGCCTTTCAGGCATATTTGAGGGGCTAATTTTATTCCTCTGCCTCAAGTGACAGCATGTCACTGGCCAAAGTTAAACATTTCAGTCTGGACTGGGTTGTGTTTTGCAATAAATGGTGGTATGGAAACAGTAATTCTTATCTCTTGCCCTTGTTTGGTTCCATATAAGGCTGGAACTGAGATGGTGTCCCTGGCATCAAATAGTCAAATTCTCTTCATTTCAAATGGGGATTTATTATGTTTGCTCTAGATTTTGTGCTGTTTGAAAGATGAACTACGTAAAGAAATAGCTAGAATGCTTCAGGAAAGTGCTGAGCCCTTGAACTGATGCAATAGCTCATTTTAGAAATGGTGCTTGGCTTGGCATTTGCAGAGACTGAGTGCCGATGTTGCAGAGGGATCCAGTGCAAACATCCCCAGCTGTGTGCCCAAAAGTGAGCAGGGTGTCATGTCCCCCTCCCCAAATCTGGTGAGCTGGAGCTCAAAGGCAGGGTGTTCCCAAATAATAAATATGCCTGGCCAAAGGAAGCTGCAGCTCCTCGCTGGGTGTCGGCAGGCAGCTGAACAGGGGATGGAGGAAATGGGGTCCACTAGAAAGCAATGACAAACACGTAACAATGGCCAAGATGGGTGAGAGACAGCTGCTAAAGGATAAAATACATACGATGGAGGTGCACTTTGCTGGCAGAAGTGTCCAAACCAAATTATCTTCCTTCTTAATTCAGCTGTCAGGTGGGAAAGCCCAAGTGGGGATGCTGCGGTGGCACCAGGCCAACCCCATAAAGCAGCAGCATGTGGCCATGGGCGCTCTCACCCTGTTGCCAGCCTCCTACAGAACAGGCAGGCACAGATGATGTGCTGCCCTGCATCTTCTCCTGCCATTGGTCTTTCAGGCTATCACCTTTCCTGTGCACCTCAGCCCTGCTGTCACCTGTACGACACACTCGGCAAGAATTACATCCACCGAGTGGCGTCCAGCGGTTCCAGATTGCCACCACCAGTGGAAACTAGTATGGTTTGGTCATATCAACTCAATGGCAACTGGGATCTGTATTGCCATTAGTTCAGATAACCTTAAAAAAACAGAGTTTTCTGCGTGGCAATGAAGGAACGCAGGAAAACAGTTTTAAGTGACTGGCAAAAACAAAATAATAAAACATGGGAGAGCTCCAGCCACCCCAGAACAGTAGTGAAAAACAGCCAAGATAGAAGATAGGAGATAAGTCATGTAACAATATTGGCAAAACGCGTATGACCTGCATTGTATGCCTATCACAGCTTGACTGAGAACATATTTAACTTGGAAGTTAGAATTTATTCTTTTTGCAGTGCAGAATCTGTCTTAATATGGTTTAATATTGAAGTGACTTTTACCAAGTGCTCCAATAGTTAAATGAGACTACGAGAGGTCTTAAATTCCCATTTGACTGCCTTCATGACTCTAATAACCAAGCTGAAAGGTTTTCCTTTCCAGAAAGGGGCTTTGTAACTGTTGCACAGGGGGAGAGCAGGCAGCCAGGATGCTGATGGCATTTTGGGGTGGTTGGTTTTTTTTTTTTCTTCCACTCATGATCCTTTCCAATCCTTCCTTTAGCAGTTCCCTCTATATTTGTGTTGGCGACCCCCTGCAAAGCAGTCCCCATCTGCCACGGCAGCAGTGGGGAACCCGGGCAGGTCCCCACCATGGCTGCTGTGATATTCCGGGGGTGAGTGAAACCCCGGGAAGGGGTGACATCTGCAGGGACAGACTTCTTTCATCCCCAGACACCAAAACTATCCTCTCTGGTCAGTAGTAAAAGACTGAATCACATCACATTGGTAATTTCTAGAGACAGCTGGGACTAAGTTTAGCAAGATTTCCCCCATGGTGTATTAATAACTAGATGTGATTAATGCTATGAGTCAGGAAGAGGGTTTTGAGGAATTCTCTTTCCACCCATGACAAAAAAGCTTTGTGTGCTATATCCTTGCCTGAATGCAAAGGGGACCTTGATGTCCTCCCATCCCCACAATAAGGGTCTCAGCTTGGGACCCTCAAAAAAAAAATTTCAGTGAAACAGGCAGTGGTGAAATCTTGCAGTTCTTTTCTGTGTGCGGATATGCTTCAGCTGGGCCATTTCTACCCCCAATTTAAGAAATGCTCTGTGGATTTCCCCTATGTGATTCACACAAGCACAGGGCCAACGGCTCTGGGTCATGTATGCGTGGGGACACCCAGGAGCATCCTGCCTTGGCTCCATCCTTGAGCACCATCTGCTGGCTTTTCCTTCAGAGACTCCTCGGGCATCCACCAAACCCAAGGTCACCTTCTTTCCCTTGAATAAAACCTGTTCCTGCAAGATGGGGCCGCTGCTCACTCTGAAATTGGTGGGTACCGCCAAAACCAAGGGTTGCTCCATTATTTTTCCATCACCAGTCTGAGCATCTGCACAGTGGACTGGAGGTGTGGGGTCCAGCTGTGGCCCTCACACCCTTATTTCAAAGAACAAGCGCTTTCTCCTGCTTGCAAAGCAAGGCAGAGCTGCTCTGCTAGAACAAGGGCAGGGTTGCAGATTGCATTTTCATTTTGCTCACAATAGATGGCTTTCATTAGTTCCAAAGGATTTGCCGTTGCTTTTGTCCAAATACTTCCCCCACCAGCAGCACCCTGGTTAGGAAGTTGTCCAGGAAATATTTTCTGAAGCTTTTCTTGGTTCTGCTTTTCTCCTACATTTTCTGTTTGTCTGTCTGCCTCTACGCAAATGTCTCCCGATGTATTTGTGCCACGTTTGATACCACCCTCGACTGAGACAGGCAGGAGGAAAGTGCAGGAGCATCTCTAGAGCATGCAGAGAGGGTGGGGAGAAAGTGAGGTGGGCAGGTCAGGGTGGGAATTAAGGCAAGAGAAGAGCCATCTGGCTCTGCCATTCCCATCCCGCAGCCCTGGTGAAGAAATTAAAACACCAGCAAAATCTCCCTCCCATCTTCAGGGATGAAGTTGTGATAAGCGGGTTCAGGGCAGGCTGCACTAGGAGGGGGCTTGGGAAAGCCTTGGGGATGCTATGAGCATCCCAGCAACCTGGGCTTAATTGCAATCAAGGGCACATCTCCTAATTGGCACCAGGGGAGGGAGGTTTGTGCCCCAGCACAGGTCAGTGGGGTGGATATTAGTGCATTCCCAGGGCTCTTTGGGGTAGTGCTGGGGGAACTGTAATCTTGGGATCTCTCTGCTACCAGCTGTACGATTACAGGTAATTTGTCTGTTCTGCCTCAGCTCCTTATCCGTAAGACAGCGGGGTTTGCCTCCCTAGCTATGTGAAGGGCAAAAAGTGGTGATCAGTGTGACTGCTATAGGAGAAAGAGCTGTTGTGTGGTGTCAGGCGCAGGTTGGAGTCTTTTGGTCTTGGTTCCTACAATTTTGAAAGGCAACAGCAGGAAAAGCCTTAAGAAGGAAACGAAAAATTTCAGCATCTCCCATGCGACTGGAGGAAAAACCCTCCTGGGAGGAGAAATTGTTTAGGGCTAATTGAAAAGTCATTTCCTTCCTTTCTTCCCGCTTCTTAAGTGTTATCATTTAAAACCAAAGGTGCGATAAAAGCTTAACCTAGTAGGGCTTATTAGGAATTATTTTTATTGATATTATTATTTATTAATATATATTATTATCAGAATTACTGAAATGCATTGTGTTGTGTGTCTTTTTTTCCCCAAAGCAAAGCTTTTAAAAATCTCTGCGTATGCTAGAAAATGTTTTTCTTTTTATAAATCAGTGATTTCTTGAAAGGATGCCTGTTTTGTTGTAACATTTCTGAGGCTAATACTGCTAATAAATCACGGCAACGGGCTAACCCCAGAAGAAGCAATAAAAGCAAATCTACACCAGGGCTGCATGTATTATCTGAGTGTATATATACTCTTAATCTATGGCCTATAGGAGAGATTGTAACTCAAAGAAACTTGGAGCCCTGACCAACTGCATCCTGAAGAAAGCCCTCCTGCTGGAAGGGCTTTTCAGTGTCTACGATGACAAAGAACAAACTACTCTCAAATATGTAAATAATGTGAATATTTTCCCCTCTAACAAAATGCCCAGCTTGTAGGTCAGTAAACTGTAATGTGAACCGTGATGCTCGGCTTCTAGGAAAGATGCTAGCTGAGCTCTTTTTCAGAATAAAAGATAACTTGGGGAGCATGCATGAGATGCAGTTTGGCCAACACAGACGTCGCCAGACATTGCTTTGGGTTGCTCCTGTTTTCTTGCATTAGATATTTCCAGGTGATGCCTTGCACAAGGGGATCAAAAAATCTTTCAAAGTCTTGGCCTCCACGTCCTGTGGCAACTTCAAAGTCTTGTGCTGCATAAAAATCTGTTTGAAATGGGCTGAATTTCAACGGTTCAATGAAACTTCCCATTTTGTGATGGAAAAAAACCGTTACTAATTACTGGGGAGGGAAGTGAGGTGGCTTGAAAAGAGCTGGAGTCAGGGAGAAGCCAGAAATACTCGCTGCCCACGCAGGCAGGATGACGTAATGGCAGACGAGCCAAAGAGGAATTATAGGGAATTATTCATACCCATGAATGAGTGTTATATTAGTTGGGAAGATACAGGCGGGAAAAGACCTGAGGTTTTGCTGTAGCCAGTTCATTGAAAACCTGTGGTCATTGTGCACCAGCAGTAAAGAGAAAAAAATTGTGTGTTATGCTAAGAGGGAGAGGACAGCACTGGAAATGTAAAGCTCTGTATTGATGTACCATACATCCCAGTCCCTGGGGGGTATGCTCTTGTTAGGGTTCCCTATTAAAGGAATAAGAATATGTATTTTTATCTTGCCCATGTGGGTTTTTCCATGATAAATGGCATTTTCCACGAGCAGCTCTTGCTTGCGGGTAGGGTGAGAACAAAGCCAGCGGAGCAGCAATGCTGGAGTCTGAAACACCCCATGGGGATCATGACCCGCACCCCAACCTTGCCAGGGCTGCTGTTTCTCCCCTGGGGCACCAGGTTCTTAATCAGCCCTCGCCGTGTTTTCCTGCCAGGTCATCTGCCAGAAACACTGCTTCTTCTTAACCTTTGGAGCCAATGCTAAGTTGAACAGGTTTAATTCAGCTGTGAAAATTGGGCCACTCCCCTGAATTGAAAAGAGCTGGGAAAAAACCCACATCTTGCTCAAGGCGATCGCATGGATTTGAGCAGGGTTGAATCCCCACTCCTCTCTCCATCTCTCACATCATGTAGCTTCTTGGTTTCCTCCCTGGGCTTAATTCCTTCAGCTTCATCCCACACCTGATAGTCCCTCTCCGGTCTCTTGGGCCTTAATATAGGACTGGTATTTTCTTTCCTGAGGGTGTAAGCAACTGCAGGAGCTGGCGGGGTGCCGGCAGCAAAGCCTTGCCTCCCACAGCAGCATGCTCCCCTGCCTGGGGAGGGTTGTGATGGGCAGAGGTGGCTGCTGCTCCCAAGGACATCACGGATCTGCTGCAACACAGAGGGTGACACCATATTCCTCGGTGATAACAAAAAGTAGCGTTAGTTACTGAGCATCCTCATGTTGCATTGCATCCTGGCATTGCTGTTGCTAAAGGTACCCCAGGGTGGGATGCACTTGTTTCTCCTCTTCTCCTGCATGAGGGGGTCCTTGCTGTCCCCAGCTGGGTGACACGGGGCTCCTTGTGCCAAGGAGTCCCGCTGGGTGGGCACAGGGGTCCAGGCTACATAATCTTGCTCCCTCCCTTATAAACATCCCGTCGCTTGATGGGGAGCTGATATAAACAGTGTCTCCACATCATAGCTGTTTTGTTTGGAGTTAGCATTAAAAAAAAAAACAGGAAAGAGCATGTATGCGGTCGGTATGTATCTATTCCTCGGGGGCTTGTCTGTGATTTGCACTGAACATATGGAACAACTTGTGCTTGAGATGTTTGTGTCTGAGGCATCTGGAGATGCTGAGTTTCTAAAAAGGAGGTAAAACTGTGTTGTTTCCACTGTGCCGTTCACTGCTTTGGGTAGAGCTGATGAGGCGTCATTTGGGAGATGCTGAGTTTTCCCCTGTAAATGGCTGGAGCTCCTTTAGAAGCTAAAAAGCCAAGTTTTTTGCCCAAATTCATCTAAAAACTCACTCAAAGTATGGGTGCATTTCTGGCTGGTCTGGATGATTTCTAGAGCAATGTATTTTTCTGCATGAGCTGCCTCAGAGACGCAGACACGACCTCAACCTTTAATTGGATAGTTTTTCTTTAAGCAAATATCAGTTCCTCAGCACTGCCAGGTTATTCACACACAATCAAATGCAAACTAGTAAGTAAGTGGAATTAACTTCAATACCAAATAAAGGTGTCACAGGGGTGGAAAAAACCAAAACTCACCTGATACAAAGCTGTACAAATGACAGATATAAGATCCCACTTAAAATCTGTGTACAATGTGGTTTTTTTTAAAAAAAAAAAAAAGCTTTAACAAATTATTTGCCTGGGGAAAAGAATGCTGTTTTGCTGAAGTTTGTAAGTTTGGCAAGTGGATTTGTTGTTTGTTGCTTTTTTTTTTTTTTTTGCTGAGGAAACCAGCGTGGTTTTACAGAGCCAAAGGAGAAGTTGAGTCTTTTCGTCCTGTACCTCAGTTTTGGGGAGCAAATATTGGCTGCAGAGGCTCAGGAGGTTATGGAAACATCTCCCGATTACCGGGCAACCTCTGTGGCAATGAACCTTCCCCCCCCCCCTGCAAACTTAGGCATCCCTTTGGGCAACTGCCTCTTTCCGCAGGCACCTGCAGCTCCTGTGGTGCTGGGGCCCTGCCGCAGCCCCTGGGCTAGGGATGTCCCTGGACATGAAAGATCAACCTGTCGCGAGGCAGGAAGAGGTGGGGACGGCTTTGCATGGTTACTGTTGCTGTTTATCACCCTTTCTAACTGCTCATGGCAGAAACAAGTGGAAAAAAAGCCTTCAGCGCTCCTTATAAAACCCAGAGCCAGCAGGCTTGCCAGCCTTACTAATGTGTCGTCCATCAAATGTCTCATTCATTCATTCTGCAGCAGGGACACGTGAAAATTGCATCATTTCTCCAAGGCAGAACAACAGGACGCTTGTCCCTAAAAAATCCCTGCGCTACCTAGCAGCAAGTCACCTGTCAACTACAAGTAAGCTGGAACGGGGCTGATCTTTATGGGACCGAGCATCTATGTGAGTAAAACTCAGGAGGAGCAAGCTTGAGTGCCAGCAAAGCCTGATGGAGTTGTTCTAGCTCCCTGTGGTCCATGAATAACGTGGCCATGCATGCTGGCCCCTTCCCTCTGGGATGGTACATCGCCACTCCTAGGGAGGAGGCACGTGGAGAGGGCGAGTCCATGGGAGATGATGCGCTCTCCTAATTTCTCGCTCCCAAACCAGCTGCCAACGGACACTCTGTGCCGTCATCCCAAGGGTTTGCCCGCAAAGGTGAGCTTTCCCCCGGCAATGGCAGAGTCCAGCCCAGCGCTCATCCTTTCATCTGAACCTGCTCTCCAAAGCTTAGATGCTGGAGTTTTTAAGCGTATCAAGCCTGATCAGCTTTCACAGGGAGCGCTTTATCCTCTTGCGAACAAGTACAGCTGAAGCATGTCTAATTCAATCCCCTCCAAATATATGTAACCTCCATCATCCTGTCCCAACCTCAGGCTATCTGCAGGGTGAGATGGTTTTATTGTGAATTTCCAAAGTGGGGATGATTTGGAGCTGGATTGAAGGCAAATATGCTGGGGGCTGTCCACCTTCCTCCAGGTAATGAATCATTTCAGTAAAAAGATGGAGCAGTCAAAACTCTGCTTTTCCAGTCTGATAAATGAGGTGGGTTAGCAAACGTTCTCCATCTTAAACACTCATTCTCCACCAAACCTTCTGGTAAATGCTGGATCAGCAGAGGCTTGCTGGGCACAAAACCCCACTACTTCAGACCATTTCTGGGCTTTGTAAAGATGCAAAAAACTGCAGCCCAGCAGCTTTGACAGAGTGCTGCTGCCCAGCAAGGCAGCTGCGTGCCAGGGCAAGGTCCTGTATCTCAGGTAACTGATGGTCCTGCTCAAAGCCCAGCCTTACCTCCATGGGATGCACCAGTGTGCATCTGCACTTGTGAGACTGGAGGTTGCGTACCAACATGCTCCTCTTCCTCTTTGGGGATGGGTCCTAACGCTTGGCTCTTATTGCTTTACTCTGTGTGTGTTTTTTCCTGCTTTATCTAACAGTCAGGGGTCTCTGGTCCTCCAAATAGAGAGGAGACAGATGCCAAGTGGCCAACGAGCACTATCCACAAACACCAGCCTTTCTTTATTTTGTTTCCTCTCCCCAAATCACAGTTAATCTGCGTTAGGCTTCCCCCCCGCCTTTGGAGCAATCTAATACTTTTGAAGACTTTTTTGTCCTCTGGCACTGGCAGCTTTGATTCCTCAATCCATCGAACTTATTGTTCTTGAATTAGAAAGACTCACATCCAGCCTGGCTGCCGTTGACATGTGTTTTTGTTTTGCAGGGTCTCGTGCCAGCAGCATCTTGCATGGAGGATGAGTTTTCTCTTGCTCCCTATTGTCAGTGCAGGAGCAGCTTTGGCAGGGAGGCAGGCACCGCAGGGAGATGGACCTCCCCAGCTTTTGCTTCATTTGCAAAGGAAAGGTAGAGCTACTGGCGATGAGGACAGGTGTCTGGTGAGTTACTGTTTTGGTCAGTCCTCCCAGGAAAGTGAA
This sequence comes from Aptenodytes patagonicus, assembly GCF_965638725.1. Taxonomy (NCBI): domain Eukaryota; kingdom Metazoa; phylum Chordata; class Aves; order Sphenisciformes; family Spheniscidae; genus Aptenodytes; species Aptenodytes patagonicus. The sequence continues at coordinate 34,544,301 of NC_134954.1, forward strand.
ATGCTGTTAGGTTGCCAGCTGTCCCAAAATCACTCCTAACGTGAGTCAGACATGAAGGTAAAAGGTAAATTAGTTCATTGCCCTCAAACGCAAGCCTCCTGAGATGCATTTTCCTACCTGGGATGAAAACACGGAAATGAAAGAGGAAATCGCCTCTTACAGCAGCACGTACTTGCCCCTACTCCAAGAAGCACTCTCCATCTCTTGCTCTGGTGAAACCTGCCAGCACACCTACAGCACCATGGCTGTGACCCAGTCTTCTGGCTAACCTCATCTTCCAGCCTGTCCCCCCAGAAATGGCTTTGGAGATGAAGCAGAGCTCATCCTTACATCTGGCTTTGAGGAAGCCTCACAGCAGGACCACCTTTGCTAATCACTCAAGGTGCTTATTTTGAGTGCCTATCCCAAACCTCTCTTGCTGTGCTGATTAGAGGTGAAGTTATCGCCAACCAGAAAATAATTGTGCTATATATATGGTGTTTGCGGTCCTTTTTTACCTGTAAGGGAAGCATTATCCGCTGCGAATGAAATGCTGCTGGCAGGCTGGGGCTTAAGCCTTAGTGTGAGGCCTTTCCTAACCTGTACGTCCAAAATCACATTGAGCACAAACATGAAGACAAAAGCAACTTGCAGCTATCTCTGGGAGGAGGTCAGATGAGCACCCTGCCGACGGGCTGACAAGGCAGGGGGTTAAATTTCCCCATACCCTCCCCCTGTGCTCCAGCTCCTCATGCTGGTCTCAGCATGACCTCCACCAGGCTGCCCCTAACCTTCTGCCGCAGTGAGGGCACCTTCTCTGGCGACAAGAGCATTTTGGGTGCTAACGATGTAAGGATTGACCTAGTGATGGGTGGCCACACCAGCACCTTCCTGGGGGTTAATGTATTATTAGACCACAGCTTATAACCCGTCTTTTGCCAGAGATTCCTCCAGTACAGGGCATGCACCTTGGTGGCTCAAGCACAACGGTAAAGGCTGTATCCTGCAAAAGCACAGCCTATGCTGCAGCGCTGGGGTCCGAGGCTGTCCATCAGCTTCTCCAAATTGCCATTCCCCTCCCGGTTTGTGCACGCACGCCAGAAGGTGAGCAATGGCAGGGCATTTACATGATGCCCAGACCAAGGAGGGGACACTGCTGCATGGCAGCTCATGGTCCAGTCCTTGGGCCATGGTGAACCAGGGTGCCACAACAGCCTTGCAGAGCATCCCGCTTCCTCTTTACCTCCAAAACCTGGCACCAAACGGACATAAAAATACCAGCCAGTGCCCCCGGTTCAAGGGAGAGTGCTGGGGCAGAGGACAACCTGCTGCGGAGCTAACACCAAAGGATTTTTGTGGATCTGAAGCACTGGTTCAGTAATTTGACCTCCTCCTCTGCTCTGCAGCAGGGAGGCTTTGGTGGAGCAGGAACGTGCAGTGATGTACAGAGTACAGCATGTACGTCGCTCGTGTTGACAGCAGCATGTTCTCACTAATTTCTCCGTTGATCTATATTCTCGAGCAGGCTGCCACTAACATCCTTCTCACTGTGCCACAGAGGAGTGCAAGCCTCCTCAGAAAACATCTGGTCATCTAGTTTCGCCAGCTCTCCGCTCTGCGAGTCCCTGGATCAAATTAGACACTCGCAGGCTGAATGAAAAGCCATTGTACGTGAAATGATCCCCCACCAAGACTTGTGTCTCAGAGCAGGCAGTGGGGATGTCTGCAGGGCACTGACACTTCGTTTCCCTGGAAGGCCTGATCTGTCCGATGCCTTAACAGCAGGAGGACTGTTTCCAGCGAGATGATGCAGTAACTGGATACCTGGTGGGCGGGATGCTCTCCCTGCACCTACGGCATCATCCTGGCAGCTGGATAAACCCCCCACAAAAGGGAACAGGCTCAGAGGATGTTCAGGGATCACCTCTGTGTCCAACATCTCCCAAGGGTTGCTGACTCTTGTGATGTTTTGGGGGCTTGGGGCATCACAGGTAAATTGCCTTTGCATTGTGTGGCTTTAAGCTGACCTATATGGCTATAGAGATATGAGGTCCTGTATCGAGGAGTGCCTCGGAGGCAGTGGTTTCCTCCAGCTGTGCTTTGGTGGAGCCCAGGAGCACTGTTTTGGGTCAAGGCTGTGCAAGGTGCTGTACAAACACAGGGTGGGAAATTACTTCAGTCCCCCAGGGCTCTCGGTCCGAAGGACAAGATCAAAGAGGTCAATGGCACAAAGAGAAGTGGAAAACACTCATTTTCCCCCAAAAACGAGTACTTTCACATCACAAACTGGTGGCCCATAGGCATCACAACGAAGTCAGAGTTGGCCATGAGGTTTTTTAACTAGGAGAGGGGCGGTATTTAAAGGAAGATGCTGCAGGGAGTTCTAGATGTACAGAAAACAAGGGTCAAATCTTCTTTGGTATTTAACAGCAGGAGTGATTTTTCCATAAATGACCTGAAGCTCTTCAGGGAAATGCCAATTTGGCCTGTATTCAAGTAGGATGAGGAATACCAGGAAGAGAGAGGAGGAGATTTGGGTTTTTTCCCCCCATAAGAGGCCAACCCTGGTCGGACTTCACCAGTCATGGGATAGCAGTTGGGATTTTCCTTCTCTACCAGGAGAAGGAACAGGGAGGAGAAAAGGGCAATTGTAAGCCCTCCCCAGAGGTTGGGAAAGCTTTCCAAAGGTGAAAAAAAATAATAAGAGGGACTGTTAGAGATGGTGTTTGTTTCTTTTCCATGGTTTAAGCTTTTGGGAGGGTGGGGAGGACACTTCGCTGTTGACAGTACCTGGCAAGAGAGCTGTGAAAAACTTGTTTATGAAGGAGAAATATGCAGTGTCTTCCGTTATAGACAAAAATCCCAGTGTTTTGTCTCCATGCCCAGCCCCAAGCCAGGGCGGTGGAGCATGCAGAACATGCCCGAGCTCAGGAGCCCTGGCTGAGCTGCTCCTGGGCAACATGTCACCAGAGATCATGGTTGCCTCAGGTTGCAAAGGGGGTTTACTAGAGAGGCCCTCTAGAAAAGAGTTCCTGGGTCTGTTTGATAGGAAGAAGACAGGCAGAGCTGTTTGGTGGTGTGTGATTTTGGGCATGAACACCATGTTCCTGGCCCAGAGCTCATTCGAGCGGTGCTTTGGATGCTTCCACCTTTAGGTGATGGCCCAGACTTGTTCTCTCTGAACAGAGTAAGGGGGGTGGCTTCAGCATCCAGAGCTGAGGCAAATACCTCCAGCCTTGAGGTATCATTTGAGGTGATGGGGGGCTTAATATACTTGACGGATAGCTATTCTTGCTCCTGGGCTGGCAACCAGGAGAGAGTGAATGGCAAGGCATCAAGATGCACATTAGGGATGGAGATTTCTTTCAGGGTTAATGTACAGATCAGAAATCAGAGCACTCGGCTTTGGAGCAGCAAAAAGAGAGCTGCTTTGCAAAGCAACAACCCTTTTTAATATAAAAAGTCCCTTTTCATGTGCTGGCTTCCCATGCATGCTGCCTGTATTTTTTGCTGGACTCCACAAGGTGGCACAAGGAAACTGCTCTCTCCAGAGGAGCATCCCCAGGCTGCTCGGGCTCCCCGAACTGCACCTTTTGGCACTGGGTCTGCACCAGCAACCGGCTGGGGGGCTTCAGCTCTAGCTTCCAGCAGAACTGGAAAAATCCTACATGTGGATTATTCCTTCTTAGCTCAAGCAATGTTTTTCTGGGTGCCCAGAAAGGACATGCTGAGCAGGGTGATGTACAGCACGACGCTTTTGTTGTTGTTGGGAGCTAACAAAACAAGAAAGGATTTGGGGCTGGTCATATTTTGACTGCTGCACCCATGTGGGGATACCTCCCCTTCCCATAGCTGTTCATTGGGGCCTTTCTGACATCGGGTACCCGCAATGCCCCAGCCCTGGGTGCACCCCAGGATGAAATCTGATTTACACCGGAAAAAGCTGCAAGAAAGTGAGCCTGGCTGTGGCTGGAGCGTTATCAGAAATGCCAGCAAAGAAGGAAACCACAGCTACAGATGCATGGGAGGTTGTTTTTCTTTTATGAAGTGGAACATGCTTTCTGGCTGGGATGGGCTAAAAAGTTTACCTTTTCCTGTCAATCCGAGGACCTGTAGCCTGCCAACTCTGTCATGTCCCGCAGACCATCCTTTACCCCTCCAGCCAGAGTATTTCTGGGTGGCAGCTCCCCTTTCCAGACTGAGCAAGTCATGCCTGCTTCAAGCCACCAGAAGTTAGACACTTCAATTTTGCACCTCTCTTTGAAAAAAAAAACAAAACAGGCTGCCATTTTGAACCATGCCACAAATGCCTTTCCTGCGCCAGCCCACTCTCATCGTCGCTGTTATTCCAGGGGCGAAGTGGGCTTGGCAGCTCAGATAGGGGGGGGATAGGACTCATATGACTCACCCAAAACCACACAAACACAGCCAGGCTTCTGGTTTCCCCTCCAGCTTGCTCGCTCAGCCTGCCTCAATGGCTGGAGGAAAATAAAAGCAGCTTATGTTCATTTATTACTCGGTACAACACGAGGGTGTTGATAAGCAGATGACTTATCTGAGCATCTCCGGCGGCCAAACGAGATGAACTGTATCCCACGGAGCCAGCATGTCACGGGTAGTTTGTGAGGTTTAGAGAGCTTTGCTGGGGGAGTTTCATGCCAGCTCACTTCCATTGCCTTCTCGGTGCTGTGCAAGTTGCCAGGTCAGCGTTTACCTCTGTGGAGCCAAGGTCTGGCATTGCTCGGGGCTTTTTTAGGTACGGCGAGGTGATGAGGCTTGCAGAGGCTTTGGAGAAGTGGCTGGCATTTCACAGACTAGGAGGCACCTAAAATCTGGCAGAGACAAAGGCCTCTTGCCCTGCCCATGTGGCTGCGATGGCAGAGGTGCTACAGAGGACATAGGCTAGGACCAGAGCTGGGGGACCTCGGTGCAAAGCTGCTGCTGAGGTGCTAGCTGGGAGCTTCATGGGCGATGCTCAGATGAAGGACCTCATCCCTCAATATTTCCACTACCAAGCCCACGCTGCAGCAGGCTGGCGATCTCAAGTGCGAGCTCACAGAAACAGGAGGGGCAGGCAGAGCCCAGCTTTGCCCCCCACCACCTCCTGCAGCCTCCCTGTGCCCCAGCCAGGTCTGTTCAGGCACAGCCATCCCTGCCCCAGCTGAAAAGCCCTGCCCAGCAGTGCAGAGCCTCAGGGCCGGGCAAGTCTCCAAGGATGCTAGGTTGCACTACCACTGCATCATATATATATAAAAAATATATATGTAATATTATATAATGTGTGCATCCTGCAGTGACACAAGTGGCTCCAGCTCCACCCAGATGAGCAGCACCCCAGCATGGTCACCCGCAGGGGTAGGCTGTGAGTGATGGAAAAAGGACGAGGGCTGATGTTGGCTCCGTGGCCTGGAGCAGCAGATGAGCAGGAACGGTGATGAGAAGCACAGGAGCCGGATCCTATCTTGAACCTGCTCATCAGACGCTTGTTAGATCAGCAGGGAGCAGCCCTCTGGGCTGTCATATCCCCAGGGATGGCAGGTGCCTGGGCTCTGGGATGCACCCTGTCTTCCCCGCATCTCCCCAGGGAGTGGTGCCAAGACAAGGTAATGCAAGGAGCTTTCTGGATTCAGGGACCAGATAATTGCAGGAAGGATTCTTTCCTCACCCTTCCCCCTCTGCAGCCTCTTCGTATTTGGAAGAACAACTCTGCCTTCCCTCCCCCTGCCTGCTCCAAGCCCTGGCGAGTGGCCACCTCGTCACAGCAAGGCGATGGGAGCCAGCAGCACGTTCAAAAGAGGATGGGAATAATGGTGCCCACTGGTGGTACGGGGCAGAGGCAGACATGTGGAAACTCATTAGAGAGCAGATCGACCGGCAAGGCTCTCCTTAGGTGACCTTGCTGGGAATGCTTGCACAGTGCCGAGGCTGCCGGCTGCCTCCCACCAGTCCTCCCCATCCCTCCAGGGACGCGTCTGGCAGGGAGAAAAGCAACGTGCTCTGTCTTTTCTAGCTGGAAGGCATCTCATGTCTTGAACAAGGAGGGCAATGTAGCACTGGGACAGCTTCAGGAGGGACCAGGGAGCCTCCTGAAAGCTGGAGCTTCAAAATAGAGCCTAGGGCAGGTCAGCGGGCTGGAAACAAGCTGCAGCTCAAAACAAATCCCATGGCTGGTGCCCAAGCCACCCATCTTGAGAGCAAAGAAGGGTGCTGCCTAAGACCACAGGAAGACTAGCATGGGGATGGCTGCCAGGGCAGGCACGGCCAGGAGGTGCCCAGGGCTGGGTGGCAAGAATGGAGCAGGTCTCCTTTGAGGGCAAACTATCACAGGGAGCTTCTTCAGGCTCTGTGCTGGTTGGTCCAAACCCAAGCCACAGCAAGTAGCATGGACAGTGGTAAAAAAGCCACGTGGTTATGGAGGGGATGGGTTTTGGCTGGACATCCATGGAGATGCAGGCCACGGGGCTAAGCCAAAGGCACTGCCCATCCACTTGTCCCTAGCCTCGGGGCCCATCTCCTGCACTCTGCACCTTCATTTCCATGCCTGCATCTGCCCCATCATATGCCTGTCCAAACTTTCTCTAGCCCGAGACATGCCTTCCTGCTCCACACCCCTGCTTGGAGTAAAGGCAGAGACATCTCTGAGCAGGATGCACCTGGACAGGTCTGGGCGTGCTGAAGCGCTGCCTCACATCCCAGCGGGTTACTGGGAGGTAACAGAAGAAAAGATAATTACTTGTTTCAATGTTTATTAAAAACAAATAGAGCGATAATCTGAAAACATCCCACAGCATGGGCACACACCCGCAGCCAGTGACTTAGGCACGATGAGCCCGTACAGGCCTAACAAATTAGCTCAGAACAACTTTCAGCTTCTACAAAGGAAAAAAATAAATAAGGCTAATAGACAGGGTGAGGGAAGGAGAGTTTTGCCATTAGGGCATCTCGCTGAGGTCGGCAGAGATGTGCCAAGCTGCTCTTCAGCAGCAGTGACTGGCCCCAACGCCTGCCCTCCGCCTCCTCTGGGGGGGTCACGGGTAGCCAAGCTCCGGCCCCGTTGCCTGGCGCTGGCCCTAGGGTTCAAATACACTTATCTTCTGCTTAATAGTTCAGAAAGTCATGTCTTCCTCCTGGTCAGGTGCCAAGCATAGCTTATCTTTACCCCTCTGCCACATGACATGGTGCTCCTCAGGGGGCTGAGAAATGCATCATGTGCATGGTTTTAGGGTAAAAAGGATTTGGATTTTAGGATTTTCATGTTAGATAGCTCTTTCTGTGGACTTGCAACTGCTTGGTTGCTGTTTACAGTGTTTAAATATTGAAGGCAAAAGGAGATTGACTTTGCAACCTGGTGCCCAGGAGCAGCCCTTCCCAGCAGAACACAAGCCAGCTCAAATCCTGGTTCCCATGTGCCCCCAAACCCCCATTCAGTGAGGTAAGGGTGCTCAGGGTATACAGGGATTTCCAGAGTGGAAACCATCCCACCTGGCCTTGGAGAGGCTATGGTTTAGTCCATGGGGTCTGCGTTGGGGCCCTCTGCCTTTCCGGGGCCTCAGGGCTTTCATCGTGGAAGATGTTGAGGCCCTTCCTGGTCCTTTGTCCTGATCACCATCTTGGGTAGTTAAAAAGCAAAAGCCAGCTGTGATTGCTTGTGTGGGCAGTCAACAAGACCTCCAGGACACTTTCTGGTTTGGGGTTTCCCTCTGGTGGGAATGGTCTGCTTTTCCGGTTCCCAGCAATGAAGCCTTTTCCAAGCTGTTTTTAGGCTTGATTTTTCTTCTTTTTGACACCTGTGGATCTCCACTGGTCTCCAGGGACTTGCCTCTGGTGTCCTTTAGACAAGCTGAGTCCTTTGTTATCATCTGTTTCATTACACTGTCTCCCCAACATCATCTCTTAGCAGACAGGCAGTAGCAAAGGACAGACATTTGGGGTCTGTTTCTTCTTTGCAGTGATATCGGCCTCTTACCATGGTAGAGACCCCTCTGGGCTATAGCAAAGCAGGAATGAGTTCAGCAATGACAGCCTGTGCCTTCAGACAGCCTGGAGCAAGCACCCTAGACATGCACAAGCTACTTCGTTTCTCAGGTGGTTAGCTCTCTAAAACTGTGTTTGTTTCATTTTTGACCCTGCTAATTGTCTGAACAGGAACATCCAGTTAGTGCCCTTAGCCGATAACTCTGATCTTCTTCACGTCTTCATAGATGCTCAGGTGAGCATCTGGTAAAGTAACTGGTGAAGCCTCCAGCCCCTTCCACAGCATTGCTTTCCATATGGATAGTGTTAATCCAAGTCCTCGCTGCAGGCTGAAATCCCAGGCACAGCATAATTACATTTAAGATTTAAAGGGAAAAAAAATTGCAATTGTCAGGATGACCCTCTTGGGCATTTGCTGGGATCGCTCGAGTTTGATGTCTGTAGCAAAACTTCCACTTCATCGTTGTCAAAATGGTGTGAAAAACCCTAGGTTATACTACGAACTAGATGGGACTATCCTAGGATAGTGCAGCTGTCCATCCCCTGCCTCGAGACAAGATTACTATGGCCTATGCTGTGTTTAAGCTGTTTGCAAAGACCTCCACCTCTGCCAGTGATGACTGAGGAGTCGTCAGGCTATTCTAGGCTATTGCAATGGAGGGTATTTGGACATGTGGATTAAAGCCCAGCCCTCTGAGATAGGCTAGGACACAGTCTCCAGAGAGAAGGGGTAAAAACCTGACTGTCGTGATCTGGTCTAGTCTTCTTGTGGAGCACGGGGAAGGATAGGGGATCAGTGCCCTCGTCACCAGCTGTAGAGGAGTGGGAATGGACTGGCCTATCTAATCAGCAGTCTCCTCCATCCTAGATCTTGTGATCTCTGAAGTATCGAAGTACTCTTGGCCCAGTCCATCAGCATTTCACATTTAAGATGTATTGAACCGTTGGTCTCTGGCATAACTCCTACATCCATGTTAAAGCCGGTGGCTTAGCTTGTAACACTTCTCTCTTCCGTTTTGCCACCCAGGTACCTAGACCCCGAACTCAACTGGACTTGAGGTCCAGTTGAGCCTCCAGCCTCCAGCTAACAGGAAACACATAACTCACCTGGTGCTTTGCATCCCCACTCCTAACTTCCACCCCACGCACGTGTGGTCACCACAGGCGCTGGTGAACTTCATATAACATCATCTGGCCCTATGACATACAGTAGTGTCTGTGGGAGTGGCTCTGGGTTTGTTTTTTCTTTCTTTTGCATGAGTTCATAAGATTTGGGAGCCTTTATTCATGGTTGGATGATAGGGGAAAGAGCTGTGGGCAGGCGGGTTTAATTGTCCTTCTCAAACCAGAGGATTGCTGGAAGCTGGTGGTTGCTGGGTCTGGACTGCTACAAAATTCAACAAACTGCTTTGAAAGAGGGAAAAAAAAGTCTTTCTTTGCTGGTACATACACCACCGAGCTGGGGGAGGAGTTTCCCTAAAGAGATGCAGTTCCCAGGGCAACATAATACTTGAAATTTATTCTGTGGACCTGCACCTGGGATGTTTCCCACACGGTGGTTTTCTGGCTAAATCATCACTTTTTGGGGGTATTGGCACTGCTGAGCACTTGCATTTTTCACATTTTCATGGCATAGCAGGCCACATCTTCACGATTTTATGCAACCTCCTTATCCTTTCAGAGAAGAAAGTATTCGGACCCAGGCGGCAAAAACCCCGGCATTGGAGCTCCTGGCGTGATTGTACCGACAGGCCCTGGAACAGGGTCTCGTTGTGATGTTAATTAGTATCTATTGACCTGCTCCGCCATCCGGATGCAGTGGGGCGCACACAGGCTCTCAAATACGCTTATGTAAGGAGCAGCCCAACTGATGTCTGGCTCCTGCCAATAAACTAATTGCTTTTGCCGGAATAACATCTCTGCTGGGAGAGGAGCTAGAAATCAAATTTTGGCTTCCAGCGAAAATCATGTGTTCCTGATATCCAGGCTCAACATTGCATCTGTAATCATCACCTTTTCTGCATAAATTTCATCCAAGTTTGGATTCAAAATCCTTTTCTGGCCCTGTTCATAGAGTTTAATCTAATCTTTGTTTCAAATGACTTACTGGGGTGGATAATTCCCTACACCACCTGGGTAAGCGCAGTGGCTGAGCGGCAGGGAGGCTGGTCCCACCAGGCAGAATAGTTTTCCTCTTTGGTCTTGCCATCTTGCTCCCTGTTTAGATACCTGTCAGGGAAAAAAAGTGTCATCAGTATCGGTATTTACTCTGATGAAGATGAGAAATGGGTTTCTTTTAATATCCAAGGTCTGGGGAATTCCTGCTCAGAGACAAAGGGAGTGTTTTACTGAGCAAGAGACCAGCTTTGGTAGTTGGATTATTGCAATATATATCCCTTTGGGCATGTGATACGTTTAGCAGTTTTCTTAAAATCCTGTCAAACCATCTCTTCTTGCTAACTGTAAATGAGGGGAGCACTGTGTCCTAATTAAGCTGTTTGCTACAAGCAAAGCTCTGCTTCCTGAATTGCTGTGAGAGCAGTTAGCAAATGCGGGAGGCCAGTCCCCGTTGCGGCCGTAGTGGTGGGGGGAAGCCAGATGCTCTTGATTTTTCCTTACAAAGCTGTTGTGGCAGGGGGGGAAATTGGTTTAACGAGATCAGACACAGAAGAGTGAGCCGGGGAGCGAGCAGCAGGAGAGCAGAGGCTGGTGGTGGGGCAGGACCCACTGTGATGGAGCCGGTCTCCCGGGTGTGCAGGCACAGCTCCTCCCGGAGATGCTCAGCCCCCTCCCAAACCCTGTGGCCTGCCTTCCCCCGGGGAGGCGTTTGAAGGTTTCGTTTGATTCACACACCCTGCATAAAGCAGGCAGCTAATCTGAGAATAAACTTCTCCTTTAACTCCAGCCAGGCGGACGAGGTCTGGAGCTGCCTGCAGCTCTGGGCAGGACCCCGGGGGAAGGCAGAGCTGCCCGCCCGGGTGACGGGGAATCCCTGCAGCAGATAGGCGCCACGCCAGTCCTGCTTGCTGCCCGCCTCCACAGGCAGGCTCGCCCAGCAGACCGGCTGCAGTGCTGCCAGGAGCCAGCTTGCCTGCCCACAGCTCTGCCTTTGCCTGTTTATAGGGGCAGCCACGGAGGTGGGGCTGAGCTCTTCCCCCTCCGTCAGCATCCCAGGGTACAGGAGAGTGAGCGCTCAGGGTAGTGAGTAACAGGACTGGGTTCAACTCGCCGGGACGAGATGGGGAGGAAGCTGGACCTCTCCAAGCTAACCGATGAAGAGGCCAAGCATGTTTGGGAAGTCGTTCAACGGGACTTTGATCTGCGGAAAAAAGAGGAGGAACGGCTGGAGTGAGTATCTGCTCTCTGGACCGCGAGGTTGGGTACAAGCAAGCTGTAGCCGTAGATCCCTGTGCGTCCTGTTGCATATGGGTTGTAGGAATAAAGCAACGCATTGAGGAGGAACAGCCAGGACCTGGCTGTTAAAATCAAACCCAGTGGTTAATAGATTATGTTATCAGTGGCAAGGTGACGCATTCAGGCTGCAAAGGTGCAAACTGGCGCCATGCCATCGGCAGTGACGCGGATCGGTGTCACTACGACAGTTTATGGGGACAAATATCTGGCCCCTGCTCAGGAAATGCCTTTGTGGGGCTTGACACTAGCGTGGCTCTCACAGGGAGACCTTACCTTGGAGCAAAGGATGGGATTTAATCATAGAATCATAGAATAGTTTGGGTTGGAAGGGACCTCTAAAGGTCATCTAGTCCAACCCCCCTGCCGTGGGCAGGGACATCTTCAACTAAATCAGGTTGCTTGGCTCCCTTGCTTTTGTTTCATATGGTGATTCTCGTGCGTTTAGGACAGGAGAGGTATTCAGTGATTCAGTGGGTCCTGGGAGTCCACAGACTCCTGAAAGATCCTGGAAAAATAACTGAGAGGAGTAGTAAACCTGTTGTAGTAGCCTTAAATATGCTATACAGGGGGCCATGCTGTTCTGGGAAAGTTTTAAGGGGCCACAGATTGCGAAAATATTGAAAATCACTGGAGCAGCAAATGGATGTATAGGGCATTTGACAAAAGTGCTGTTTAAAAAATGTTCAGTCAGATTAGATTAAATTTTGAGCATGAGGAGTTGTGGGTTTTTAGGCCTTGTTCATTACCTATATCAGGCATTGAACTTAATAATTTCTTAACTTTATTTCAAGAAGCTGCAGCATCCCTGTTCAGGGTCTGGCCATGTTCTTGTTATTATCCCGATGGGATGGCCTGCACTCCCAGGCCGGGTTTGGGCAGTGCTGCACCCCCACCGAGCCCTCATACGCTCCTAGCTCCAAATGTTGTGAGCCAGGGCTAGTTCCAATGGCACAGTATTGCTCTAGGGACCATAAGCTCGTTGGTTCCTCTATCAGACCCCAAGGAAAAGGTGTGGGGTGAGGGTCATCCTTCTTCATTTGGGATATCTGCATCTGAGCTGTCGAAGCATCCCCCGAAAGCTTGCTGTCATGGGTTTCCATGAAAGGTTGCATGGGACCCTCTCCGTTTACACCATTAGCCATGAGAAGCTCTCAGTCACATATTTTTGAACCTCCTGATTATTATTTTGCCTAAGAAAACCCAGCCTGTGTGGGAGGTAGAGATAATTCCGTATCATCGTCTACTGCCTTCCTCTGCTGGTAGCTCTGAAGTACAGGATGGAGACCAGACAAGGGTGTTTAAAAAAATTATCACCCTGGAAAGGGTGAATATCTGCCTTGTGATGGATCTGAGCTCTGCCTGGAGGAAGGAGGTGGGGATTCATGTTGCTGTGCCCTGCAGCAAAGAAGTGGGCAAGGTGAATTCCTTACTTACTTGACCTTGGTGCCAGACTGGCTTATCTGGGTCCGCTCTGATGCCCAGGAGGCTCCCAAATTGAGTGCCCTGGTATGAGAGGTGCAAGAGGGTGTGCAGGATAGGGGGAAGGTCTCAGGATGCTTCTACCCTGCTGCTGTCTCCCCTAAGCAACGTTCCCTTTGTCCCAGCAGTCCTGGGTTGTTGTTTTTTTAAATTTGCCATTTAATCCTGCCCTGCTGAGGGCTGGCATTAACCCAGCAGTGCCTGGCACTGCCCAAGTCTCTAGGGTAGAGCACGTTACCTGATCTGAGGCTTGGTTACCTCTCTCCGCAGGCTCAGCCACAGCCAAGTCCATCCATTAGATATTTCTGTAATACCTGGCATAGACCAGACCACCAGTCTGGGAAAGTCTGCCACGCTCCTGCATACCGGACACGGAGCTACGTGAGCATTTTCTGCCTGTAACAAGCTGAGACATGATGTGAGGTTATGGGAGACCCTGCAGCCATTCACCCTGCTCCCTGTGCTCTGACCATCCTCATTTGCTTTTTTATTCATTTGCTTTTCTATTCACTGGGCTTGTCTCAACCTGCAAGCCTTGAAGAAATGTCCCCCGCCAGCTTGGTCATCTTCTCCCCTTTCTGCTACTTCTCTGTGTTTTCTTTTTGGCAGAAGCTATTCACCCACAACAGACAAAGGCTTCAGCTGGCCAGAAACTGCACAACCATGCAAGGGTAATGCTTTGCCCAAGAAATTAAAAACTGGCCACTTTGTGGGGGCTCTCCCTGCTTCTTTCCATAAACATCCCTGCCAGCAACCCCCTGTTTTTGGAATGGCTCGCCTGGAGCTCAGCTGGACCCCGCTGAAGTTTGGCATCCCACCACCGCTGATTTATTCTGCCGTGAGCAGAGCGGAGAAAGGACTGGCTTGCACTCCTGCCAGCGAGAGGAGACAAGACGCATGCAGTTCCTTCAAGTTTTAATCTGGTTTGGCTGAGACTTGCCCTTCCTTCGGCAGGTCTCGTGGACAAGGGAGGGGAGGTAAAAGGATCCAACCAGTCTCTGGGAACCAGAAAAAGCAGTCTGGTGAAAGATGGGATCCTTCTGGAAACAGCCTGAGCATGGGGTGGAAAAGGAGCACTGAGCCCAACCCAAGGGTTTTCTATTTGGGGGTTTGTTTTTAGTAGTCACATATAAATTTACTGCTGGACATTTGCACTAGGTCATTCGAAATACTGCTAGGATGGTGAACAGCTGAGTATAAAAACTAGGTGCCCAGTTCAGTCTTTATACTGATTTTTTATGTGTCCCAGATCCTCAGTTAATGCAAGTTGGTATCACTCCAGTGTAACAGCAAACACAGCCTGGCATGCTGGCAGTGAGCTGGCGATAAGTCTTCCCCAGAAAAAATGAGAGCTGATCCCTAATGTGCAAACTGATTTGGTTAAACAGAGATTAGCTTGATTTACATTCATGTAGTTCCCACCACCAGCCACATCGCTGCTCCCATGGATGTCCCAGCACCACGCTGCCATGCCAGTAAGGCTCCTGCTGCGGTCACCCCGCTGTCAGCCCGTCTCCCCAGTGCCTGGAGGGCACCGGAAGCATCACCAGAAGCCTCGTGGTCCACGCTGTACTCCTGAAGCAGCCTCCAGACCTGATTGCTTGGGGTTTTTGGCCCAGGCTGACTTCTGCTCTGGAAAATGCAGATTCCTATCCCTGCCTAGACAGAAAACAACCTTCTAGGACCTTTCCTACAAGTCAAATATTGCCTCTCAGCCATAGCCCCAAAGGCAAACATACCTGAGGTAGCGTGTGGCATGGAGAACAAACAGAAAGCCTTTGGGTAGCGCAGGGGGCCCCTGCTGGCTCGGCAGATGTTTTAGGTGGCCCTAGCTGTCGCTGGGGGTTCAGCCTCGCACAGGCACCTTCTTGTGTGGGGACCTGCTCTAACAGCCGGGTCTGGATAGTGAAGAAAGCCCATAGTGATGGAGTTCCAGGAGAAGGTGCTCTTGGAAAGCGCTCACGTTGGCTAGGCTTTCATGGGACCATCATGAGCATCTCCTCCAGTTGCTGTCCTCTGAACAGCCAGGACCTCATTGCACATCACTTCTGCCCTTAATAAAAGTCTCTGCTGAATTTAGCACTGAAGGACTAGATCAAAACCCCTTTTAATCCTTTTTAATCTCAGATTGCTTTTTTTTTTTTAAACTGAGAATTCCAGAAAGCTTTTAATTCCCAGCTGGACTTCAGGATCAAAGGTTGTGTTGGGTTGGGATGCAGCCAAAGACTTTGAGAAGACCCACTCTCCTGAGATTCCTGGGATTTATGATCAATACCCTGTGAAGCAAACAAGACAGGTTTTGGCACAATCAAATCTAATCTTAAATTTAACAGCAGCAGATCCTAATGTATAGTAACCTGCCCTGAATCTGCAGCCCACTTCTTCGTTCAGCTTATTTAACTCATGATATGTTATTTACTAGATTTGCCCTACAGCTGTTTCCACAATCTGCGGGACTCAGGATGTTCCCTAGAAAATCATTCCTGAAATGATGGAAGCGTGATGGGGTTTGCCATGTGAAAGTTTGCAGTGAAGTGCTAACAAAACCAAGTTCCTGTGTTTTGGGATGTTTTCTGCAGGGAGCTGAAATGCAAGATTGACCAGGAGAGCAGCAAGAGAGAGTTTCTGATGAATCAGTCCCACCTCAACGAAACCCACTGCATCCACTGCCTCCAGCCCTTCAAGTTCCTGCTGAACAGCAAGCGACAATGCCTGGACTGCTGCTTCTACACCTGCAAGAACTGCAGCCGCTACAACAAGAAGGAGCAAGGTTGGGTCTGCGATCCCTGCCGTATCTCCAGGTACCACTCCTGCGATGGAGGGCAAGGGGCAAGGCGAGCCTCGGTGCTGAGGCTCAAGAAGAGTCACCCAAACTCAGCTTCCCTTTATGTTGGTTGGAAACCAATTATGCCAGTTAGAAAACAGGCTGTGTTTTTGTTAAGAGACAGTTTCTGGGTGAGGGTCTGGTCACCATGAGCATGGCGGGGCTGGCTCACCTGTATGTGCACCCTCTCTTTGGGCAGGATAATGAAGATCGGTTCCCTGGAGTGGTACTATGAACATGTGCGATCCCGTTTCAAGAGGTTTGGAAGCGCCAAAGTGCTGCAGTCCCTCTACGGCAGGCTGCAGCCAGGGCAGGGGGTGAACTCCACATTTCTAGGTGAGGAGGAGCACGGGGGTTTCTCCTGCCCTGCTGCATGCAGGCATTGGGATGCACCAAGTGAAGAACATCAGCATTGATGCCACTCTGAGTGCCATGTGGTTTCGAGACCATGCAAAACATTTTGGGGAGGAAGCAGAGGTTCAGAGTGGTGTGTTCATACTGGGAGCAGCAGGGCAGATGTTCTTGGTGGACTTTTTTCCTCTGTTAAGGTTTAAGGTTTTACCACAGACTTGAGAATATCTCGTGCTTAGTTTTAAAAGTCACATGTCCTTCAGTTTGTAAGTATGTAAGGGTTGTAGCTCTTGGTTTTCTTTTAGCTCTTTTCATCACAGGGAGAGCTTGTGAAATCAACCCAAGTTTAACCTGCAGGTCCAAAACATCCAGCTGGCTGGATGAAGCCAGCACTCATTTTTTCCCATCA
Source organism: Aptenodytes patagonicus (assembly GCF_965638725.1). Lineage (NCBI taxonomy): Eukaryota > Metazoa > Chordata > Aves > Sphenisciformes > Spheniscidae > Aptenodytes > Aptenodytes patagonicus. Next base: position 34,560,731 of record NC_134954.1, read on the forward strand.
TCTAATAATTTTTACAGCCAATCTGATGATGCTCTGGCACTGGCAAAACTGTATCAAAATTATAGAATCATAGAATAGTTTGGGTTGGAAGGGAGCTCTAAAGGTCATCTAGTCCAACCCCCCTGCCGTGGGCAGGGACATCTTCAACTAGATCAGGTTGCTCAGAGCCCCGTCCAACCTGACCTGGAATGTTTCCAGGGATGGGGCATCCACCACCTCTCTGGGCAACCTGTGCCAGTGTTTCACCACCCTCAGCGTAAAAAATTTTTTCCTTAGATCTAGTCTAAATCTACCCCCCTTTAGTTTAAAGCCATTCCCCCTTGTCCTGTCGCAACAGGCCCTGCTCAAAAGTTTGCTGCCATCTTTTTTATAAGCCCCCTTTAAGTACTGATAGGCTGCAAGAAGGTCTCCCCGAAGCCTTCTCTTCTCTCGGCTGAACAACCCCAACTCTCTCAGCTTTTCTTCATAGGAGAGGTGTTCCATCCCCCTGATCATTTTCGTGGCCCTCTTCTGGACCCGCTCCAACAGGTCCGTGTCTTTCTTATGCTGAGGGCTCCAGAGCTGGATGCAGTACTCCCGGTGGGGTCTCACCAGAGCAGAGTAGAGGGGCAGAATCACCTCCCTCGACCTGCTGGCCACGCTTCTTTGGATGCAGCCCAGGATACGATTGGCCTTCTGGGCTGCGAGCGCACATTGCTGGCTCATGTCCATCTTTTCATCCCCCAGTACCCCCAAGTCCTTCTTGGCAGGGCTGCTCTCAACCCCTTCATCCCCCAGCCTGTATTGATACTGGGGGTTGCCCCGACCCAGGTGCAGGACCCTGCACTTGGCCTTGTTAAACCTCATGAGGTTCAGATGGGCCCACTTCTGGAGCTTGTCCAGGTCCCTCTGGATGGCATCCCGTCCCTCTGGCATGTCAACTGCACCACTCAGCTTGGTGTCATCTGCAAACTTGCTGAGGGTGCACTCAATCCTGCTGCCTATGTGGTTGATGAACATATTAAACAGTACTGGTCCCAGTACGGACCCCTGCGGGACACCGCTTGTCACCAATCTCCATCTGGACATTGAGCCATTGACCACTACCCTCTGGATGCGACCATCTAACCAATTCCTCACCCAAATTAGTGAGTTACCTGTCACCATAGCTATGATCTTCAGAACTTTATAGATCTTTAGTATTTCTGAGATTGGTCTGATACTGCATAAATACATGCTGAAATCTGTTGTTAATATGGTATTATTTACTGGGTAGCTGTTAGTTGCCATCCATACAACTGCTGCACTGCTTTGTCTACTGCCTTTGAAAATCAATGTGGATTTTATTTCCATCTTGAGGAGCCACAGAGAAGTTTGCACAAATACCATAGACATGAGCTGATTCAACTGGTCCAATAGTTCTTTTATACAGACAACTCATGGCAGAAATATCAGAAAAAGCGTGGAGGGTAGTGGCATTGAATATAAAATTAATGGACTGAGAGACAATTTATGCCGCGTTCAGTCTGAAAAATGCATCAGACCACACAGAAAGGACAATCCGAGAGAAAACCAAACCAAGCATGAGGATAACAGTGCTTTAGGCTTCTTTAAATTGAGATTCTGGTGTCTTTTTCAAAAAGAGATGATTTTGTTGTTATTACTTCATTAACACCAGTGAATTGGCTTGACCGTTGAACAAGCACGAATCTCCTTGTGGGACGTATCTCTGGTTGCAGGAGGTACAGCAGAATGACGTGAGACCATTGCATTTTGTGTGGCCATCTGCTCTTGGCTGTGCCTTCCCCTGATGCTGCACTCCCAGGTGTGTTGCATCAGGACTGTGGAAGTGGTAACAATAAGCTCTTTGACTTTTAAAAGTCAAGTCCTGTCTCCAAGTGCCTGGTTTTTTTCTCTCTAAAGAGCCTTTTTGATGATTGTGCCTTGTGATGGCTAGAGAATGAGAACTCCAGTTAACCATGGCTCTGAGGCTTGTTTTCTGCAAGGTACCTGGAAAAAAAATGCTTATTTATTTTTCCCACCATTTTTCTTTTCATTTAGGTCTTCATGACAGAGTTTACAGCCTGCCAGACATTAACAGTAAGTAAAAAAGAGAATTGCAGCATGTGGCTTGCAGTTCAAGAGAGGTTTCTGATGTCTTTTTCTCTTCACACCCTCTGGCTATGGGCACTCCAGCGCGGTTTGGTGTGACTGGACCAGGGAGGACATCTCTCCACTGTGGTGGAGGTGGACTGTAATGCTCATCTCTTGCACTGCGGTACACCTTGGGGTCTCCAAGGGTAGACTCGGATACAACAGGGCTTTTAGCTACATGCCAGACTTGAAGCTTGCAAGTAATCTCATCATCTCAATGCACCTATGTCATACGCTTAAAGCTGGCCATATTCTTAAGGAACCCACTGAATTCGGGACTTCAGGTTGCGTTCCTTAGGAGCCCTTGCAGGAAAGATTCACTGCACCTTGCCATTTGCTATAGGAAAGAGCATTTTGCCTACCTTGACTTTGGACTTGGTCTGGCATTTGTGCTGTTCCAAATGTACTGCTGGGCTTGGCAGCGATCTGGGTACAGATGGGGACCCAGAAAGGAACGGGTCACTGATAGATAGCAGAGTAGCTGATGGGAACCAAGAATAGCAGAAGCAGAGCCATGTTGGGCTGAGCTGTAGTGCTTTCAAACACTGGGGTCACCCGGGTGGGCCTTGGGGTGCTTTCTGTGGTGCAGGTGCCCTTCATCTTGCTGCGGTGGTCACTTCCACATCTGTGATGGTACACAGCTGAAAGGGAAAGCAATGAGAGGCCAGCCCAGCTTTTGCAAGATCAAGTGCTAAGAGTGGGTATCTGCAGTGTTGCCTGGGAACTGCACCCCAAAGAGCTTCTACCCTACAGACTTAGACTGTGGTCACTGCGTGCCAGCTGCAGCACTGGGGCTACCTTAAGATGTCCCTGTCCTTTTCCCATCCTTTGTCCCCTTCCCTTTACTTGTGCAACCTACTGGCCATGGTATAGTATGCAAAAAATTAAAAAAGAAAAAAAAATTTTGGGAGGTATTTCTAATCTGGACCTTTTCACCCCATACAAGAAACATGGCCTCACCTACAGATGTATTGGTGTGACCACCATGGTGGGGACTTACCTCCCGCAGGAACGGGGTGCAGGAGCTGCCCATACACAGCGTGTGTTGTCTCCCCTCCAGGTGAACGCCAGCTCCTCACCAGCAGTGGCACTGGGGATGACAGTGATGACGAAGATGATGTCCTTTGTGGAGCTGAAGCAGAGTGCTACAGCAGAGTAAGTGTTTCATTCTGTGGCCCCTTCTGCCTCGCTCTGTGCCTTCAGCTGCTGCTGGCCTGCCTTGGGTGGTGGTGGTGATGGTGGTGGCTTTCTGTGCCACATTCAAAATGGGGCCTTTCTCTCTGTTTTCCTTCTCTAAGATGAGCCCCTCTCCCAGTTTGCGTAGAAACAACCAAGTAGGTAAAATCACAAATACTTGTCCTCTGAAAAAGAGACCCACTCTTGACACTCAGGAAGTCCCTAATTAACATAAAAGTCCCAGCTCCTACCCATATAATGAGAACCCACCTGGTTTTTTACTAGAAGAAGAGATACCTGGTAGAGTAGCAAAGCACAGCTGGGTTCATGATTGAGTTGTCTCCTGGGTTTTTCTGGGACTATGTGTTTGGATTGAAATGCAGATTAAGAACCCTGATGGAAAGTGTATTTATCCCTGCAGCATGTGTGAAATCTTCTGGTGTGTTTGAAATGCTGGCACAGTTACTTACACACTGTTATATACACACCATCTCAGCCTGCGGCTATGGGTACGTGCTGCATTTCACACACTTGATACTTCATTTTGATCTGCTTCTGAAGTCTTAGAGGTTTGTCCAACCTGCTCCTGACCCAAGGCAGGTCTGGACACATCTGCCCACAGCATCCTTTCTCTGAAAACACGGAGATGCTTCAGGACTCAAAAGCATCTCCTGGATCTCTCTCTGAGCTGTAACCTGGCTCAGCTTTCCCGTAGTGCCTTTATAAACCAGGACAGAGCTTCTCACTCTCTGCTTGTGGCCACAGTCCTGATCCAGAGACTGTGGAAATCAGGAACCCACTTTTCCTTGATGCCAGCATAAGCACACACTGCCCTATACACCTGGCTCCCTGCAAGCAGGACAACGTTGGATCCAAATTTTCTATGCAAAAAGCAGGAGCCTTGCTTTGGGCTGTGCAGACTCAGGCAAACAAAGGCGACAAGGGCCCTCCCTCCCCCTTTTTTCAAGGTCAACTGTGTTTTATGGTGAATTTTCCTTTCTTGCACTTCCTATGCTGACTAAGATGCGCAAGACAAAGCGCCTGCTGTCTGTCCATCCCTTTGATTTTGAACTGGACTCGGAGTACTCTGCTCAGTCTCGCCGCCAGTCTGTGCAGCTCTCTCCAGCAGCCAGCAGCCCGGATGCTTTCCAGGTACTGGGAGAGTGCTGGGGGGTTCCTTTCCTCTCTTCTTCCTCCTTGCTACCTCTGCTACCTCCTCCTTCAGCTGGTTTTGAGAGGCAATGGTGCCGATCTTCACTTCCCATAGCCCTGCATGCTATCTCTTCTCCCATTTCAAGTCCTTTGCCTCAGGCTGAGTCAGGAGTAGGACATATGACTGAAGCAAGGATGAATGGTAAGATGAGCTAGCAAGAGGCTCTGCAGACAACAGCTTTCTTGTGTTGTCCCAAGGCTATGGGACACCCTAGTTTCCAGCGAGCTTTTGGAAGTTCAGTGCTCAAGGGATGAAATGAAACCACACTCCTCTCCCATCATCCCGTCTGGTTTGGGGCTGGTTTTGCTGTGTGGTGGCATTGGGGATGTAGTTGGCTGGTAGCTTCATGGGACACACTACCCTTCTGAGATTGAGATGAATCCTGCAGATCCAGCATGACTGCAGGGACGGCACCTGCAGGGTGGGGATCCCCATCAGTCAGAGGGGAGAACTTGGGAGAACAAAAACTGCATGAACACTGGTTATTTCTATATAGGAGACTATATGTGTGTTAGTGTCAGGAGCTCCTGACCAGGAGTAACAGGACCCACAGGCAGCTTTAGCCCCAGCAACTGCAGTGAGCTGCGCCCTGTGATCCCAGCAAGGGCTTGGGGTCAGCCATCCCCAACTTCCAGCTCTGGGGAGCAATGTAGACGGGGCTGCCCTGGATGTGGCAAAAGGTTTTCCAGCCTGAGGTGCTTCAGATCAAGCTTTTTGGGCTGCTCCTGTTTGCCTTTCCTGTTGAAATTTCACTTTTAAAACATTAAACAGCTCCTTCTTCCTTCTAATGATACTGTGATACTTTAAACTCTATTCCTGGGTAGAATTAGGATGTGCTGAGATGTGTAACAAAGGCTTTAAAAAAAAATTCACACCATTCCACATAAATTGATAAGAATTTGAGGTAAACAAGTAGATTCATTCTTTCTTTATCTAAGCCCATCGTTATGCAGCAGAATTCAACTTGAGTCTAGGGAGGACTGGCTTCTGTCGAGATCATCCTAATTGGACTTACTGATTGCAGATTATTTGAGGGGCAGAAGGTGGCTGTTGTTTGAATAAGAGAAAGGGCATGGTGTTTTAAATGACTAGAGCTTTTTGCAGCCTAGCTGAAGGGACTACTACTTCTCGTAAAAATTAACAGTGCCCCCTGGCAGTGATGAGAAGTATTGCTCAGGGTTCATCAGCAAGATAAATAAGGCTTTAAAATGGATTATTAGGAATTGGCATTATAAAAGGTCAGTCCATGCATGTATTGGAGGATAAAGCTAGGAGCTGTTAGCGAAGGTCATGAGAGGCAGGGAGTCCTCATGGGCAGCTGCTCAGCAGCAATCCTCATCTCTCAGTCCTACCCAGATTTCCCCAACTCAGCTAAAGATGCCTCCCAGAAGGAGTCCAGGATCGCGGAGGCGGATCTGGTCTTCCACCACGTCTTGCAGGAACAGGGATCAGGTGTGAGCCCTCCGGAGCAGCACTTCAGCACAGAGGTTCATCTCACCGTCAATTCACAGAGAAGGAGCCTGGAAAGAAATGTAAAACCTGGTAGGTGTCTCTGGCCAGGCTCCTCTTGCATCTTGGGGAAAAGTGGCTGCAAGAGTTGGACCAAAATGAAAATGTCTTTGATTGTTTTGAACAACCTCAAAGCCACTAAAAGGCTGGAGTGTCAAGACAAAATATCCATCTGCAAAAGTGATTTTTTTTTTCATGAGAGAATTGGCTGAAGTTACTTGGTTGTAATGGGCTGGTTTTGTCCCCAGCAAACTCATTTCTCAAAGCCAGAAGGATTGTTCTTTAAGGTGTCCAGCCCTTTCATATCTGGAGGTCTTGTCCAGAGTAAGAACTAGGTACAATCAAATGACATTACTAGAAGCCAGTCTAGAAACAATGGGATGTGTTTCCTGCAGGCAGTGACAGATGAATTGAACTCCTTGCCAAAGGATGTTGGAGGTGCAGAAATTTTAGAGTTTTAAGGGGACTTGAACTGGAGTAAGACTGGACAAGAACTGGAGGCAAGCACTGGGGGTTGCTAAGTAGCATCCTTGTAGCTGGGCAGGGTGCACCGGCAGGCTGCATGACCTGTGGTTTTGTGAGTCTATAAATACCCTAGCAAATGACGGTGTAGAATTTGCCTTTTACTACTGTTGTTTTTCCTGCTGTGAGTGCAGAGCCAGAAGGGTTGGGTACTGGCTTGTGCACATGCAGCTGCAGAATATTTGTGTCCTTCTGGGTCGCCAACTGCTTGGTTGTATTTTCAAGTGCTTGATTTTCAGGGCACTAGGAAACACTGGGTAAACCTTACTGTGCACTGTTTAAATTCCTACTCTGAGCCCCTCTGGAGCAACATAGCAGCAGGGCCCCCTGGCTTGTTAATTCCATTTTCTCTCATTGTTTTTGTCTCATTTGAAATTCTCCTTTAAAAAGGAGAAAATCCACTCTTTTAAATGCTCTGTCCTAGACTGGTACCTCTCTAGCCTGGGATAAACATCTTCCAGCACCTGAACGATGCATGAAGGGCAGTGTTCAAACCTGTGCTCCAAAAAAACTGGGAAGGCAATAGCAGTTTTTGGTGAGGGGCCTGGCTGTTTGGGGCATGAGAGAGCAAGGATGATACTCCTTGTGCCCACTGCTATCTCAAGCAGCGCCGTGTGGGACCCTGCTGAGCTAAGTGCTGTGTGGCCACAGTGAATGGAGCTGCAGCCTTGCCCAGCATTGCCATCCTTAACCTTGGTCTCTCTTGCAGAAGCATCTCCTGCCAAAGGATAGAAAGCATGATTTGGAGAAGTGCTTCATTATTTTCTTGTCTTAAGGATGGGGCCGATGTCCAGGAAGTAACTCAGGGGTGTGAATCTCTTGTACCTTTGTGCTGAAGCCTTCTGTCTCCAAAGGCAGCCCCTGGAACGAGCAGCCCCGGTCCTGGTACTCTGCAGATATGGACACCTCTGACGAGGACATGAAGGGAGTCCAGTTCCCTGCCTACCCGCCCCACCACGTGAAACGCCGGAACAGAGCCTCCTCCCAGGAGAACCTCAGCCACTCTGGGAATCAGGTACCAAACAGCTGTTGAACCTCTTGTGAGACCAAGTCTGTGGCCAAGTCTCTCTTGCCATAAATGGCGCTTGTTATCCACGAGGTGCAGGACGGTGCAGGGTGGCTCAGAGGAGAAGAGAAGCAGTGGTGGCAAACCAATGTAGTCTCCCAGCCAGGATGCACAGGGGCAGTTTGGTGCCCATGCTTCCCCAAGTGGGTCCAAGAGGGAGCAGAGTGTATCCCAGATCTCTGTAGACTTGAGATCCCTCTCTCCTCCTCTTCAGCTCAGGAACTGAAGAAGCTGGGAGTGTAACCACTTTGCATTGCCAGAGCAATACAGCGAGCCTGTGGGATGACCTAGGAGCTGGCTCATCTAGGTGTGATGTCATGGTTGCGTGGCACTAGCAGGATGAATGCCCAGGCTATGTCCTGCCCTCCGTGTTGTGAGGGACCTGCCAAGGTGGTTGTGAAAGGGGAGCAGGGCTGAGAACTGTGAAGGTGTGTTTAAGGCTCCTTCATTCATTAAGGTGAGGAAGAATAGACTTTTCTCTGCACCGTTAGGATGATGCAGAAGTACTCTGGAGCTCTGTGCTTCTTCTCCCAGGTCCTCCTTCCAGCCTTTCCACTTTTATACCCGTGGCAAAGAGAAAATCAGGCACTGGTGCTTCACTCTGCCCACGCTGCTGTTGCAGTATCAAGCCTGCCTTCATTGCTGTTAATTTTCCAGCCTGTCCTTATTAATCTACGAGTTACCTATGGTTTTCTGTGTCCCCAAAAAGGCCCTCTTCAATTGAATGTGCCAGTGCTTTATGATCAGACCAAGGTTTGGAGAGGGATATTTAATGAGCATCAAGATCCTTTTCTTCCTTTGCAGTGTGTAGTGTTCCTGCCCCAGTAAGACTGGGTCAAGACGACCTGTCACGTATCTCTCCTGAATGATGATAATAGGGGGAACAGTCTAGAGAAGGGTGTCAAAAAGGCTGAGAGCTTGTGTTTTAATTGTCAAGCAAGGACCTGCAGTTCCTGGTGCCACCTTTGCAAATGGTGGGTGGTGGGAATCGTAAAAAGCATCCCTCAGGCCTCTTAAGCTGCAAAATGCACAGTGATGTTTGACTACACAGATACATGGGGAGAGCCCGCTGCTCGTTTCTGCTCACAGCTGGTAATTTTGCACGTCCTGGACCCCCTCTGGGTAATCAGTGGGGGGATCTGTAACCACAACCATCCCTCAGCACCACACTTCATGTGCCTGGGTAGGGAAACCTTTCCTTTGCCTTTTACTTCTCTCAGCACATGTTTTAATTAGTAAATGCAATTCCTTTTTCAGTCAGCGGTCAATGGAAGAACCCTGGCCTGGGTGTCCTTAATGAGGCCACGGTACGTTAAGCATGAAATGTGCACCGTGCTTTGCAGTGGGAAAATGGGGCCAAATTCCTACCAATGCTTCAGATGACTTCCTTCATCAGCTGGGCAAGCTCTCGCTTCAGGGCAGTCCGGCGTGCTTTGTGGTTTGCTCTGTCACACCAGTACGAAGGCTGCTGTGGAACCTTGTCACTCTAATGGTTCCGAGACATCTTCTCACTCCCAATTTAACCCCATTTGCTCTTATGCCAATATCGCTCATTAGCTTAAATAGCTCTTCATCCTTCCTGCCCTTTGTGCTGCTGATGGGTTTACGGCTAGCAACCACCCTCCCGCAGAGCCTTCTCCACGACCAGCAGGAAAAGACCCGGCTCTGTGCTGGACCATTAACTTCACAATAATGCACGCATGCATCACTGTCACCATTGGCCAAGGAGAGGCCAGGTACAAGCCCAAAGAAGAGAGAAGGCAAGAACATCCAGGTTTCAGTGCTAGCCAGCTCTGTTGTATTGGCAGAGCTGGAAGAGGTTCAGAAGAGGCTGGTGTCTATCCTCTTGTCCTGAGGTTGGAGGAGACAGAGGGGCTGAGGCTGGCAGGAGGGCAGAGACAGGCCACGAGGGATGTGGGACAGCGAGCAGCAGACTGCGTTGTCCTGAGCAGCAAAGCAGTGGCTCTTGAGCTGCTTACAGGCACTTGCTGGGTATGTCATGTAGCCATCATCAGGGCTTCTGTGATACCCCAGCCCCTCATGGGACATCCCAGGGGACAGCAAGGATGACTGAGTACAACTGGTCACCCTGTCGCTGCACTTCTCAGAGGCTGTGCCCTTTGGCGATTCAAGATGTTGGCCTGTGGTGTGTAGGGTCCAGAAGCATGTTTGTTAACCCCCGTTAACCCTGTATTGAATCCCATAGCCTGGCTTCAAAAGCAACATTTTCATGGTAGATCCCTTACTGGCATCTGAAGGTTTCAAGAGGTGGAGAGCTCAGTTCTTCGCCCTGCATCACTTTGACCCCAAAGATGAAAACTCTCTTTCCTAAAACTGATGTCCTCCTTATGGCCTGTGTTTTAAGTTTCTTTGCTTTAAATGTTTTACTACAGAGCAGCATTTGCCAGCCTTTGTTTTGCAGAGAGCAGTGCAGGGTGGTCCAGCCCCTGATGGGGAGGCACCCTAATGGGGTGACCATCATGCATTAAAACTAGCCTTGCTTGGGAAGGAGAACAAAAGCAAGCTCTTCAGCTCCTATCTTTGTGGCCCATCAACAGCAGACCGTGCATTATGCTCTGACCTCTCTGAACATCTGTGTTATGGTGGCACGGTGGTGCCGGGTGCTCAGTTCATCACCATCTCTTCCTCTGAAGCTGGTGGCCCATCACAGACTTCTCATTGTCACCAAGAGCGATGCAAGAGTCAGGCCTTAAACAATACCGAGAAACCACTTAAAGATGGATTGGATTGCTTCCTGCCTGTGGGTTTAATGCTGTTTAAAGATGCATTTAGTTCAGGACGGTAATTACAGCACTCTGCTCTCTGTAGTATCAGGTTTCCCTGACATCTTCCCTTAAGCAGATGCAATCTCTCCAAGCTGTTGTGAGGATCTAATTAATTGAACACTAGCAAGCACAAAAACTAAGTGAGAGGATGGAAATGTTATAAAAACAAAGCCAAGCCCTCGCATCTCTTTTTGTTACTGCATTTACTTATTGCATTTGCTGCTCATTCCCCTTTGAATGGGAGGCAGCCACTCAGAACAGCAGTGATGTGGGAGGTAGTGGTATAAAACGGGCAGTATTTCTCATCATTTGTGTTTTATTTGTTTGGATCAAAGGAGAAAGACTTTTTTAAAGAAAGCAAAACTTCAATTTCTAAAAGGGGGGGGGGGGGGAAGCTTCCTTTAATGTTTTCAGTGATTTAACCACAAAAGTTTGTCTTGCTTTTGAGCATAGAAAGTAACTTCTCTTTGATTTTCAGGATTTTGTCTGTCTTTCTCTTCTCTTCTCTCCATGCCCCTTTTTTCAGTTGGAAGAGTGAGGGAGAAAAGAGGGGCAAGCATCTTGGTAAATCAATGCATGGAGAAGTCAGAAAATTTCAAAGTGTGTGGGGGAAACTTTCAGTTTTAGTTTTTCTATCTGGAATTTTTCATGGGAAATTCTTACCTTCTTCCCTCTTCCTTTCCAGCACTGTATTGGCAGGGGGATGATGAGGTAGTAGCTGCTTGAAAAACATGTTAGTAGGAAGTGAAAATTGATGTTGACTTGAATTTGGGGCAGCATGCGAATGATGGCAAGATAGATGGCTTTGTTACAGCCTGGTGCTTTTGTCTGGACAAGGTGTCAGTGAAGTGGTTTTATGCTCACTGCGACCGATGCTTTGGTGGGAATTGCGGTGTGCTGGGTACTCAGCATTGCTTTGAGTTTTCCAGATTCGAGGAGAGGCTGTGCACCTCCTGGAGCTCTTCAGGGTATCCAGGGCCATTTTTTTAAGACATTATTTTTTAACGTCTTTTAACTCAGCCCACTTGCTGCTTGCTTTCTTCTGCTGGTTGCACTGCTTTCTCACTGTCCTGGCAGCGATGGCTGGTCTGTTCTCTACTCCTTTTCTCTCTCTCTCCTTTCTTCTAGATTCATGAACTCAACAAACGCATGTCCGCAATCGAACGCATGCTGAACCGCTTGGAGGAAAAAATCCTGGTGCGCCCTGATGAGGTAACCAGGCAGAGCCGGGGCACTCTCTCTGCAGGGAGATAGCACAGGCTGTGATGGTCCCTGCCCCTTGTCATTGGAGGGGCTGCTCTGAAACAGCCGGCATTGCAGGGAGAAAGCCAGATAGACAAAATGGCTCAGGTTATTTGATTTTACTCCTCTGTTTTGGCCTTGGAGGCTCTTCTCTAGGTTCAGAAAACATCTGCACAGGACAGAAACAGAAGCAAATTTAACCCATGGCATTTAGGCTCCCGTGCAAGCTAGTGCTTTCTTTGCCCCTTCTGCACAAGGAAAATTGGGTTTCAGGTTGATACTCTATGAAATGCTAATTTCAGGAGTATTGTTAAGTGGGTGTTGGTACATCCACAGAGCTGTGACAGCTCATTTGAAATCATGGGAGAATCAATTGGTACATATAAGGAAGTCACCTGGTTATTGTGAATATGAGATCTGAGTCAAGAAGGATTGCCGTATCTCTTCTGAGCTGCCCTTGTCTTACCACGCCATCAAGCTTGGAAGAAAGCAGCTAAATTAAGTTAAACCTGAGCAGCGATGTAGAATCTGTGAATACTTAGGTCACTCAACATTGATTTTGGGTCTCTAATTTTAGGCCATGTACTCTTCTTTTCCTTCGTGTGAACCCATCACCATGAGCTGCTCTGGCGGCTAATGGCTCAGTAGAACGGACAGTGATAATTACAGAGAAGTTCCCCAGGCGTAAATGAAACAACGCAATTTCTTCTTTTTTCTAAAATTCATAATGGAGATGGCCATGTCTGTAACCATTGAGTGTTTCTGTCAGTAAATCTGACCAAGGGAGTAGGAGACATGCATGTTTGCAGGTTCCCATGCTTTGTTCCTATGTCTAGGGCAGATCAGAGTAGAGGCAATGGGTCTAAACTGCTGTGGGACAGGTTGAGGTTAACTATTAAGAAAAGCTTTCTAGCAGAAAGGATAGCAGAGCCTGGGAATAGGTTGCCTGGAAGAAAGATTGCCTGCTGCAGATGCCGTTGTTCAAGGTCATTAAGAACAGCTTAGACAAAAACGCCTCAGGTATGACACAGATAATTGTGTTCCCATCTTAACGCAAGGGACAGAGAGTTCAGTAACTTCTGGAGATCCCTTCCAGCGCCTGGGAGTTTAATAGGATTCTTCTGCAGGTACCATGAATTGTACCTAATAACAGGGCTGGGTGGAAATATGCCACCTATCCTGCAGGAAAATTTGCTGCATCTTTTCTCATCGCAAATAAGATTACCTAGAGGCTCCATGGCTGCTTCCCTCACCCTGGTGGACCATGTCTTTGGGTCACTGTGATTCCTAATGAAAATAAGGTGATTTTTGGCCACAAATCCCCCATGCACACCTTTTTAAGGGGGGGGAGGCAATTTTCCACAGGGAAAAACAAGCAAGTTCTGCATATGGGGAAAATGGATGGGAGGTTCTTTAGATCAAGAGTTTGTAGTCCTCGGGATGGGGCTGGAGTGCAGCTCGCTGGGCTCTGCTGCTCCCCTGAGCGGTCTGGCTGCCACTTGTGAAAATGGATGTGGAGAGGGGGCTTGAAGTCCCCTTTGCAAAGTCCATCTGTGGTAGCACTCCTCGAGCTCCTCTGCTGGCCAGTCTTGGTGAGTGTGTCTGGACCTGGGCATTCCCCATTGTCCACCACAGGAGACCCTTACACAACTCCCTTCTTCTGCTCCTTCAGCCTCCAGCCTCAGAGTCCCAGCTTGACCTCAATGCTGAGGAGGAGGAGTTGAAGAGGAAGCTGGAGGAGTTGGCTAGCAACATCAGCGACAAAGAAGTCTCTTCTGAAGAAGAGGAGTGTGAAGAAAAGAAGAGAGTGAAGAAGCCAGAGATGAGTTCCTCCAGTGATGACATGGCCAGAGATGCTCAAAAGGTAATCTACGTCCCGCTTCCCGTACCGTTCTGGGCTCCATCTGCAGTTCCTTCTGCTCTCAGCGGTTTATGGCTTGTGATAATGCGACTCTTCTTCCGTCCCACACCTCCACCTCGATGCCTCCCAGAGCTGTCTGGCTCAGCTGCCTGCTTAAACAGTGTATCAAGGGATAGGGAAGTCCCACGGTGTTGGATCTGGACCTTTGTCCTTGTAGGCTCTCCCAGTCTCATCCAAGAGTCAAAAGTAAAGTCTCTTAGAGGTCTTGCAGGCTACTGCCTGTCAGGGAGAGGTACAAAACTTCCACATCTATTTAGAAGAGTTGTCTCAGGATCTGAATGTCATTATGGAGGAGAGAGTCCTGGGGTGGGAGGAGACCTCGGTGATGATTTAGTACTGGCAGCATTTGTCAGGCACCTGCTACAGCTTAAAACGTCTCTTTCAGACCTGTCAGTGCTCCTGCCCTGGGCAAGGGACTCCCAAAATCCCTGGTCCCACTTTCACTCTGTCAGGTCAGCATCTCCTGTACTTACAGCACTGTACTGGCTCCTGTCCCCTACTCAGTGGTGGGTGATCTGTGGGGACATGGGTCAGGGAGAGAAGGAGGGATCACAGCGTCTATGCAGCCCCATTCCCATCACCCCAGAGGGTCCCTCATCCCCATGGCCCACTGCAGCTCTGATTTATCCCCCTGCCTGCTGGGTGCATTTTGGAGATCTGCTTTTCCCCTGTGTATCCCTGTGGCAGGGCTGGAGAAACGTTTGTTTGTGTGCAGCCTTGCACGGGAGAATTGCTTCCGTGGCTGGAGAGTGAGAGCATACAGAGGTGCTGGATTGCTTCCCCCTCGCCTTGCCCAGTAGGCAGAAGGGCTGGGTGACAGCATCAGGGATGAGCAACTGATGACTCAGAAAGAAAGAAAGATCTTGTGTGTCCTCAGTTGTGCGGAGCCTCCCGAGATGGTCCATTAGCACAAAATGGAGAGGTCAGCGTTCCTTGTTGGGTCTCTAATGGCTTATTTGTTCATCCCCTCCCTTCTGCCTTGGCGGTGGATGGGGTACGTGTGCATTTGCTCTGACACATCCGTCGCTGGCGAGGGTGGTGAAGGAAGTGAGCAGGGTCCACGCTGCCCCTCTCCTCTCCTGCAAAGCTCCCTTCATCCGAGGTTACAGAGACTTTTGTTGTGCCACAAGGCCGCTCTTTAATGTGCTTTTGTTCCTCAGCCTCGCAAGGCAAAACCTGGCTGCTGCTGGGCTTGGAGAGTGTGACTGCGTGTACTCACGTGGTGCATTTAGTGAGTCTGTCTCAGGTATGTGTCTCTGCACGGCTCTACATAAAATCTCAGGATTAGAGCAAGCGACTGTTCCCAGGATGGCTTCCTTCACGGTTTTGGGTACTGACACTGGATTAGTGGTGCGCTGCATCCTTGCCAAAACCCTCCTTCACTGCTCCTTTTTCCCGAAAGCTGCTTTTAGATGATTGCTGCAGCCAGACTTAACTACCACTCATCGGTTGAACGATGTGCATCTTCTTAGTAACCATTTCCAGTTAATTCCAGCACAGGGTATAAGTGGTAACTCACCAAGCCATGGTAACTTAATTCCTGTGTGAGCTGCTGATCTGCAGCAGACAGAGGCTCAAACCCTGACCTGCACTGAGGAACAGGGAGATATTAGTGGGGTATCAATGAAAGCTTCTTCATTCTCGTAAAATGAAGCCCAGATTCTCCAGATCTGCTACTTTCTTTGACCAAAGCCCAGCTATGAGCAGGGAGGACACAGGCATAGTTGTTGTCTCTCAGTGGGGTCATGCAGGCAGGTAACACAGGAGCTATACGACAGCTCCTAAGCAAAGAGAGACCCAGCTGGGTTGCAACAGATCAAGCAAAACCAAATCTGAGAAGTGAAACAAAATTCAGCTTTTTGCATTGCAGCAACACACAAAGTGTCAAATACCTTTATGCAGTATTGAGTTAGAAATGACTGCAGTGTTGCAGATGGACCAGCCTTGGTCAAAGGCTGTATCAGCATGGATTTTTTTAACAGCAACTTTACTTATACTAGATCCAGAGTTGGATTATGCATGATTCTGAGTTTGTTTTTATGCGAGTCTCCTCTCCAGTCAGGAGGAAGTAACTGGGGAACACTGCGATGAAAGCAGATGCTCCTAATGGAAAATGTGAAAAAACTATGCTGTACCATGAAGGCACCATAAAATGATAAAAATATCAGCTGGACTGAGTTAGCTGGTTCTTTGCAGGACGGCTCGCCTGGAAATACGTGCAGTTGTAAACACAACTGTTTGTCTTTGTTGCCAGAGCATATATCACCCCCATCTCCTTGGTTTCTAGGGAATTATCAGTTGAGAGAGAGATGACGAGTTTCTTCAGTCTATTTTTACATGTGCTTAGTGCCTTATCAAGCAAAAGGCAGTACTTATGAGTATTATTGCCATCAGTGCTCCTTGGGATGGGAAGAGGGAACATTAGTACCAAGTTCTGGCAGTGTGGCAATACAATAATTTCATGGGTTGGGGTCTTTTGTGCTACAAACTTCAGGAGTTCTTTGCATCCGTGCTCAGGCCTGTTGAAGTGTAAAGCAATATGCTGCAATTAGACCTTAACTGTTGAGTAACTGAGTGGCCTTTAGGTGGCCAGGTGCTGCTGCTGTCGGACAGCTCCAGTGGCACTGCTTCCAGCGAGCAACACATCCCTTGATAACCTCTTTTCCAAGCCTTTTGAGATGACATCTTTTGTCACAGCCATCCTCCAGAAAACACAGGCTGAGATCAAAGCTCTGCTTTAGCCATGCATCTGTCTCTGGTGGAGAGCCCTTCAGGAACAGCGTAAGCCCTTTAATTATCGCTTCTCCATCTTTCTCCAGCTCCTGAAGGTCTGATGCTCCTTTCAGCCCCCACTTGCGCTATTTTGTACACCACATTAAAACAATGTCCTTGTTTTTTTCCCCCTCCCACCCTCTGCTTTGGCTGTGCCGGGTGTTTGTAGAGGTCGTCAGCTCAGGCTTTGAGCAAAATCACGGCCAAAGTACTGAGAGTCATAAACGTCACGGAGAAAGCAGTGTGTGAGTCGTTGCATGGAGAGAGGCAGTGCAACGGCAGCTGTGCCCTCCCCGCAGGGCAGCTTCCCAGCCTGGGAGACGTGAAAGAGGTGGCCGAAGCATACCATGAGCTTGAAGAAAATGTAAGGTTCACAAGAGCTTTCTGCAAGCAGGGAGGGCATCGGGGGGTGGGAATATAGAGGAAACCGACCCCAAATTTCTTGTTAGAGGGTCGGTCAGCATTAAAAGGGTGGGCATCACAGAGAGATTAGAGTCCGGTCTTGTCCGACGGTGGCTAGGACTGTCTTATGAGGGAGATGGCACAACAGCAAGTGCAGATGCTCTGTCTTGTGGCTTCCCTTGCCTCAGCCCCCGGTTTCCCTGCGTGAGTCCCAGGGAGAGAGAACGAGCGTGGTCCCCAGCTTGCTGTAGCATCACTTTGCTGGACTTCAGCAGTCCTGTGCTCCAGCTGCAGCAAAAGCTTTTGTCCCTTTTCTCTTTCGTTCCTCCCCAGCACTGCATTTCATCAAGGCTTTTACGAATGAGGATAGCATGACCTATCTGTTTGCTAAGGCTGACTTGTGCCTGGGGCTGATGGGCTTGTGCAGGTGATAAGTTTACATCTAGAACATAATCTCCTGCTAGGTTTGTGTGACTGTGTGAAGCACTGACAATTTTTTTAGCTACTGTAAATCCGTATGAATCGATTCCCCATGGGAAATGGATTGCATCCACAGTGCCGTTTACCAAGCTCAAAGATGGGGCGAAGAGTCACATCTCCATCTGGGTGATCAGATCTCACTGTCAGAAACATCCTGCAATGGGAAGTAGGATTTTATAACATGCTCTGTGGCTCATCTCTCATAGGGGAAAGCTTATACATAAAAGCAGGGAGCTGCTGGGAGCAGTGTGCACTCAGAAACTGCACCACCTGGCTGGTTTCTGGCCAAATGCAGCATCCTAGGGGAAGAGGAGTGGCTGGATGAAGGTTTTGAGGTTCCTCTCTCCCTCCCAGGAGAAGGGGATGGGGCTGGGAAGGATGTGAACTTTGGGCTTAGTGCTGCTGCCGTCAGTGGCGAAGCGGTGGGTAGACGATGGCCCTGGGAGGTGTGTGTTCATCCTGCCATTCCCTCGGGGGCCCCGGCTGAGTCACAGCTGGCTCACCACTCTCCAAGGGATGCCACCCACCTCAGAGGGCACCAGGAGAGTTTGATGGCCCAACAACGAATTGTGTCCCTGTGACTCACATGTTGAGCGGCTTCAGGGATAGCACCCACAAACATTTGCATTCTGTTACGGCCTCAGGGTTTGCACTGAGATGGGTGGGACCTATGGGATGCAGGGAGTATTGCTGTGATTTGGGTGGATGCTCAGTACTTCAGTGCATGCAGGGCCTCATGCCAGGCTGTTTCACACAATACCCAGCCCAGGAAAAGTGGAGAGGGCTGGAAGAGCAGGAGTTGCATTAGCAGTAGCAAGATTTTGGGATCAGTCAGCAAAACAGTGGCTACAACCCATCTGATCACCTTATGTGATTGCATACAGACATATTAATGTCTCCTAAACTGCCTTGCTTGGACTTGCATCCTTGTAGTAGCCCAGCAGGAGGCAAGTGACAGAAAAAACAGTGGTTTTATTGTGGCAGGTCCTTTTACCCTTCTTATCTAGACAGCAAAGATAACACATTGCTTCCCGTAGCCACCGTGCATCCCCAGTCAGCACTCCCTGGTTCATCCCACCGCTGCGCTGGGCTCCGCTCACACGTGTGTTTGCTGGGGCTCTCAGCCGGGATCATTCCTACGTGTCCAGAGCAGTCCCTGTGCAACGCTGCCTTTTGCAGGGGTCGGGTTGGTTTGGCCCAGGGCCAAACTCCCAAATCCTGACCCTACTGCCAGACAACCCAGCAGCGCAGACACCCTTAAAAAAGACTGAGTGGATTTGAATAGGCAGTCTGTCTCCTTCCCAGCTTGCTGCCACCACGGGACATGGCAGCCTGCGTTTGTTTGCAGGTACCTGCCTCCCCTCTGAGCATATGGCGTGAAGATGCTGATGCTACTCGAGTAGGTCACTAAGTTTTGGTCCTTCCTGTGTAACCATTGAGCCTTTTACCATTTCACCCTGTTGGTAATTGCTCTCAAAAAGCCTGGGGAAGACAGGAAATGAGATGAAAAGCCCTGCCAGGGCTGACTGGGTACTGTCTGTGCTGCAAAGCAAGGCAGCAGTCATAAAATAGTGGCAGGAGCTGTTGCATCTGGGGCTGCGGTCACACCAGGAGAGAAGGACTCCAGGGAGGTTAATTCTGCAATGTGTTTGGGTTTTTTTCTTGTATTTCAGGTGTACCTGACTGCTGGGAAGACCTACCGGCTTGAGAAGACCCTGAAGGAGCTTGAGGAAGGGGCTCAGCACAGCGGCACTACCGACTCAGAGCTGTCAGAGCTGGAGGACAAAGTGGCCTCGGCAGCTGCTCAGGTGCAGCAGGCAGAGAGTGAGGTGAGGGCTTGGCTCTGAGAGCTGCTTTGCACAGACCCCCCGGCCAGTGATGGCAAACAAAGTCAGTGATGGATCCTCTGGCCACCATCTGTATGTTTTTTTCCTCCCTCTAAAGATATCAGACATCAAATCTCGAATTGCAGCTCTGTCCGCTGCAGGGCTGACAGTGAAGTCAGTGGAAAAGGCAAGGAAGAAGTCGAGCGAGCAGGTGAGCTTAGAGGACAATGACTATGAGAGGTCCCAGCCCTAAGATGTAAGTGCTCCCCCAGGTCATTGCTGCCACCCCTGGGAGCTGTGAAGGGCTGCCTGGCTTGCTGAGCTGTGCCCAGCTCCCTTGCTGCTGCCTAGTACTCTGCCCCAAGGCTCTGAGACTGGATGTCTCACTGAGGATGGGGGACAATGGTGATTCCTTACATGCATCAAGGGAGGATTTTGCATTTGGGGTGCTCTTCCAGGGGCTCCAGGGAGGGCACACAGGGCTGCTGCATGCACCACAGCCTGGACTCAACTCCTGCATTTCCATACTGATGTTTATAATTGCAGTCCATCAGGCAGAGTTTCTCCATGGTGGTGTCCAAGATGCTCCATGGAGCATCTTTTGCTCACCTTAGGATCAATCTAGGCTGAACAAAAGAGGTGAAAATGCGAAGAGAGGCAGAGCGAGTTGTCTGCCTCCTCCGCACCCCCAGAGAAACCTCTGCCCTTCCTCTGCCTGCAGGCTGCCTGCCTCCACTCTCCCAGTCCCGCCAGCAGCAGCCCAGGGGAGTCTTCGGATGACGTTAAAGTGAGTATGTGTTTAATCTGTGCCTGCTAGTGCACCTTCCTGGTGTGCATGTGACACAGCATTAAGCCTGGAGACAACCAGGGTCTCCAGGGAGCCACTTTTGAAGTGGTGGCCTCGGAGGGGACCTCTGTCCTCCCATACCCTTCCCCATGGCAGGCTGCTCCCCTTCTCTTGCAGGCGATGCCCGGACCACAGGGGTTCAGGAGGAAGTTCAACAGTCCCCTTGAAATCACCGGTAAGGACCGCGGCTCTGCCCGCGGGAGGTGGGAAACTGTGGGTGGATGGGCTGGGCTTTGGGGGACACTCCGTCCTCTCTCTCTGCATCCAGTTGTGTGTCTGCATTGGAGGTCCCCTTCCCTTTGCTTGTGGACCCTGTTAGGACAGCCACAGGGGAAACCTGTGGTGGATAACTTAGAAAGGAGGAAGCAGCTGGCAGGATCAGGGACAGTGATGGCAGAGCGGAGGTCAGGCTGAGGCGGCTCAGTCCTCCAAGAACCAGGACTTTCTCTGCAGCCTGGGCTCCTGCCACCCCAGAGTCCAGGGAGACATCTGTGTTACTTCATTTGTGGCATCCTGTCAGCTGTTAGACATCAAAGCCTCACCTAAGCCCATCATCTCTTCTGATAGCAATCTCTTCCTCGCTTGGTCATCTTGGGGAAGGTATCCTTGACCCTGTTTCCCACCTTCCTCAGCCACTGGTCTCTGGTGGGGATCAAGAGGCCCTTCACAGCCCAGCTATGATGAACAGCAACTTGGGAGTGCTTCAAAGTAGACAGAGACCTGAAACTTGGCACAGCGGCTTGTGTGGCAAGGGGCAATCACTGGAAACGTTTCATCCTGACTGATATCAGCGAGACCCATTAGGAAATGACTTTTCTATTTCTCTCTTATCTCGCCTCATAAGCTGACAGGCAGAAAGAATGGTTCTCCTTCCAGATAACGGAAGATGAAAGGAGGGAAGGGGGGAAAGACCATTTAATGCAGAGAAGGAATAGCGTTTCCCCTGTACAGGCAGACAATTAACAGTCCCATTTCCCAAGCTGAGGCTGGTAGGTGGAAAGGTCCCTTCTCCTTGTGCTGAAGAGGAGTCATCTGCTCTCCTTCCTGCGAAGGGCAGGCAGATAAAGGCAGCCTGAGGGACACGTCAGCCCTGCAAGGAGATAGAGGGATATGCAATCAGGATGGACGTCACCAGGCGAGCCTAGTCCCCTCTGGGCTGGGTGATGGGGCAACTCGGTCTCCTGACCGACCGCCCCACAGGTCAATGACTTGCAAAAGTTGGGCCTGCAAAGGCCCAGCTGGTGGAGGTTGATGGCAGAGAAGGGGAGATGACTTAGAAGGTCAAAGGAGGATCGAAGCCTTGAGGGGTGAGGGCTCCTTATGGCCTAGGCTTTTGCTGTACCATGGAGGTTTCCAGAGCAGAGGTCTTGGCAGTTGACTGCTGGAAAGCTGACCCAGCTTGCACGGCACTCTGGAAACCCGAGTAGCAGCAGCTTTTGCCTCCCTGTTGTCAAAGAGCTTCCCACCACCCTCCTGGAGAGGGAAGTGCAGTCATGCATCCTAAACCACCATAAGTGGGGGATAGTAAAGTCCAAGTGACTTGGTGGGTAACTGAAACCTCTAGTGAGGTGGATGAGGACCTGCTGCCCATCCCTCTTCTTTCATGACAGGTCTTGACGACTCCTTTGACCGCAACTCTGTTTACCGTGGCTCCCTGACACAGAGAAACCCCAACGGGAAGAACAGGAGGGTGGAGCGACTCTTTGCGGTATGAACCCAGCCACCCAAGAGGGTGGCTGGCCTGGACTCCATGTGGGACCTGCCTTCCTGGGCTTGCGCAGAGGGACCTGTCCCTCCCCATGCTCCCCTTGAACCAGCAGAGCCCCCAGCTCTCGGCGTTGGTCTCACCATGCTGGCCGGTGAGGGCAGGCACACCTAGGCACCACCCCCTGAGGTCTGGGATGTCATAAGCCCAAGGGTGGAGGGACCAAACAAGATGTACACCTTTGAATTCTCACTGCCTGCATGGTCCATGGGACGGGGCAGGTCCTTACTCCATGCAGTGGCAGCTGGAGGGGACAGGGAGCATGCTGGCCTTATCACCTAGGGTGGCAGAGGTGGCTCGGGGTGGCATGGGCACGGCGGTGAGCTGAGGTTTCTCCCTCTGGTGCCTTGCAGAAGCCTGTGATGACCCACCTGTCCTGAGGAGAGGGAGACCCTCCTGCCACTGCATTTCACTGATGATACAAGACCTCGGCACAAAGCCTCGCCGCTTTCCCCCCAACGCTTGCTCTTCCTTCTCCCGCACCCATCTCTCCCTGAAACCC
Organism: Aptenodytes patagonicus; assembly: GCF_965638725.1. Classification (NCBI taxonomy): domain Eukaryota; kingdom Metazoa; phylum Chordata; class Aves; order Sphenisciformes; family Spheniscidae; genus Aptenodytes; species Aptenodytes patagonicus. Next base: position 34,582,893 of record NC_134954.1, read on the forward strand.
TGGACAGGAGGGAAGCTGGAGGCCATGGGCAGGGATCTTGCTGGGAGCTGCCAGGAAGAGGAGCGAGGCACTGGGCTGTGGCCACGTGGCCAGGGGCTCTCATGGGAGTATGCAGGTCCATGAGACCTCAGCTTTGGGTAGCTCTTTGGTACCTGGTCAACCAAGGGGACCAGAGGGGTGCAGAGCAGGAGTGACCTCCTCGGAGGGAGCTGGACATCAGTGTGGCTTTCCAGTGTGGGGACTGGGAGCAGTGACATGGCCCAGTCCTTCACAAAAGGCCAATGTCATCTGCCACAGTCATTGCATTGCTGTCAGAGCCTGTCCCTGCACTCTCCCAGGCTGGTGCCGAGTGGGGACAGGAGCTGACAGCAGGCACAGGATGCCCTTGGGGTACCCTAGGTAGAGCAGGGACCCAGGCATCCCAGGCTGGGATTCACATCCCCACACTGGTCCTGACTCCCTGAGATGTCCCTTGGAGCATTGCTTCCCTTCCCTGAGCAGCAAAGCAGGGTAAGAGCAGCGCTGGCTCCCTCCCAGTGAGCACTTGGCCAACAGGTCTTTGCATGAAGCTATGCAAACACCCACTGAGGCTTCTCGCCACTGTGCCTGAAGCAGCTGTGACCATCTGGGGATGTGAGTGAGGTGAGGCTTGCAGGAAGCGGTGGCAAGAACAGTGGAAGAAAGGCTGGAGGGCTTGTTGGGGATCAGTTTGTTTTTCCAGCTCTCGAAGATGTCCCTTCTCCCTGCAAGGTTATACCAGCAAGTTCAGAAGGACTCCAGCAAGCAGAGCATAGGTGCTTCTCTGGAAGCTTTCCCTGCTCCGCCAAGAGGTCAGCCAGTGCCAAGAGGCGCTTTGTGGATGAGCATGTCCCCTGTCCCTGATGATGGGATTGTAGGACCTGGTAGGACCATCCAATCCTTTGGAGGGGATGGCCTTTGGGGGCTGTGGTGGCCCTGGGCTCCTGCCAGGTGACAGCAGCATTGGTAACACCCTCCCCCAGAAACCCCAAACTGTTTGTTTTCCTCCAACATTTAATTCTCCACGTCCACTGACCCTGGTGGATCAGTGCCTGGCCCCGTACCCATGCCCAGGACATTGGGACGGGGAGAGGATTGCTTTCTCTTGCAGGAAACTTTGGAGGAGGTTCATGTTAAAAAAATTTTGCTTGATACCTGCTGGTCCCTGTCATTCATAGCCCCCAACTCCCTCCCTCCACAGTGGGTGATGCGGGGAGGATCGCTTGCGGCCGGAGTGGGGATGTCGGACCGATGCTGGCAGTTTCCCATCGATGGCCACTCGGACTGCACCATTTCAGGCCATTCCTGTGCATTCGAACTAAAACCACTTTAATTATGAGCAGTAGTGTGAATTCTCATGCAAGTAACATGTACATTTAACTTTGGTAGTAGTAGAGACTGTTAACTGCCTAGAAGTTGGTCCCACAGTCATCCCAGAACAGTCTTGTAAGTCCGTAGTCTGGGCTTTCCAGCTGGAAACAAACCCAATTTCTTATTTTAAAATGAAATCCTTCTGGCCTGAAGTTCAGAATGGTAAGTGCAAATCACTGCCATTGTAGAAACTCTCCCAGACACTGAGGCATTGCCGGGTGCATCTCTTGCTGCTCAGCCAGCCTTGGTGCTAGGACGGCAGCTCCTTGGCTGGCAGAAGGGAGCTCCACCAAGATCTGGGCAATGCTATGGGTTTGCACCCACCCTTCTGGTGTCAGGGTTCAGCTTTCTCCCAACAGCACCTCTTGCTGTACCTGGTTTCAGCTGTAACTCAAGTCCTTCCACACAACCGCTCAGATGCTTGACCCTCTGAAGAAGTCCTCGCCATGAGCCTCAGCAGTGCAAACTGAGGCGTCATTCACGCTGTAGTCACCTGCGTTGTTATTTGCCAGTTTCCTGCCCATCTGCCTGTGTAGAGATTATATATATGTACACTAAATCATGCAATAAAGCCAATTTTGTGTCCAGAACCTAGGACCCATTTTGCAGTGCCTGTTCTTTCAGCTCACCTGAGTGAAGGCTCCTTTCTCTCCCCATCCTCTCCTTTAACTAGCTGGTGCACCCCTCACTTTAAAACTAAGCAGGTGAAAGCAGACAGGAGCTGAAGCAGCGGCACTGAAGCAGAACACGGGGAGATGGTGGTGAACAGGATGGAAATATGACTTGTCAGATGCTGGTCACAGAGCCGCAGGTGGGATGAGTGTGGGTCAGTGGTACCCAGCAGTGAGGCCAGGCAGGCAAAGGGGATGCACAGCATGGGGGTAAGGAGGGGGCTGACCCTGAAATATGCTGCTCCGACTTGCATAGAAACCCAGGAGCAAATGTGGGAGCCGAAGCAGCCTGAAACACAGGCCCACAATGTCAAGGGGACGCTTTAAATCTGTATTAATAGCAACAACCTTGGGATGGAGAGAGCCCTGCTGAGCCCAGAGTCTGGGTTTCCTTGGCTGATGCATTTTTTTCTCCTCTCTTCATCCCTTTCCCTGCCTTTGATGCCCCTCCGCAGCTGTCACCCTCTGTCCCACGCTACTCCCTTGACTGTCCCTCAAGATTGGCTGTGCTCAGGCATTGGAGCTGACCGTGGCACGATGGAGATCTGTCCCAGGGCAATGCCAGCTCTGCATGGGGGTGGCAGACTGACCCCTTTCCCCTGCCCACACTCCACCAGTGATGGTGTCTTCACCACCCTGCCAACACAGAGATGTCCCTGTTTTAGAACATTCCTCAAAGTCCTAGTAATTCCAGTTTTGCCTGGGGGTGAATGTGTGTTTGGACCCCAACAGTCCCCCCGTGCTAGGACCCAAGCTGGCTCCTCCAGCATCTCATCTGGCAGAACAAACATCATCAGAAATCTTTACCTGGGGGTGGTTTAACTCTTTTAAAAATGGGAGGTTTGAAACCCCCACGCCACAGGGATGAGCCCACTCCTGCCAGTCCATGTGCCCCGGCCAGTCCCCTTCCCCTCTTCTCCCCACTTAATTTTCTGATTTCCTTAAAGCAGCTTTTGCGAGGTGGTTTGAGGGTGAAGGGTGGTGGCACCCAGCATAACCCCTGCGGTGGAACTGGTTTATGGCAGCAGGACCCCAATGCACGGGCACAGCATTCGGGGTGGCATCACCCACTGACCCTCTGAAGCGGGTTTTGGGCAAGGGGCTCCCTGTGAGCACGGTGATGGAGCAGAAAGCTTCGCCAGGTCAAGGACAGGGATTAACATATTCCCAAGTTATCTGCCTCGGCCAGCAGAAGATAAAATGCTGGTCCCTTCTGAGTCACGAAAATCCCTGTGCTGATTTGATGAGAGGGGATGGCGGGGAGGGGAGATGCCCCAGCTCGGTCCCCGCCAGGGCTCGCCTCTGACATCAGCACGAAACCAGCCATAAAAACGGCGACCGGAGGGGACTCTGGCTCAGACGGCAGCTGCTCAGCTCAGCAGGACAGCAGCCAGGCACCTCGCCTTACTGCGCCACGGTAAGTGCAGCCCCGGCGGGGGGGTAGCACCGCTTTTCTGTCCCCCTTGTAATGCTTTTGTTGCTGGATAATTTCCTGAGCGCTGCTTTGCCTGTGTGTGCATGTCTTTGTGTCTGTCCAGCCAGCTGGGAGGTTTCCAAAAGGGGTTGTAAAAAGTCAGCGGCCGCAGCAAACCTGAGCTCTCAGGAGGCCAGACTGGCTCCTGCCCGGCATGCTGCAAACTTCTGCTTTGCAAAAGTCCCTGGAAATAAAGCTGCCACCGCATCCCCACCATGTCCTGCTTAACCTGGCTCTCCCGCTTCTGCCCCTTGCCCCACTCCCTCATTGCAGGCAGCTGCAGAAATCAAGCCCATTGCTCAACCCACCCTGCACGGTCCCACTCATTGCCTCGGTGCCATAAAGCATGTTACAGGGTGCTCCTGGGTTATCATTTCAGCAGCCGGCTCCAGGAGTGGGTGCTGAGGGCGCAGAGGTGGCCGTGGTCCATCCATCACCCAGCATCTGTCAGCAATACCCATTTGTGCCTCCAGCCCCATGTTTCGGCACTGGCCCCTCTCCCCATCTCCTGGGCTGTGGGGTCCTGCCACCGCAGGCACACTGGGGGTCCCGGCCAGAAAGGGCAATACCAGGCCTGGCCTAAGGCACTAGGCTAGGACAAAAAGCTATTTTTAATTAACATGAGGTTTGTACAATTCATGTTTGCAGGGGAGATTTTCCCCAGAGGTATCAGCCCCAGCAAAACCCCTGGGTTTTGATCAAGCTGCCCCGTGCCCTTTGCATTGCAGCCAGCCTGGGGAAGCTGTGACGGGAACGGCAGTCCCATGGCAGAAGTGATATGGTCACCCCATCCCCTCTGTCGCAGCCTTCCCCTCCTGATCGGGGGCTCACCCTGCAAGCATTTAACCCAAGCAGGGTGTCTCTGCGACGGCCAAACCCCTTCACTCCCACAGCCGCGTCAGAGGCTACTGTCTTCGTGGCACCAGCAGCAAGCGCCAGGGGCCAGGAGGCTTTGGGGCTGAGCCGCCACAGCCAGAGAGGTGCCGGGGATGAAGCTGGGGGCCGCCTGCCTCCTGTGCCTGCTGCTCACCTGCCTGACCCTGCCCGTCGCCCACGGCCGCATCCGCGAGCGCTCCATGGAAATCAGGAGTAAGGAGAGCAGGAGTAAGGGAGTCCCCCGCAGCCAACCCCCCACCTCCAGCGCCCTCTCCTTCCCCAGACTCAGCTGCATTTGGGGGGTGGAGGGGGGGGAGGTCACTATGCAGAAGCAAAGGTTTGCTTTGAAACAGCCTTTGCGACAGCTTTTATCCCCTCCAGCCCCTTTTCCTACTCCCCTGGGGTTCATCATCCCCCCCACCCATGGGTGCAATGCTCTGTCCTCCCCTCCATGTCCCCCTCATCACCCCCTGACAGCTCCTCGGCTTTTGCTTTGCAGACCCGGACATCGACCCCTCCTGGTACACGGGGCGTGGGATCAGGCCGGTAGGGCGTTTCGGGCGGCGGCGAGCCCTGGGTGAGGGCACCCATCCCGGGGGAGCCGGCCGGCGGCAAGCCTGTGCCACCCGCCGCCTGCACCCCCAGCCCCTCTGGGAGGAGCAGAGCCCCTGAGCTGAAGCCGATAATAAAAGCCCTTCTCCTCTCATCCCCGTGTCCCAGCCTCTCTGCTCTGAAACGCAGCGTGGGGGGTTGCAGGGGTCGTGGGGCGGGGGGGTACAACCCCAAAAATTGCTGGTCTCACCGCAGTTTTGCAGCCTGCCGCAGCAGTGCATGCAGTGTGGCAGCACTTCCCTCTCTGCATGACATGGCATGTTTATCCCCCCACACCTCAAAAAACACCCTAAAAATAAGCCTCAGAGGCCCCCCTTTCCCAGGTGCATCCCCTGGGGTCTTCGCAGCATGCCGGCACCCATGGGTGCCACCAATACCTCCATTTCCATGGTGTCAGGGTCAGAAACAGCCACCCCATTTCCATGGCCTGGGTCAGAAATGCTCAGGGAGCACACGGGGCCCTGTCCATCGCGCTGCATGTCCTCAAACGTCCCCTCGCAAACTGTGTCCCCAAGCCAGAGCATTTTACCCCCTCTCCAGTTTGGGAGCCAGAGGGGCCACAGAGAAGGGTGACCCTCAGCATCCCTATCTGCAGCTCCTGGCCCAGCATTGAGGGTCTAGGGCTGTTTGGGGAGGGAAGGGTTAATCTTGGGAGGGAGGGAGGGGGCAGATGCGGGGGGTGAGTGGCGCTGCCCTAGTGCAGGGGATTTAGGCAAGAGGAGGCAGCAAATCTGCCTTCTTGCTGAGAAGGAGCCCCTGTCCTGCTCCAGGGTGGGTCAACCCTGGGGAAGCATCGCAGGTGGGTGTCCCCAGCTGGTGTGGGGTGCTGGGGGGGGGTCCTCAGGGGGGAGCTGACCTGGCAAACCTGGACAAAGGGTGCTGTGGTCCCCTCCTCTCCATGGGGAACATCTTCAAGGGTGTCTGCTGCCTTGTGGCAGAGCTCAGCCCAGCCAAGCCTTGCCCCACAGGCTGGTGTCACCATCAGGGCATGCCCCAAAAACTCAGCGGTTACGTTGCCCTGCAGACAGGGTGAGTGGTGCTGCTCTTTGCCTGTGGCCATGCCAGCATTGCCACAGCTCTCCCAGAAAGGGCAATATATGCCCTGAGCCTGACACCCCCCGGCTTTGCTGGGCACCAGCATGCTTTTGGAGAGAGCCCGGGTGCTTTTTTTTTCCTCCTCTTCCAGCCAAGGCGTGTTCCTGCAGTGTAATTCATAATGCGCAAAGGAGAGGCCCGGCAAGGCACAGGCTACCGCGATGCCTGGCATTTGCTTTGGCCCTGCTCTGCCCCCAGACCTGGCTCTTATATCAGCAATAAATCGGTGATTTCTCTCAAGGATAGTCTGTGACCCCTGTAATGGGTCAGGTAGGGGCCAGTAGGGTGAGGGGAGCACTGGCTATGGTCCCTGCCACCTCCAGCCTTCCTGTGGTCCCCACCTGTGGGCTAACATACAGGTCAGGAAGGCAAAATAACACCTTTAGGGCAATATTCTCTTTATTTGCAGCCTGGGTGTAAAGCCACTGGAATGCACCTGCTTCGCTCCAGAAAGTTAAGCCCTCACTTTTCAGATGGGAAGGGACATGGAGGAGCTGACGTGCAGCTGGGGCTGGGGGATGTCACCAGTCAGGGATGGTGGCAGTGGTGCTGGCGGGTCACACTGCTCTCTGGAAGTGGAAAGCTGGTGGAAGAAACCCCTGTGCTTTACCTCTTGGATGAAGCCAGTGCTAGAGGGTTGAAGAGGCCCCGTGACCCCAGGATGGGCTCTGACCTCGCTCCAAGAGGGAGGGTGGTCGGGCTGGGCTGCCCCTGCACTTCTGCATCCCCCCTGCTTTGTCATTGCTCTCTTGGAGACCTCATCCAGCCACCGCTGAGGTCCAGAGCTGCTCGTTCTCAGAGCCGGCAGCACCCTGTCCTCGCCCCGCTCTCCCCCAGGTCGACTGTTGACCTCCTGTGCAGGGACGGGGCGGATGCTTTCTCTTGTTCCCGCTGCAGGAGTTCTTGGGCTACGAAGAAACACAAGGTGAGAAAGGGCTCATTTCTCCTGCCGGTGGGGTGAAATGCAGTGGCTGTCCCATCTCACCCCAGGGGACCCACTGATGGCCACCGGTACCATCCCACAGTAATAATGTTAGATCTCTACCAAACAGCTACGCTGGGGACACTATTACACCTAGCTCAGGTACTAAAGCAAAAGAAAACTGTGGCTTTGGGTGAGGGCCTGAAATCTATCTCTGATGTTGGAACATCCTGGGATGGATCTGTCTGTCCTTCTGCCCTAAGAGGTGTGACACCTTGCACTGAAACCACGGACTGCTGTGGCTATGACCCTTGAAGCTGCCAGCTGTGGCGCAGGCTGGAGTGGCAGGGAAGCAGACCTTGGTGGCAAGCACAAGCAATGAAGGGGGTCAGCTTTGGGAGAGGGAAAGTGCTTGCAGCCCTGAAACAGAGGTTTGGGGCCTGCGGTTCACCCACCTCTGCTCTCACCTGCCACACAGGTGAGGTGTCACACAACTCACCTATGGCCATAAAGATATCATTTACTTGGTGGTTGGATTTTGCAGATGTCTCCATGAACAGGAGGTCTTTGGTCCTTGCAAACTCTTCCCCCTCCTAGATGGAGACAAGCAGAATTATTTCCCCAGCCAACTCTGGGGCTTCTTGTTTGGTTACAGTGGCATTTCATGGCAGGTCAATAATTGTACGGGGACTTTGGAGGTGTCTGAAAGCCTTTTAAATTCTCAGCTTTGCTAGGACATATCCCAGTGCTTGCTGGTGAGGGGGTGATGAGGGGGCCTGGGAGCTCACCACAGGTGCTCACCTCAGTGGTGACTTCTCGCTTAGCAGCAAGGTCTGTCTTGTTGCCCACCAAAGCAATGACGATTTCATGGGGAAGAAATTCCTTCTCCAGGTCCCTCAGCCACAGCTTTGCTCTGTTGAGTGTTTCCTGGAGAGATGGAGACAAAACCACCCAGTGATCTGGTTTTGATTTATCCCTTTGCCTCAGGCATAGCAAAGCTGGATGGGTGGCACCAAACCAAAGGGGGTGGAAGAGATGTGGTGAGGAGGCTTTGATTGCCCTCTCTCCCAGGGAAACAGGTTGCCGGCCCTCAAACACCTTTAGGGATAAATCAGCCTTGGATGGGATGCACCCTTTCTGCATGGCAGCAGAAATCACCCCTGGGGTGGTAGTGTGGTCCTGCAAGGGCAGGGACAGCCCCTGGCATGTCCCAGGTGGGACATTCATCTTCTCAGGTGGTGTTTGTGTACCGCTTTCTGCTCCACCAAGGACAAACACCATCATCTGGACACCTCTGCCCCACCAGTGCTGCTGCAGCATAGCATAGTTTCAGTATGGACCGGATCAGCATTACATCGCTTACCTTGTTAGCGATGTCGTAAATGAGGAGAGCAGCATGAGCACCCCGGTAGTAGAGGTGGCAGACGCTGTGGTACTTCTCCTGGCCTGCCGTGTCCCAGATCTCAAACCTGACAGTGGCTACCTCCAGGTTGAGCATCTGTGTGAAGAAGGAGCCTGCAAGCAAGATGCAGGGTGCATGTTCACTTGCAGCAAGAGCAGAGAGCTCAGATCCACTGCCGTGAGGTCAAACCCTTCCCAAGGGCTGGTAACAATGCTCTAATGCACAAAATTGGGACGGGTTTCTCATAAGCACTGGCACTGTTGATGGGATGGCATGCCACAAGGCAGGGCAGCCTGTGGCAGGCTGGGAGCCCTTCCTGGCAGCAGATTTGGTGGATGCACACCAGTTTTGATGTCAGATAGCTCTGAGCTTTGCAGAATAGCCCGCAGATAAAGAGCCACCTCCATCTTGCTGGTGGGTCAGACCTGTGAGAGCTGTGGATAGGAATATCTACTGAAAAGGGCTCCCACTGGAGGGGAGCCTCCATCCCTGCTCCCAGGGAGCAGATGGCTGCTTGTGGACCAGCCAGAGCCAAGGCAGAGGGACAAGGGGAGCAGCTCCGCAGCACCTCACCTTCCTCCACTAGCTAGCTCTTCAGGCTGCAGGTGGGACCACAACCTCTGTGCCTGCCTTGCCTTCTTAGGGCAAAACCCAGGTATATCATGTAAAACGAACATCTATAATGTCTAGGTGCTGTAGGAAGCTGTGCTGATGTGAATGTACAGGGGAGGCAGCTTGATCCCAGCAGGTGTCTTGGCCCAAGGGAGGGTATAGAGGGAGCAGGGTTCTCGCAGCTCTCCAGATGGTTTTCATCAAAGCACGAGCATGCACATGGCCTGCCTTCGGATGTGGGTTGTTCAGCATGGTTTGTCAGGACAGGACGCGCAGGGGCAGATGCTCTCCCCTTTGCCAGTGGGGCAGAGCATGGAGTTTGCAGCCTGGCCAGGGTGTGGGGAGGGCTGCGCTCTCATCTCTGCAGGCAGGCTAGAGGAACAAGGCACTGCTGCGAGCCTACCATCAGGCAGTGCTGGGGGGGTCCTGCTGCAGCTGGCCACCGCCTCCTGGGCTGTCCTGTCCACCTGCACCTCAGCCAGAACCTTCTTGCTCCACTGAGGCTGGGGAAGCACATGTACAGGAGAGACTTTCCTGGGGTGTCCGAATAGCTGTGAGGGCAGCACAGAACCAAGCATGCATAGGGCAGATGCAGCCACACAGTTTGGACCCCAGGTTTCACTCATTTCAATGCTCATCTGCCTCCAAAAAGCAGTGCTAAACCAAACATGCAATTTGGATGTGGCTTTGCTTACAGCCTAGTGCTGAGGAAAATGGGCTGCAGAGATCTGAAGGTGACAGTGATGGGGGAGGTCTGGCTCTGGGGCAACTCCGTATCATGTTCAAAAGTGGGTCTGTGCTACTGCAGGATACACCAACCTGTTCTCCTGCATCCCACCCCACTGCAAGGAAGGGCAACAGGCCTGGTCTCTTGTCCAGAGCCATCAAGCTATTGAAACCACTCACTCACATCCCACGGTTGGCAGAGACTCCTTGAAGTCATTTTTCACGTATCGGTAGGCCAGGCTTGACTTTCCCACTGATGTGCTCCCCAGCAGAACAACCTTGTAGATGTAGGTGGGGCGAATCCCCTCCAGGGAGGTGCCCGGCATTGCTTTCTGTGCCATGTCCTGCAAGGAAACCAACTCCGTTCGAAACATGTCTGCGGTGATCCCAGGTCCATCAGTTGAGCCTCCTGCATCAACTCCTGACTGGTGGCAGCAGGGCAGGTGGGGTTTAACCTCAAAATAGGCTAGAACAAAACCGTTAATACCCTGAATCAAATTTAATACATCAATCCATCTGCCACTGTCAGTTATGACCAGAGGGTGGAGATGTTTAGGAAGAAACTTGATGCAAGAGTACTTCTTGGATGTAGACAAGGAGATTGGATTGGGTGCATCTCCTTTAAAGAGAGGACATGCTGGAGAAAGTTAATGGCAGAGGGACATCACTTATGGGTGTGCCTTGCTCTTGAGGTATGCCTCCTTCCCCAAAGTCCTGGTGAAGAGCTTAGGCTGATGTTCCACACTTATTGTGGGTCTTGGTTAGAAGTCATACTAGGAGAGCCTAGCTCAGGCATGGAGGTGATGCTGCTACGAGCTTGCTAAAGACACTGCCCAGGGGATGGCTGGGCACGCCAAGAACTGATGGGCTTTGTGGTAGCAAAACTTCAATCAGCATATTGCTCACCAGGGTGAAAAAGCAGGAGTGAGAGGACCTGACTCAAGCACCCTTGAGGACAGCAGCACACAAAGCAGATGGCACATGCTCCTCCATCGTGGATTAAGAAACCCTGGGCATACCAAGCCCATGAAGTCTCACGCCCTTGTGACCGTTGCACTATGGAATGTGACTCTGCATCACTCAGGGTAGAGCTATGCTGCATGGTGACCTGGGACGGCGGGGGAGCATGGCCCGAAATAACGGTGGTCACCTCAAACCTGACTTGAAGAGAGCCGCTGCAGAGTGTTGGCCATACCCTGGGAAGAGGACGGTCCATGTGAGCCCTCCTGGATGGCACGTGTGCCCTTCTCCCAGCCTTGAGCTCAAGGAAGTGTCACTGCCTTGCTGTCAGCAGGAGCTGTCAGCAAAGGGCAGTGAGTAACACTGTCTTGCAGCTAGCCAAAGCTTTGCCCTGGCTCCTCCTTGCAGAGCTCCTCCTTTCAGAGCTCCTCCTCTAAAATTACTCAGCTCACGTGGAGAGCTATGCAGGAGAGAGGGAGGTTCATGCAGAGCTTGAAGATGAAGGGTCATGGGGTGTTGAACTGAGCAGGAGAAGGGCATGAGATGACCTTGCATGCATTTATCCCACCTCACACGCAGCAGCAAAGGGGAAATATGCCACCAGCAAGCCCATAACTGCTGTGTGCAGAGATGGGATGTGCCTTCTGTATAGATCTAACCTTCTAACACCCAAAGGCAGCAGAGGAGCCTTCTGAAGGATGCTAAAATGTTAGTGTCCTGCTGCTGGTCCCTGCCTGTGTGTCCTGACACTCTCACTGCTATTGCATGCTGGGGTGAATGCTGCTGGGGTGAACACTACTGGCGTGGGGTGCTTCCCTCCACATGCTTTTCAAGAAAGCCCTGGTCAGCCAGAGAGCAAGACACCTGCAAGACTTATAATGAAGATTTGGTGCAATTACTCCAATTTCTACCTGGGGCTCGCAGGAGTTTGGCATGCAGAACTTGCAGGTGAGCAAGAAGTACCTTTATAAAGACACCTAACAGCGGTGCTAGCAATGTAGCTCCCAGCCCATGAATGTCTCTGTGGCTCCCTCATCTGACAAAAGCCTCTTGTTCCTACATACTGCTCATCCCACGTGCCTCCTTTATTTTGCCTGTCTTCCCCCTTCAATCTGGCAGGCTCCAGACCTTTAATTCTTCTCCCTTCCCTGAGCTGTGATCAAAGCAGGCTGTTATTAAGAGCATTCCTCGGTGCTGGCTGAACCCGGGTCTGTATCTTTAGATGTGGGTGGTTTTTCTGCTTGGTGAGATGGGCTTTCATCCCCTTAAAAAACAGGGGTAACATCTTCTTCCCCCGCTCATACAGCCCAGTGATGAATTGGGCGGCATTGCAGTTTGTGCAGAACAGCTAGTTAGGGGTGGGTTACATTTTTTAAGCAGGAAAAAGGTAAACCCTGTGGCACAGCATAAGGGTGCTCCTTATGGTATTAGTTACATGCATTTGCATCTTTGTAGGCCTGGAAATAAGACTGCTGTCCTTTCTGTGCAGTTACGTTAGCTACCGTAGGCGATACAACATAAAACTCTCTAGGGAAGCAAGAAGCTGCATGAAACCACCCAAGATTGTCTATATTAAACTCAATTTCTCAATATTTCACTCTGCTGCTCTCGGTTTAACCCTAGAAGGCTGTATTGACGCTGGAACAAAGCTCACCTGAGAATTACTGTAATGATAGAAATTTCCTTGTAAACTTTTCTTGCCAGCAAACACCTATTAGAGACGGGGAGTTTTGCCAAAGCTCATTTGAAACAATTTCTTTTCCATGTTAAGAGGCAGAAGGTGAATCTCCCTTTCCACCCGAGGAGAATGGCAAGGAAGCAAAACAAGTGGCTTTGTTTTGGTTCAATGGAAAACAGGATTTAGGGGAAACTGTTTTCTTTTTCCTTTTTTTGTTGAAAAAGGAGTGTACAAAGTAAAACCCTGTGCTCACTGGCTAAGGGACTATGGGAAAAGCCCTCCAGACATCTCATGTGGCTAGTAGTCACCCTCCTGCGGTTGCTCCCTGCCCTGGGGAAGACCCTGTCAGCAAGACCCAGCTTAGGGTTACAGTCAGCTCTGCAAACCCAGGATGCTGCTCCGGCAGGGTCACTGATGCCTGCTCTGGGTACAGATAAGGGTGCTGCTGCCTTGCAGCAAACAGCATCCCTGTTCCTTCAGCTCACGCTGCCGATGAAGCAGAAGCTCGTTCTTCATCTGGAAACCTCCCTGACTTCCCTAGGCTGGGACTGACTGAGCATAACCAGCAAAAGCATTTAAAGCAACTTTCCTGCTGATTTCTGTGAGTTAAGCCCCAGCAGAGTGCACCTGCATGCCAGAAAGCTTCTATTGGCATAACTAGAATAAGTTTGATTTACCTCACTACAAACTTGAAACTCTGAAGAAGACACTGATGCTTCTCTGCAAAATGACTTTAGCAAATTTTCCCATGCAGACTTTGAAAGGCTGAGGTGTAACCTGAACTGGGACTGCTTAGATGCTGGATTTTGGGGATTTTTCCTTTGATCCTGGTAAAGAATAACTCAGCAATTTAGGGAGCAGCCTGGGGAATAGCTGAGGTGTTACAAGTCCTGTCCTCGTGCCTAGAGGCCATGCCAAGGGGCAGGGAAAGCTGAACCTGCTCAGATTCAATATAAAGAGCTAGAGATCAGTCTAGACAAGCATTTCTCTTCAATCGACTGTAAAAATCCTGTTGGCAGATTTAGTCTCCAGATACAGCTTAATATTTTGTGACAGCTGAATCTAGCAGCAGATATTTGAGACAGGCTTGCCTGATCTTACACTCACCTAGAAAGTGAGTACCGAAACAGCCGCAACGCAGATCATTTCTCACCTCCTAATTGAGGATTAAGCATCACTGCACCCAGGAAACTGTGTTCTCGACCAGCCATGCCTGTCCCACCGTCTCAATGTCTCCTCTCTCCTTCCGGTGGGCAACGGGTGGGTGCATGGTGTGGAGGCAGCTCCAACCAGCATTAACCAGCTTCCCTTATGGAGCCCACTGGTTTAATGTAAATCAACTTAAAGGTAATCTGTTTGCCACGTATGGCAGCTGTGCCAGATCAGTGATACTGCACATGAACTGCCTGCCCTCACTGTTTCCAGGAAGAAACCTGACAAATCTGTTTATGAGGGTGACTCAGTTGTTTATAATTAGCAGGAAAGTGGACTTTCTCTAAGGACCATCCTTTCAAACTCGTGTTTTATGGGCATAAACACTAGTAATGAAAAGCAGAAACATGAGGTAGAGTAGATATTTGCACTGGAATGCAACAGCAAGGGCTTGGCTTTCGCCACTCGATAAATTGATATCTCTGCAGTATTTTTAACCTGGGGAGGCGGGATCCTGGTATATTTATGGTCAGGGGATAAGCTTTTTATTTCCAAAGGAAAATAGTAAAAAAAGAAAAGAAATGCATAACTTTGGGGATGGAGCTACTGAGAACTGTTATTTAAGACTCTAACTTCCTGGGAAATTAATGATGTTTACGTTTAATGATGTCTAACTGATGTCTAAGCTTTTTTAAACCACAAGCTCTAAGAAGATCCTAAAACCATTAAAGACATTTGCTGAGTTTCTGCAAGGGTGCAGCAGTGAACAAGAACCACAGTTAATCAGCTCCTCGGAAAAAAGAGGACCACAATGCCAGCCGTGTAAGTCTGCAGTATCTAGCCCTGCAATTTTTGGACACAATGCTTTAGGTTCTTTCAGATTCAAATTTTTTTTTCCCCCCAGATAGTGGTCATGTACCTACCTCCCCCATTAACTTGTCTAGTATTCAGCTCAATGCACTCCTCTGCTTTTAGGAGCCTCCTCCTACCTGCTAAAGTTCTCATAGTGCTGGTGTAGGAGTGCGGCTGCTTGGAAAGTTCCTTTAAGCCAAGGTTACCAGGGGATACGAAAATCCCAACTGCAAAGACTTAATGCGTAAACACTGTTAGATTTACATAGTACTGATTTCTCAATGCAATCAGCCCTCCTCAAAGCTAAGGGGAAGAGAATAAGAGTCACTAACTGCGCAGCCAGAGCGGGCTGGAGAAATAAGGCATCAAGAAAGAAAGGCTGCCCTGGGCTGCGGGTGAGACCAAGCGCTCTGCTAAGACCTTCGCAGCAGCTCTTCGTCTGCCCGAGAGGATGGGGGTAGGGCAGAGGGCTTCCTAAGTCTTTCTAAAATCTCTTCTCTCAGGCAGGGAGCCACTGAGGATGGTGCCGCCCTCCACAGTGGATGCCCCTTTGCGGCTGGGATGCGGGGCTGCTTCCCGGTGGGAGGATTAGAGTCCTGGGAGCCCATCTGGGAAAGGTGCCTCGGAGATGGTGGGTCGGGGCTGGGGCCTGCCCTGCGGGTAATCCCCCAGCGGAGGATGCCTTTACCTTCCCGAAGCCTTGCTCTCCTCCGGGCGCTCTGGTACGTGGGGTCAGGGGCAAGAACCCCGTCCGGCTGCCTGAGCCTCTCTGCTCCAGGGACAGATAAAAGCGAAACCACCCGGCGGCTCCCGGGGAGCGGTGTCAAAGGTGAGGCGACCAGAGATCAGTGAACCTTAGACCTGCTGGGGAGCCAGGCAAGGCGGGACCACAGGGCTGCCGTCACGGTGAGCGGGGCGAGTGGCCATGCCCTCCGCATCCCCTCCATCCATGCCTCCCTCCCTCCCTCCTTCCCCCCTTCCCATGCTGGGGTTTGGCGGTGTGTGGATAGACGGATGGATTGAATGGGTGTGGGTGGGTTTTTCCCCGTGCCTCCGGGTGTGAGGCCAGCCCGGCTACCAGGGGAATGGGGAGTAAAAGCAGCCCGCACCCCATCACAGGGGTTTGAGGACTGGGGAGGGCTGGGCATGGGGACAGCCGGAGCCACAGTGTGCCAGGGGTCTGGCCTTCTCTGGGTTTTTATAATACGGCAATTTCTGCTGATGCACATTAGACCTGGCTTTGGTCTTATGCCAGAGTACAGGCTCAGATAACTCGGGCCCGGGATTGCCAAAGCGATTTGTTTTCAGGAGCGTGGCTGGTTTACCAGCTGGTGGGAGATGGCACACCCGCTTTTCTTGCAAAGCACTTCAGCAAATGAACTGGGAAGGTGCAAAGCAAGAAAAAACTGACCACTTGAGCTTTTACTGCCTTTTAATTAAGGTAATAGCTAGTTACCATAGGCAGCTGCAGCTTGGTGCTTTGGAGAAGGCTGCTTTTGTTAAAGCTCTAATATACTGAGAGGGAAATCACAGCATGTTAATGCATTGGGATAATAGGTCTGGAGCAAGAACAGGAAGATCTGATAATTAAAAATCTAAATGAAGATAGTTTTTGTATTTCTGTCACTCATCTTGTCATAGTAAGTGTCTTTCCTTCAAGTAACAGCTCCTCTAAAGTTTTCTGGAGGTGAAACAGACTTTACAAAATCTAGTCCTAATAGGTACAGGGAGCAGGGTGAAAAGCAGGAGTCCTACAAGCAAGCTTGAAAAAAATGTCATCCCAGTTTTGAAATGAAGAACATGTCTTGTGACTTCCAAGGCCTGACTGCTGCGGCTTGACTACTTCCCGTTTCTATGATGAAATGCCACATACAGATGCCCAAGAGTTGCACAGATTTCATGCGGGAGCAGTGCCCTCACCAAGTGGAATCACCATAAGAGGTTTTTGGTCTGTGAGTCAAATGGGAGTGTTTCCCTTCATTTGGGAATGTGTCTATGCACAGATTTGCACCGTCACAGCAAAACTGGCTTGAGTATACCCACCTACGCCTCCAGCCTGAGAGCAGATCTTACCCTGCATGCAGCTTTTTTGCCAGAGGGAAGGAAAATGTTTACCTTCCCAGGTCCCTTCCCATCAGCTCTGCAGAGACTAGAATAGGATATGGGGATCCTTTGAAGACTATTCCTAACAACCCTATGAAAACTCAAACCGTCTGAGGCTGGTATAATTTTTTCCACACAGAAACAGTTTATGTGCTCCCGTCCCTCTCCCATAACTTGTTTCACAAGGCTGTGCTGTGAAATGAGCTGACTTACAGCCTTATTTTTTTTCCAGGGCTTTGGATAGATCAGTACTTCAGTGGGAGTCTCAGTGTGACCCTGTGAACAGTCACACTGGCACAGCAGAGGGGTAGGAAGGTATTTCAGGGTTTGGGAAGGGCTGGGAGCATGGGTACCTTAGGCTGGGATTGCTGCAGCAAGAATCCTTGCCCACAGCAATGAGCAATGCTGAAAGGCAGTCTGCTCCCATTTACCCACTGTTTTGGACCTACAAGCTATGGTAACATCATGCACCTAAACTAAGCATCTAATTCTTAGTAGAAAACGAGGCTCTCAGTCTTGGCCAGAAGGCTTTGAAGCCTTATGAAAGGATTGCTTTGTAGCTGCTAAGACAAACTTCATTTCCAATTTGCGCTGCTGCAATAAGCACCCGTCTCTTGCTCTGTTATTTTGATACCAGTCTCATCTGCCGGAGCAGATGTTACATCTCAGATGCCTTTGTTAAGGGCTTTTATAAAAGGAGATGGTGTAAATAAGATGCCCGCACAAACTGCTACGGCCAGACTGGTGTAAATGCCCGAGTCCTCTGGAGCGCAGGGGAGCGTGCACCTTGTGTGGGCTGGGGCATCTGCCTCCTGGATGGGCCCTTCTCCGGCTCCTGGTGAGCCAGACCCCACTAGAGGGCACAGCTCATCTACGATTTAAGACAACGGGGAGGTATGCTCCCGAGTCTCATTTCTGAACTGGACAACCAAATAGACACCAGTCAGCGAGGGTGATGAGAGAGATGGAGTGAGGTCTCCTGCCAGAACTGCATCTGGACAGCTAGCTTTTCTTTGGGTGGGCTCTGTTCTCCAAACAACCAGGACATGAACCTTGGTGATAAACGCTGTTGCAGTGTCAGGAAGCCAGAGCTTTTTTGCACAATATCTTGGTCTGCTTGCCTGCTTCTTGAGCATGCAAATATCTTGCTGTCCTGGATGCTCAGGATCAGACCTCCTTCAGCAGTGAGCGGTTTGCAAATGAAGACTGTGGCTGCATCGGAACTGGATTGGTAAAGCACCTGGAGTGACCTGCATAAAGCTAGGGATGCACCTTGCTCAGCTGTGCTTGTACAGCAAAGGGTTACTTACCTGAAACAAACTTCACTGGTAAAAACTGGGCATTGGTTGTTTTTCTGAGGTTAGGGATTGCATTTAATTTTATGTTTGCCTGATGTAATTATGCCACAAGAATTTGCAGGACAAGTCTGGCTGCAGGGGTGGTCTGGATCAAATACTCCAGCCTGGCAATGCATGATCTGAGCACCTGGAACCCCCTTGTAGACCTTCCCCCACTGCTCCACCTCAGACTTTTTCTTTTATTTTAAACTGTGAAGGAAATGGTGACATTTCAGTAGTGCACGAGAATATCAGAACAGGTCAAAATAAAACTCCTTGAGTAAACATGCGAGAATAATTCCAATGATGTCGTATTTCTGGGTCTGCCTGCTGCATTTCTTTGGGCAGGCTGCCTCTCCTTCCCTCTTTCTCTGAGTAAAAGGAGGCACAAGGACAGTGACATTTCTGGAGCAGTTTGGGAGCTCCTGGTGGGCTCTTTTTCAGTGGTTGTGTAGCACTTTTAGTTCCTCCTGACTCTGGCTGCTGTGAGGAAGCATTAGCTCACCAATACGAGCACTGTAAATCGTCCCTTGCTTAAGGAAGAGCAGTTGGGTGGAAAAGGCAGCAGGGTCTGGTAATAAGGGCACTACCCTGAGTTGAAAAACAAGACTAAAACCTCAACTTTGCCACTTGTCTGCTGTCTGCCTGTGGGGAGAGTTATTTTGTCTCCCCTGACTTATTTCTCCCAATCCCCTTGGCTTGTTCACTCAGTTTACGTGTGCTCACCGGCTTGCTCTGTGCAGGCAGCTCAGTGCAGGGTGTGTGATCTCCATCAAGGCTCCCACACTGCTGAACCAACACCAAGACGTTGTATTGCTCAGAAATTGTTAACTGCTTAGCCCCAGTTTTAGTGTTTTTGGACTCCTGGGATCCCTGAATACCCTGAAGTTGTTCCCGATGGGTCAGTTTTCATCTGAAATGCTCACATTTCTTCTTATTTAGCATGTTTCAAGAGTACGGCTGCGATCTCGGCAGCCCTGCCCAGCTGAGCACTGTTTGTGCCACTTCCTTGGGCACCTCCAGGCTCTTGTTTTCCACTCAGATTGCAGCAATATCATGCCATTTTGCATGGGGACAGGTGGCCATGATCTCACTCCTGAATTTGGCTGGTCTGACAAGGAACAGATACCCGAGCATGTTTCAGCTGCCCGGATTATACCATGAGCACTGCTGTCCGCATTGCCTCTTGCTCTCTGACTGGCCAAAGAAAATGTCTGAAAGCACAAGTGGCTTTTCCTATTTTTTTTTTCCTGCTGCTGCTGGTGGATGTGGAGGAGCAGAAAAAATGTTATTTCACTGGAAGGGCTTTGTGAAACTTTCTGGCCTAAACCACAGAGCCGGGATTTGCTAGAGCTGCTTTAAAGTTACACCTGTATAGACTGAAGCTGCTGCAACAGGGATAAAGCAGTATGAGCTCATGGTGGCCTGGAAATCCTTGTTTGCTTTTTCAGAAAGCGGCATATCTATAATGCATGTGCATTCGTATGCAGGCATTTTAGAAAGTATGGGATGCATATTTGATAGCATCTGAATCCTGCTGTTGTCCTGTTGTCCACCGTGGTCTGGTGGTTTTAGGGCTCTGGGCTGCGCTGAAAGCCCACAGTGGCCACAGGCCACTGCTGACCTGATGTAAACCCTCTGCTTCTGCAAACTGCTCTATATATAGGCTCTGATGGGCTGCCTCTGTATCGCCAGGCTTTCCGAGAGCATCGCCCGTCGTCTCGATGCTGTTGCAAAGCCAAAACTGTGTCTATTGTGAGCTCTGGCTAGCTGGACAGAAGTGAGGTTATGGTCAGATTTAGACAACTGGTGATGGGCATGCAGAACCCAGAATTAATGGTCATAGAAATGTGGCTTTCGTTATGACCTTGCCTAAGTGATTTTGGCTCCTGGACCAGCTGTAGGACAGACAACTTGTCTCTCTGCACTGCCAGCTTCAAAGGAACCAGTCACTTGTGTGTGAGTATATATAGCATGCCTTGCTTTTGGGATATAACTATTTTGGTTTAGCTGGTATTGCTATAAATGAGCTCACCGATCAGAGACCACCTGGGGTCCTGACCCTGCTCTTGCAGAGCGGATCTCCTCACTGTGCTCCTTTGAGTAGGGCTCCGAAATGCTGAGTGTTGGTCTGGGGAGCCCCCAGCCCGCTTTGAGAGAGGTGGGCATGCTGCCTCTCGCTGAGTAAGCCAGCCTGGCCCTTGTCAGTGGCTAGCAGATACAGAGCTTCAGAAATAGGCTGGGGCTCTTCTATTTTTAAAAGCCTATTTGTTTCAAGAAGAAACATCTGAAACCACGGTAAGCAGAATGAATTCAAAATACTTGGTCCATTCAGAGGTCACAACAAATTATATTCTCAAAATTGTTCACCATACATGTGCTGTTAGATGTGTAATCCTTTTTTTGCATGATGATTCTCCTAGAAAACATGGGTAAGAAGTTAATCACAGAGGCTGGCTTGGAATGGAAATGCTTTTTCTAAGCATCCTGGTATTTGCTGTTTCTCCTTTTCTGTGCCTGCAGTAATGTCATGAACTGATGCAATAAGATGAACTAGAGTTCAACTCCTGAAGCCCAAAGACCCACGGTAGCCTGAAGACCCAGGGTAGCCCGTTCATGATCATACAGGGAAGGTTTGTCACCACTGCAATGGAGCATTAAAAGATCATTTTGTCAGTTTTGAGAGGAGGAAGGGTTGTGCCTTTGTTAATGAAAAAAGATTGGGCTCCTCACTGTTACACTGATAGAGAGTTAAGAAATATTTTGAGGATTGGTGGAGTTGTAATGATGAACAGATCATTTACACTGAGGTTCAAAACCGAGCCTGCCGTGAACTACTTCAGGCTTCTAAAATGCTAGTCTTCCTGTATTAATTATTAACATTGCTAAAACACTCCAGAGATTGGCTTGGAAACATTAAACAAGCTTAATATGAATGGCTCCCAGATGATAAGCGATGGTGAACATCAGCATGTGCTAAAGACTGAGGAGGGAAAAGAACTACTGACTACAATAAACATTTTAAGTATTGTAGGATTAAATTACAAAAAGAATACAAGTGTGAATCACAAGAAAGGCTTTCCTACAGCATTGTTGAAGATTATCTTAAGTTTTACTGAATCCTTGTATGTTTGGTTGTGAAATAATCAACTATAAGAACATCTTGATTTCAAGAAGTTAGCCTCTATGTTAGCATTATGTATGGGTTGCTGTGTTACTTGTTATCTGAGGCTGTGTTGCTTGAAGTCCCTATTCTCTGGACCCTCTAGACCATAACCAGAGCACCTAGGTTCTATTATATATAGGATGGGTTATTTGACAACCTGGCAAGGTAGGTATCTAGCTGGCCAACTTGGCAACAAAACTTACTTTTGAGGTGTCCTGAAGTGAACTGCCTTCATTATAATACTGAAAAACACACCCACAGGTCAAGAAGACCCTTGCCCAGGTGAAGACCCTTCCCCTGCGCAAGCGTAGTAACAGAAGAGAATGACACAACAGATATTATAATTATATGTAAATCACTAACCAATCATTGTAACTGGGAGTGTACTACCTTGTAATTTTTGTGTATAACTGTAACGGTGATCTCAACATAGGTGTGCTTGATTTGTGGAAATTCCACCTAGCACCCGGTGCCGCAATAAAGAATGCCTGCTTTCTAAAACTCCAACTGAGTCTTAGAGAGTTCTTCATCTGCCGACTTACGGTAACAGATTTTGGCGACCCAGACGGGACACTGCTCTTGAGCCTTGACAGATCCTGGGATCGCAGAACCTCAGCCGGCACCGAGGGATTCTCGGAGAGGATTCCTTCTGATCCCCGGACCAAAGAGCCCCTGAGCAAAGAACACTGTTTTGTAAGTATTAAGGCATTCTTTCAAAACTTGAATATTTTGCAGTTGAAAAAGCCTGCCTGCCTGTAAGATTGGGGCTAAAAGGGTACCCGTTTTGCAGTTGGAAGCCTAGGTGTCTGCCTGTAAGTCATAAGCGAAAGCTATTGCTGGGTTGGACTTTGTCGGTAGCTACCTCCGAGTATTTTGCAGTTGAAAAGCCTGCCTGTAAGGCACAGCAAAAGCTACGCAGGGTTGGGGCTGAGAAGGGTACCCGTTTTGCAGTTGGAAGCCTAGGTGTCTGCCTGTAAGTCATAAGCAAAAGCTATTGCTGGGTTAGACTTTGTCGGTAATTACTTTTGAGGTTAGACTTTGTTTGGTTATATAACGGGCTAGCCCTATATATATATACACACTAATATTGATATATATATAAAATATAATACATATATAGTTATTTGGTAATTATAATTTTATAATTACCTTTGAATATTTATTGTAATGGCATCAGGATTGGTAAAACTGTTTAAGAGTAAAAGTGTTGGAAATTTAGCAACGGATGAAAAGATACCAAAAACCTCGCTGTTGGGGTTTGTTAGCACATTGGGGTGATTTACATGATGATTTGCACAAAAGCCAGATGATTGAATATTGTAACCATTGGTGGCCTTTGTATGTTTTGGAGGATCAGGAAAAATGGCCAAAGAACGGAACTTTGAGTTATAATACTATTTTGCAGTTAATGTTGTTCTGTAGAAAAGAAGGCAAATGGAATGAAGTACCATATGTAGATTTGTTCTTTTATTTGAGGCAGCGAGTGGATTGGCAGAATGAATGTAAGTTAATTAGTCGAGATACTTTGGTAATGGCTTTAACTTTGGAGAATAAGAAAACAAAGAGTTGTTCGGCTTGTGATATTGGAAAGAGGTGCATTAGGTGTAGAGTACCAAAAGAGGATGAAATGGAGTTAGAATTAGAAGTAGCACCCCCACAGGAGGGATGGAATTTCCCTCCCTCACATATAAGGGAAAGAAGTGTTGAAACAGAACCAGATAGTAGTGGAATGTGGGGGGAGATAGAGGAAGTAGAGGTTCATACTCCAGTCTCTCGAAGGACTAGACAACAAACCCAATTGCTAGCTCCTTTAAGGCAGGGAGTAGGACAGAATGGGCCGGTATATGTGAAAGTGACGTTTTCAATCACAGACTTGATGGCGTGGAAACAAGCAGCAGGGGTATATAGAGAAGATCCGGAAAGAGTAGGAAGAGTGGTAGAGACAATTATTAGAACTCAGGATCCTGATTGGAATGATTTACAAGTGATACTGGATAATTTGTTGGATAGTACTGAGAAACAGATGGTGTTAAAAGTAGCAAGAGCACAAGCAGAGGCAGCACATATGAATGAAACTCTCCCTGGAACTTTGGAGCAGAATTTCCCTTCGGGAGATCCCCAATGGGACCCAAATAATATAGGACACAGAAGAAGGCTAAATCGATATCAAAAATGGGTGCTATATGGAATAAAGCATGCAATCCCAAGAGCTTTAAATTGGTCTAAATTATATGAGGTAAAACAAGATAAGAATGAATCTCCCTCTGTATTCCTAGAAAAATTAAAGGAGACTGCTAGAAAATACACTTATTTGAAATTGGAAACAGAGACAAAACAACAATTGGCTTTGATTTTTATGGGACAATCAGCACCCGATATAAAAAGGAAACTCCAAAAGTTAGAGGGAGAGGATTCTAAAAATTTAAATAAAATGCTTGAAGTAACATGGAAAGTCTATAACAATCAAGAGAAAGAAGAAGAATAAAGAAAAGAAAAGAAAGATAAAGGTAGGGAGAGCAAATTAATAGCTCTTTTAACAGGTAATGCAGTACTAGGAAGAGGACGGGCCAGAGGAAGAGGAGGTTTTAGAAACTTTGGTAATCAGGAACCTAATGCACCTCTAAGGATAGATCAATGTGCATATTGTCGGGAAGATGGACATTGGAAAAGGAGTTGTCCTCAACTGAGGACAGGTCGGCGAGAAGCAGCAAGGATGATGACCCTAGACGACTGAAGAGGACTGGAGGGGAACCCAGCTGAGCCTCTGGTTATAATTAAACTGGGAGATGATAAAGTTGAATTTTTAGTAGATATGGGTGCAACATATTCTGTTTTGAATACTTGCAAAGGAAAATTAGGAAATAAAATGGCTAGTATAATTGGAGCGACCGGGAAGCAGGAAAATAGGCCATTCCTTCAACCCCTAGATTTGAAATTTGGAAATAAGGTAATTACACACGAATTTTTGTATGTGCCAGACTGTCCGATACCCTTGCTAGGACGAGATCTATTGTCCAAATTAAATACGCAAATAGTGTGTGAAGAAGGAGAAATTCTTTTAAAAATACCAGAATCAAAGACAGGGGAAATATTGATGGTAACTCAAAAACAGCACAACCTGTAAAAACAGAATTAAAAGAACAGGTAAAACCAGTGAGAATCAAGCAATATCTAATTAACCCAGAGGTTAGACAAAGAATCAAGAAATTGATTGATAAATTTTTAAAGTTTGGAATTTTTGAAGAATGTGAGTTAGAATATAATATCCCAGTTTTACCAGTAAGAAAACCTTCAGGTGAATATAGATTAGTTCAGGATTTAAGGGCTATAAATCAAATAGTTAAATCCTGCAGTTGTAAATACATCTATATATTTTTTAACAGCATTAAGAGAGGTTTATCAGTGGTTTACAGTGCTTGATTTAAAGGATGCTTTCTTTTGTATACCTCTGGAGAAGGAAAGACGAAAGCTGTTTGCTTTCGAGTGGGAAAATCCACAGACAGGACAAAAGACACAACTAACATGGACAAGACCGCCGCAAGGATTCAAGAATAGTCCAACGATCTTCGGTAATCAGTTGGTGAAAGATCTGGAACTGTGGAAACAAAGTGATACAGAACCTAAACCTGCACATTTGCTTCTACAATACGTGGATGACATCTTGATTGCTACAGAAGAAAGACTGACCTGCATCAAGGTAACAATAGACCTTTTAAACTTTCTTGGACTGAACGGGTACAAAGTTTCTCGGAATAAGGCTCAGATAGCAAGCCAAACTGTAATATATCTGGGCTTTGAGATTTCGAAAGGGCAACGACAGTTGGGAACAGACCGTAAGGAAGCAATTTGTAGTATTCCCGAACCTAGAAATGTTCATGAATTAAGAGCATTTCTGGGAATGGCTGGATGGTGTCATCTTTGGATAATGAATTACGGTCTGATAGCATAGCCGCTTTATGAAGCCCAAAAGGTTGTACCATTTGTGTGGGGCCCAGAACAGCAAAAAGCCTTTCTGAACTTAAAACAGGCTTTAATGACTGCACCAGCATTGGGAATTCCAGATCTAACCAAATATTTTCAGTTATTTGTTCATGAAAGGCAACAACTTGCCCTCGGGGTGCTGACTCAGAAAATGGGAAGCTGGAAAAGACCGGTTGGGTATTTCTCCAAACAACTAGACACTGTAAGTAAAGGATGGCCTACATGTCTCTAACCAGTCGCCGCTACAGTGATGTTAATACAAGAAGCCTGGAAATTAACTTTGGGAAGAACAATAACAGTATATGTACCACACATGGTAATCACTGTTCTAGAACAAAAGGGGGGTCATTGGTTATCCCCTAGCAGAATGATGAAATATCAAGTGATTTTGACAGAACAGGATGATGTCATTTTGAAAACTACTAACTTAATTAACCCCGCAGTCTTTTTGAACGCCATGCAGGAAGAAGGACAAATAGAACATGACTGTTTGGTGACCATTGAACATGTCTATTCCAGTCGAGAAGACTTAAAGGATAGTCCATTGGAGGATCCTGATTGGGAATTATACACGGACGGTAGCAGTTTTGTGGAGGACAGGATCCGATATGCAGGATATGCGGTGACTACTGAGAATTCTGTTGTAGAAGCAAATTCGTTACCCTGCACAACTTCAGCCCAAAGGGCAAAATTGATAGCCTTGATGAGGGCATTAGAGCTAAGTGAAGGGAAGAAAGTGAATATTTAGACTGATTCAAAATATGCCTTTGGCGTGGTACATGTTCATGGACTCCTGTGGAAGGAAAGGAGATTATTATCCTCTCAGGGGACGAGTATTAAATACAAAGAAGAAATCTTAAAATTAATACAAGCAGTCCAAAAACCAATTAAGGTGGCAATCATGCACTGTAAAGCACATCAATCAGGAAATACAAAAGAAATTATAGGAAACAAATTGGCAGACAGGACAGCTAGGAGAACTGCAAAAAGAGATGCCTTACAAATGGCATTGATCCCTACTAAAACCATTGCTCTACCAAGGGAGAAACCTAAATATTCAGAGGAAGACGAGAAATTAGGTAAGTTGTTAGATGCAAAAAAGAATCTGGTAGGATGGTGGGTAACATCACAAGGCCAAGTAGTACTCCCACCACTAATAATGAGAGAAATAATACAGACAAAACATAAGGAATGTCATTGGGGAGCAGAAGCATTGGTGGCACTTTTAAGGAAACAAATAGTATCAGTAAAAATGCTAAAAATGGCTAAAATGATAACTGCAAAATGTGAGATATGTTTGAAAAACAACCCAGTTGTAAAGAAAAAGGTTCAAATGGGAATATTGAAATCGGGAATGGAACCAGGAGATTATTGGCAAATCGATTTTTCAGAATTACCTTACCAAAATGGGTATCGGTACATTTTGGTAGGGGTTGATGCTTTTACAGGATGGCCAGAAGCCTTTCCCTGTCGGACCAATCAAGCAAAAGAAGCTATTAAGTGGCTATTGCAGGAAATTATCCCAAGATTTGGAGTACCTATTGGAATATCTTCAGATAGAGGTCCACATTTGATTGCAGAAGTGGTGCAGGGCATTAGTAAAATGTTGGGAATTACCTGGAACTTACGTACACCTTGGAGGCCATAATCCAGTGGTTAAGTAGAAAGAATGAATCAAACATTAAAAAGACAGATTAGTAAAATCTGTCAAGTAAAAAGTCAGGAAACTAATTTGAAATGGCCTCAGGCACCCCCATTGGCTCTTTTGCAAATTTGGATTCAACCTAAGGGTGGAACCTTAATTAGTCCGTATGAGTTGTTATACGGAAAACCGTATGAATCTCCAGAACCAAATTTGAATGTATATATAAAAGGAAAACATATATATAACTAACTATTTTCCCTAGGAAAAACTTTAACTGCGTTTTGGAGTGTAGTTGTTTGGAACAGGCCTTTGTCTTTGGAGAATCCAGTACATGATTTCCAACCAGGAGATTATGTTTACATGAAAACATGGACTTCTGAACCCCTTCAGGAATGTTGGAAAGGACCTTTTCAAGTACTGTTGACTACCTTCACTGCCATCAAGATAGCTGAATTAGAAGCGTGGATACACTACACCAGGGTGAAGAAAGCCCCACCATCGTGGAAAATTATCAATAGGGATAAGAAGACCTCAAAATTGACTCTGAAATATGTCTAATTTTGTGTATTCTTTTCAGAAATGGGAATGGATATTGGTTTGGATGGTAGTGGGAGCCAATTTTCTAGTGAAATTTGAACCAGCTGGAGAATTAGTAAAACATGGAAATTTATTAAAATTGGGATTTAATTCTACTCAAATTCCAAACCTTAATCCTGAGGAGATGAAAATCTTCAAGGAACTAGGATGGAATTTGAGTTCATGGATAAAATCACTGATTAGCACTGCATTAGTCTTGTTGATAATCTTTTAACAATTATTTTGATTTACTATTGTTTAAAAAGGCAAATAAACAGTAAGACTGCATTTAATCAAATGATCATCCAAGCAGTGGCCAGACAACAAGATGAACAAGAAACAGTTCTGAAGATTCCGACTAAAACATAATGATTCTCACTAATTTAAAAATAAATGTTAGAATGAAAGTATTGAAATGATTTTCAAAACTTTCAAAGGAGGGAAATGTTGAAGATTATCTTAAGTTTTACTGAATCCTTGTATGTTTGGTTGTGAAATAATCAACTATAAGAACATCTTGATTTCAAGAAGTTAGCCTCTATGTTAGCATTATGTATGGGTTGCTGTGTTACTTGTTATCTGAGGCTGTGTTGCTTGAAGTCCCTATTCTCTGGACCCTCTAGACCATAACCAGAGCACCTAGGTTCTATTATATATAGGATGGGTTATTTGACAACCTGGCAAGGTAGGTATCTAGCTGGCCAACTTGGCAACAAAACTTACTTTTGAGGTGTCCTGAAGTGAACTGCCTTCATTATAATACTGAAAAACACACCCACAGGTCAAGAAGACCCTTGCCCAGGTGAAGACCCTTCCCCTGCGCAAGCGTAGTAACAGAAGAGAATGACACAACAGATATTATAATTATATGTAAATCACTAACCAATCATTGTAACTGGGAGTGTACTACCTTGTAATTTTTGTGTATAACTGTAACGGTGATCTCAACATAGGTGTGCTTGATTTGTGGAAATTCCACCTAGCACCCGGTGCCGCAATAAAGAATGCCTGCTTTCTAAAACTCCAACTGAGTCTTAGAGAGTTCTTCGTCTGCCGACTTATGGTAACAGCATTGCCTGCTACCCGTCTGAAGAGACAGGTAAAATTGTTTACACCTTTGAAATTACACTTGACAGGTCACAATAAATAGCCTTGAAGCATAGGGATGTGCTGAGGTGGGAAAAATCTGCCACACAACTCCTTACTCTTGAGAGGAGCCATGCTTCGGCTAGCGACTGTTGCAGGCAGCTGCCTACCCATGCTGGTTACCTGCTAGCCATAATCCCTTGCGATTTATAGGGGATTTCTCAAAACTTGTTTAAGAGTTGCTATGAACAGCCCCTGCTAAGGGTGCTGGAGGTGGGGTGGAAAGCGATATGAAAAGTAGTCAGTGTTCCCTTTTAGTGCATGGAGTGGTTCTTGCCATATGTCTAATACGTAAATTGCAACTTTTGTGAAAGGTACATGTGGCTTTCTCTAGTAAAAATATATGCATCGAACATTTTGCTTATCCCAAACTTCACGTTCTCTTTTACTCAGCAGAGCTTGGCCAGGAGGACCCCCCTCCGCGAGTCCAGCCCACCTTGCCAAGAGAGCTGCGATGCAGAGACCTTTGGCTCTAGCTTGGGTACCTGACTTCAAAGGGAGAGCCAGCTCCTGAAGGGTATGGAAATGAAGGAAACAGTTCTGTGAAATAAGAGACATCGTTATCTAACAAGGTGCAGGTTTAGCAGCATTTTACATGATTAAAGCACTTAAGCGCTCTCTTCCACGTGCATGGTCTGGTGCCTACCATGATCTTCGTGTGCTGCTTTTTTGCTATCACGTTTGGGATGGACCTTGACCTCTCTGATAAACTTGGTGGCAACTTGCCAGCTGGCTTAAGCTATTAGTCTGGGACCGGCGCACACTTACAGAGTGATCACACATGTTCCCTTAGGAAACTAGGCTAAAAATGGCTGTAGGCAGTACCTTTCTACGCAAAGGGCTATAGAGGAGCTCACTGACAGCCAAAAGTTGCTCCCAGCTCAGTAATCTCCCCCAGAAGTGTTTCATCTGTCTGTGTTTGTGAGACAGTTGTAATGAATGCAACTGAAAATGGTCTGCCGGTGTTTGGAAAGAGAAATATTTAAGTAATGCTGTCTAGCACAGACTTGGAAAGCTCATGAGGGTGTGGATATAATTTTATTTTCCCTGAAGTCCCCACCCAGCTTTTGGATGTATAGTACAGACATGTTCATAGGGCATTTTATGACGGGTTTTGCCTCTCCATGCTTTGCAGCAGGCCAGTGGCCACATTGCAGTCTTGCTTTTTTCAGGTGACATTTAAATGTTTGGCTGGTTTTCAGCTGGTTTTCAGTCTCATGCACTGGATGTTACAGGCATGGTCTGTAAAGGCACAAGAATAGAAATTATTTCATCAGTATGAGCCTGAGCAACCTCCTTTAACCCCAGCCACTGCTAGAAGAGTAGTAAAGCAGTCAGCCTTACACAGAGGTGAAATGAGTCATCTGTTGCCAATAAACTAGGAAGGAACAAAGATGCCTCGGGGGGGGGGGACGACACACACCATTATCTGCTGTTACCTAGAGCAACTCCTTTCATAATGGAAAAATCTATTAAAAATTATTTTGGGAATTTCTAATTAGTTGAGTTGAGCCACTAATGCACTCAGGATGTTTCAGAAAATTAAACTAGTAACTGCCCCAAAAGAGGCCACCGCAGAGAAGTGTCTTTCCTGCCTTTCCCCTCTGCCACCACAGCTACAAGGTCAGGGAGGATGAAAACTTCTGTAGAAATTGAAGTTGGGCAACAAAGGCAGTGCCTGGGGAGATGCCTCCTCCTAAGAGTGCCCAGCCCTACATGGCTTAAGGCTGGAAACCCTGCAACAAGTAGCTATATACTGAGTAGCTGTCCTTAGGGAAATGCACAGCTAGGAAAGGCAGAAGGCAAAAGAAAGGAAAAGCAGAGACTTGCAGCTGAGGTCATTCTGTTCCTGCCTCTGGCATCTGTTTCCAGCCTGGTCCTTGACAAGCCACTCAGCCGCCTGTGGAAGCTGGTGGTTTCTAGATGCAAACACACATTTTGCTTTCTGTCCAGTTTGGGGTATTCAATGCTTTATTTATTTATTTATTTATTTATTTATTTATTTATTTATTTTTACATGCAGCTGAAATGAAAGGGTTCTGCAGCAAGTCATTGTTTTGGGGAAAAAAAATCTTCTTTTAATTGTTTCTGCAGTTGGAGGGAAAACTAAACACTGGAGAATTTGACAACACTTGCCTGACTGTTTTGGCTCTTTGTTGATGGAGAGCAGAGGAGCTAATTCCTTCACATTCCTACAGGGAAGGATCAGAAGGGTTTTAGTGCCGTAATAATTAATGCTGTGGAAAAGCCTACAGGAAAACTGCAGAGCACGGTAACTGCTGCAGGGTTGGGATGGGGTGCAGTAACTAATGGATGAATTGGCTTGGGGGTGCACAGCGAGGCAGAGGGCAGGGAAAGCACGCTGGGCAGATGAGTCAGTCCCACATGCCATTCATCAGTCACTGTGCACGGAAAAACAGGAATGCTAGGGATGCCAGAAAAATGTGTTATGACTTAAAATCAGATGCACCAACTCTAACACACTGTAACATCTGAAGTGTTTTGTCTCCGTTTCCTCTAATGTCTTGTTACCAGTATCTTCTTTCACTTCCCAGTTCAGGCAAACTTCTTTATTTCAGGAAACTATAATGACCTGCCTTCCTGCCCTACTAGTGGTTATCACAGCTGGAATCTGAAATCCTTTAGCACTAGCATGGCTTATTTTAGGTAAGCCAGGAATTATTAGCTGACACCACCAGTTTGCTGCTGTTCTGTGTAGGTGGGTGACCGGAGACATGACAGGAGATGGGGTAGCGATGCACAGCTTCAGTTCATAATGCAGAACCACGAGACATCAGACACAGATGCTCTTCTGTCTGATGTTAAGTGGTTGGAACCGTTCCCTGAGAAGAGACGTGGCAATTTTTCATTTTGCTATAAAATAGGTGAGTGGAAAATACCTCTTCCCTGACAAGCATGAAAGATGGTTAGAAGCAGAGCACAGTTAAGTTCTGCTGTGCTTGGGAAAAGGGATGTTTTGCCTCTGATTTGCGCTTTGGATGGATCTAGATGGATTTCCACAGGGACAACAAACAAGCACCTCCTTCCCCCTCTTCGACTCCAGCTGAGGGAGTTAAACTGTGATGTGGTTTCACATAAGCTTTTCCAAAATTATGTTCATATGCCATTTTACGGAACAGTATGACTAATTAGTGCAAGCACTTGGTCTGCTACAAAAAATTGGTTGTTTTTAGACCATGTGTTGTGGCTATGTTTTACTGCAGTCCAAAACAACTGGAGTTTAAGAAAACGTGGAGGGCCTGATTGGAAAATGTGGCTCAGCTTAACTCTGCAACATTTGCGATGGGAGTGGATAAGGCCACACAGCATGGAGCAGAAAAACCACAGGGAAAATCAAATAAGCAGACAGTGTCGAGCCCTTGAAGCAAGGCCACGTGATTCCTCGCTCTCGTGTCTACACACTGTCAGTGGGGCGAGGACACCGGCACAATGGCAGGAGGAATGCTTTGATGTATTTATCCCAAAGTGATGCAGAGCCAGTTCCTCAGCTGCTTCAGCTGATGTAATGCATTGTTTTCGCCGAAGCCATCCTGATTTTGTCTGGCTGAAGGACTAAGTAGTTCAGATTTTTTTTGGACAGATGTAGAGGCTGTATTCCCAAATTAAATATACATATTAATCTTTTGCCTGCCTTCCGCCCAGGCTCTGGGACGAGAAGGTGGGGGGTATGCAGGTCTTGTCACTGTAATACCCAAGCATCCCGCAGTCTGGAATGGGTTTTATCCCCATAGCACTTGAGGTAGGAAACGAGGAGCGTTTTTAGGCTAGGTGAAAGGGATGTATGATGCATTTTCATCTGAAAATAGCCTGGGGCTCTCTTAAAACTTAGCTTTTTTTACACAGCAAGAGGGGAACCCAAAGGAGGAGAAACAGCCAGATTTTGTAGCTCACTGCGGTGCTGTGGCAGGCTGGGAATAGCAGATAGGAGTGCAGATAGCAAACAGCAGACCATAACAGGCCATCTTTGTGAGCCAGGCACGGCCATCGGTTGCTATTCAGCAGCCTAGGATAGGTTTGGCTCCCTGCAACTACAGCCGCTGTGGAGCTGGCTTCACTTTGCTTCGCGCTGAAACGCTCCAAGCTGTGGCGTGTCTGCTGCTAATTAGATTAGGTCCACAGAGGCTGCATTGAGCGAGTTCCTGTTTTTAGCCCAAGATGGGCAGTTTTCAGCGAGCTCAGTGACAGTTTGCAAATTGCAGGTAAGTTCCCTGCTTGGCATGGTAACAGAGAGCTTACACGATTGCAGTGTTAGTCTGGGTGAAGGCTGGCTAACGTCCTCCAAACAGGAGCATCAGTGGGGCCAGAACAACCTCTCTGGGGCTGTTGCAGTGTCAGCTGTGATGGATATTCATGTCCCAAATTTGGTGGCAGGGCAGAGAGCCCACGGTGTTTGGGCTAGTGCTTGTTAAGGCAGACAGACTCTCAGTATAATGCTTACCACAGACTCAACACACTTCACCCCAGCTACCCAAAAACTGCTTTTGGATGCACGTCCAGAACTTTGGCAAGAAACGTCTGATTTCCAGACTACAATTATATGTGGCCTGTTTAGCTGTATGCTTTTGTGCAAACTTGGCTCTAAGCTTTACATAGCAGCATCCCCACCCCTTTTCTCCAAAGTAGTTTATA
Source organism: Aptenodytes patagonicus (assembly GCF_965638725.1). Classification (NCBI taxonomy): domain Eukaryota; kingdom Metazoa; phylum Chordata; class Aves; order Sphenisciformes; family Spheniscidae; genus Aptenodytes; species Aptenodytes patagonicus. The sequence goes on from NC_134954.1 coordinate 34,615,918, forward strand.
GAAAAGAGACGCAGTTGTTCTACCTTTTGCTATACAAGCCAACCCCTTCTCATCTCAGGAAAGGTCCTCCTGCTGCTCATCCTAGGAGCTTTTCTTTCTACAGCTATGCAAGTTTGAGTTCTTCTTAACATGGAAAAGCAGACTTGCAGGCACTGTTTTAGGTAAGGTCTTGTGGATGGTTGTGCAATGGTATAAATATTTGCATTGCTAGACTCTTACCTGAAGTGCTCTAACATTAAATGTAATCCTTTGGTGTTTGTGCTGTGACGGTGGCACACAACCAACCTGTGACAAGTTTATAACACCAGAACATCATCCTCTTCCCTCATTTACAGCAGATGAGGTCATGAATTTAGTCCTTGACATGATATTTGCTATCTGCATGATTTCATTCCACTTGTTTCTCGAGTCCTTAACCTCTTCCCATTCTTGTATGACTTTATCCTCCTTCATTGGTGATGCTTCATAACACTGTGTCATCGACGTATTTCATTAGTGCTGTCCTACTTGTGTCAGGGCGCTAATGAAAATATTAAATGAAATCAACCCCAAGGTTAACCTTTGAAAAACACCCTCCAAAGGAAGATTCTTCCTCAACCTTGAAAGGGATCCAATTCTGAGACCTTGAGATACCCAAAGTGGCATCTTCAGTGACCCGTGAAAAATTTACAGATGAAAAACTATCTCTCATGACATGCCAAGGTGACTAGAGGAGGCCAATAAGTCATTGAGGGGTTTTGGCAAGGTGAAGACAACAAATAAGTCTTCTTCAGAAAAAACACATTTGGTATAGCAAGTAAGTTGCTGTTGGTAAAAAGGGAACAAGATAATCATCTGCTGCTGTTGTGGGATTTTTTTTTTCCAGTCCCCTGAAAGCTTGGCTTGGAAGCCCACCACTTTATGGACTATATCCTCTTTGGTCAACCCAAGCTCATCGATCTCTTTTCTGGACCACCTAGGAAGACAGTTATCAGTTACGGCTTTGCTGTGATGAGTCGCTGTGTAACTACAAGCCCCAGGCTAGACATGATGAAGCTAAGCAAGGTTCCCAGCATGCCAGAGCTCCACTGATGCAAACAGTGACTCTGCTGACTTGAAGAGATGAAGTAACAGTAATGAATCTCATCTGGACAAAATCTGCATGGACACTACCAGTCTCCTGAGCCCTGTCTTGACACTGCTCAAGTGTGGCAATAACGTCTGAAAGCTTTTCCCAGGAGGTCAGGTTTGCTGAAAAGGATCATCTTGGGCTCCTTAGGAGGTGTAATAAAGTACAAGCCCTTTAGCTGCACCAGTGTTTTTTTTCTGCAGTATTTCAGTGCCAGCACATACTTGTCTGTGATGTAATTTTTTTCCATTAATAAATCCACAGACCCTGCTGGATACCACTGCTGTTATGTTTGCAAAATGTTACAATGCTAATGGAGCTCTGCTCGTTTCATGTGTCTTGACAATATGAAATATTGGCCTCCTAGGCATGAAATAGGCCTTTCCAAGGTATTTGAGCGTTCCACTCTCCTTGGACTAATGGACATCTTTTTAAAGCTGTCAGACTTCATTTCTGGTTTGGCAGATGCCGCGATCTTACGGTGTAGTGGAGAGGTGCCCTTGTGTTTTCTTTTAACACTATCAGCTAGCCACTGGATTCCCCTATCCCAACGCTTGCTGTTAATAGAGTTGTAATCATATTTTGCTGCACAGAGTATAAAAACATCCATTTTATTATGTAAAAGTGGTCTGTTGAGTACCAGCAGCAGCAGTTTTAACAGCTGATTGCTTGTTCTGATTCTCAAGGGTGAGGTTTTACAAGATTGTCTTGGTTTAAGAGCAGCACGGAGGGAAAACTGTATCTTTGGGGTGTGCTCTGCATCAAACGGCCTCCTTGTATGTACACAGGATATTGGAGAATGAGGTACATACTTTGCACTTAAAATAGAGCCCTTTGAAACTGGCACGGGATACTCAGTCTTGTCCGAGTATCATTAATCACAGTTATGACTCTCAGACAAAATGAGCCTCGACTTTACGTTGCTTGTTAAAATAAGAAATGTACATTTCAGTATTTCATTTTCAGCTGCACTCACTGCACTTCATAGCATAGCCAAAACTAACGCATTTGAATCATTATTTCACATTTATTTGGACACATTCTGTATGTATAGTATTTTTATAACAAGATGGCTTATTTTGACTATATTAAAAGAAAAAAATTATTGTAAGTGTCTGGAATGCAAGAAAAAAGAAGGATTTCTTATACTGCAGCACATGTTCAATGTGTGATTTGAAATCTGACTGCAGTCACCCAACAGCTTCTTCTCTTCCAATTTCTCTGCTTTATTTTTTTAATTTCTGGCTGTCTTTCTGTCTTTCTGTCTTCCTTTTTTACAAAGCCCTCTCCATAACACATTTTCAGACATAAACCTGCCTAGCACAAGCCTCAGTTTGCCTATAAGGCTGAGACTCTGTAAGGCTTTCAGCCAGTAAGGCAAACAGCACTGATGCAAATCTTACTGCACCACTGAACTGGAAATTCCTTGCATGGATACAGTGATGCAGCTGCACAGGTGGCTGAAATCCCTGGGTAACACAGACTTAAAAATAAGGCACTGCCCCGCCTCTTTAGCCAGAATTCCTCAAAGGGCAGGGGCAAATGCAAGGATAAAGGCTCAGGGAACAAGTTATGCAGAGCCTGAAAGGGTGATAGTGCTAAGCCAGGTCTTGGGGAGGTGAGGTTGGAGCTGAGGTGGCTGAAGAAGGGAAGCCTGCGGGATATCTAGGAAAGCCAGACACAGCAAGGCTTTGCCTCCATAGCAGGGTTGGAGTTCACTTTTAAGGCCCCTGCACTGCCTTGCAGAGCAGGTGCTTTTTTTTCCACTTGTGTGGGGTCAGAGCAAGCTTGACGCCAAATCTCAGGATATGACACACTTCTTTTTAATGCCCAAGTAAGGTGGGGAACTCATCTATCTGCTTCTGCTGACAAAATAATAGTTTGTTTCTTGCAAAGATAAATAGGCCCAGGCATAAGAAAGAGTATCAATGCAATACCACTGCACAGCTGTCGGAAGAGCGATGGTTCCCAAAACAACTGTAACATGAGTGGTGAGTGCATGCACAGCCCAAATGCTGTATGAAAAAAAGAGATAGCGTTTGGCTGCCCTAAGAAGGTTATAGACATTGAATGAGAGCTGGAGCGATGGCAGGGTGAAGGAGAGGGTGGGCTTCGAGTTCCCCCTTGAAAGCGATGCTAAATGGGAAAAAACTCTCAAAAATGGAAGGATTCTTGTTCAGGCTGCAGATCCCAGGGCTGAGAAGAGGGGACCTGCCTGGCGGGGTGGCTGATCAGGAGGACTTCGTTAGCAGCTCTCAATTATTCATCTACTTTGAAGTCAATGGCTGCACCTCAAAGGTCTGCGCAATCTCTTCCCAAGTTTGGACCACAGCATTTCCACATGCGGTGCTGGGTGCTGGCAGGCTCTGTGTTGCAGAGGAGCGGAGGGCAATCACACGGAGACAATCGCTTCAGCACAGGCACCAGCTATAAATAGGCACCTTGATGTCACTTGTATAAAAAAGCAACAAGTGATAATTAAATAGTTTCTGAAGAACAAGTACCAGCCTGGGACTGATGGAGGGCATCTATACCATCTTGGGGAAAGGGATTCTGCTAAAACTAGCATTTTTTTCTTTTCCTGAAATAGCCATTGATTGCTTTATTCTGTGATACATGCCCTCATGGGAAGGGATGATATATTAAACTGCTTGACAGTTTTGAATTTGAGGATGACCCAAATCTCGGTAGTTGTACATGAAAAGTGTCAGATAAACATTGGGCTGACCAGAGCAGGCAGGCGTTGCCTTTTACCTTTATCAAGTTTGAATCGATGGTAAAATTAAGTCATAAAGATTAAATGCAACTTGCTGGGCTTTGTCAGTAAGGGGGTTGCGGTTCACAGCCCTTTTTCTGTCACGCATCTGTGTAACGCATTTGGTGTCCTCAGCTTGAGACTTGTAATTCGTATTTAAGGAATTATTGTGAAAATTGAGGTACAAAGGCTGTGACAGGAATCCCAGACAATACTTGCTCCTTGTCAATGTTAATTAATTAAGCACTGATATATTTGACACTGGAATTAATCACATCCACTTATACATAACAGGAAAATTATCGGTTGAAGGGATCCCATGGGGCTATGAAGCTAGGTGAGGGTTCGGGGTGAGGAGGCAGGTTTCTGGCCTGCTCCGCCTGCATCTGTGGCAGAGAAACCTCCCAGGTTCACAGCTAGTGAGGTTTCGACGCCCGTTTCCCCGATTTCAGGGAAATTTTCTTCAGCTTTACTGACAAGAGGCCTCGGGAGGGCAGCTCACCGGAGGGCTGGGAAGGCCGGGGAGCCCGGGGCTGTTGCCCGGCCAGGGACGCAGGTTCCGCGGGGAGGGGGTCCCCAGCGGGGCGGCGGGGCTGCCCACGGCTGAAGGGGCTGCTGCGGACCAAGGGATGCGAGGGAAGCGGGCAAGCCGCCCACCCTGCCCGCGTCCCGCTTTTGGAGGGGTTGGTGAGGGGCGTGAGGCGGTAGCCGGCCCATCTCCTCAGGGCGGGGGGCGGCGGCGCATGCGCGCGGCGGGGGGCGGTGACGGCCGGGCTCTTCACGCCGGCGCCGGCGAGCGGCAGAGGCGGTGGCAGCGGCGGGAGGGCTGGGGCTGGGGCCGGGGCCGGGGCCGGGGCTGGCGCCGGCGGGCAACGGCGGTGGAGCGGGTCCGCCATGGGGACGCAGGGGGCCGGGCGAAAGCGGCTGCCGAACCGGGAGCGCCTGACGGCGGAGGACGATGCGCTCAACCAGATCGCCCGCGAGGTGAGCGGCGGGCGGCGACCCCCCCTTCCCCCCTTCCCTCCTCCTCCGGGTTCCCCTAACCGCCGCGCACGCGCCCCCGGGCAGCGGGCATCGACGTCTGTTCAAGGGCAGGTTGATGAAACGCGAAATAAAAATCGCATTCATGTCAACGGTGTCGGCCTGTTTTATGATCCTAGGGCATCACTTAAGTCTGAAGAGCTTTATCCATGAGGAAGGCGTCGTACAGTGCCAGCCCGGGCAGAAATCCCTCCCTGCTCTGGCCCCTCCGTGAGGGGAAATTAATTGTCTGCTGCTGCTGAGGTTGGTGTTAACGACTAAGAACCAGAAAATAGGCCACTCGGGTTTTTTATGGATACATATAAATGGAAAAACGTAAACCAGAAGACTGCAAGGTGATGCTAGATGTAGGCATAAGTGTACAATCTAACTTGGAAACTTGCTTATATTTATATTTAATGAGTTAGGCTTGCTGCTCACTAGACACTGCATTGTGCTTGATCTGACTTTAAACAGTTAAAACCAGCTGGTGGCTGTTTTCTTTCTACCTCCTTATTCTTACTTGTTGTGTACAGTTACATTGGTTCAATGGTGAATAGGATGACATGAATTTGGTTTTTATGTTTACTAAAGCTAACACAGGTTGTTCCGGGTTCTTCCTCCTGTGGTCTTCTGATGGGGGAGATGGGCAATCCTGACCTGAGATCGGGATAAGTGGCCGTGGAGTTGTTCTTCACTGTGTCTAAGCTGATCCAATGCTGGCTGCTGGTGAAAGTGACCATCCTCTTTCCCTAGCATGGGTTATGTGTATCTCCTCCCTGCCTCGTGTTGGTCTGACCCCAAGATGGGTTACAAGATAAATTACTCTTCTATAGAAGAGATTTAAGTTTCTCTTGGTTTCCTTTCCTGAATCACGGTCACAGCAGGATCAGATGAATGCTAATGTGCAGCTTATTTTTGGTGGCAACTGGCTGTTAGAATGAGTTAGCTGTAACATTGTGCACCTCGGATATTATCACTAATGGCAGCCCTGACATGGGAAGTCTTTACTATTCTTGTGTAACATTTTGAAGTGGTTTGTAGCATCTTTGGAATACACGCAGTAGACTAATTTTTGTGTGAGTGATTTGGATAGTGTGTTTCCAGAAGTCAGATTTTTGTGGCAGTAAGATGAGAAGATGGGAAAATTCCTAGGGATGGAGTTTGAGGTAGGAGGACAAGAACGTCTCATGTCCGGGACATAAGATGGCAAGCAAAAGTGCTTGTGCTGTCTATTAGAGTTTGAGTCATTATAACATCCTACGAATTGCTTTGGGATGGGGGTTTAAATTCCACAACTGTGTTCTGGCTGTGCTGTCATTTGATCAAGGAAAACATCAATCTGTAACAGGGGGCCTAGGTTGTCCTTCTCTATTGCACGTTTCTCTCCCACTTTCACTTTTCTTTAGCTTATGTACTGCTTTTCACTGTATTGTGAGGTGGTTTGAGGCCTTAAATATTGTGGTGGTGGTGGGGTGTGTGTGTGGGTTTTTTTTTTTCCTTCTTCTGGGGATTGTTTAAAGGACAACTCTATTTGGTCAAAAAGCACAACACGAGCATGTCTTTTATCTTTTTCCCATGAATGCTAAAACTGTGAACTGCCAAGTTCAAGGTTCAGCATTTTCCCATATTATTTTAACTCTTCGCAGTACTCTGTCTTGGGTTTTATGCACTTATAATAGTTTTGTTGTTTAACTGCCCATTTTCCAAACAAGGGATCCCAGATGAATCCTTCCGTATGATCTTAAGAACTCTTAAAAATGTAAAGTAAGCCTTTTGTCTCTTCCTAATAAAGATGCTGAGAGTCCTCATGTTGAGAAGGGTACCAAGGTTACTGACTCTTTGGCTCTTCCAGCCTTCCTTGCAGGTGTTTAGGCAAAGCTGAGACATAGACATGTTGCGTTTGTACGTAGGTTTTCACTCTTCTCTTCCCTTTGATCTTCCTTTGTTATCCAGAAGCCACAGATGCTTGCAAATTACTAGCAGATTCTAGGAACTCATTTTGCCGTGTTCAGATGGGAGCCTAAAAGAACATCCAAACCAGATTTATTCATAGAGGTACTTTTACCTTGGGATCTCTGGGAGTAGGTTGAAATGTGTGCATCTTCTTTCATTTTTGATTTTTCTCCAAAAGGACTGTGCTGCTTTGACACTTTCCAGTTTTATTTTGTAACTGTCAGAATATCTTGAAAAATCAACAGTCCTTGCTACACTATGTGCTTCTCTAAGGACACATTAAGACTTGTAAAGACTCTCTTAAACTCCTGCCATTTGAAGCATAAATTCTTTTGAATTTGCAACCAGGATGTGTTGTGGTGTATGTGCAGTCTTGCATAGACTGAAGGAGAGCCTTGCGCAGTGAAGAAGGCAGTCCTCGCCCCCATGGGATGTGAGAACGGTCTTACGAGGAAGTAACTAAGCAAGCGGAAGGAAATTGTAAAAGTGAAGCATATTGTAGTGACAGGGTTTTAGCAGCAGTACTAGTAATGTTAAGCAGTGGTAGTAAGTTTTAATGTTTGAGGCAATTTCTGAACTAGATCAGTTCCAAGTAGTTTATCACCTTGTCTAGACCTGTTTAGAGCAGAGGTAGAAGGTACAGTTACTGTAAATCACCTTGCCCATCAGGAAAGAATAGTACCGTACCACTAAATCTGGCTGTTGAGTTTCTGACTTGCATGGTAATTAAATGGATGGCAAATACGTAAATACAGGTAAAATAAGAACATGGTGTTCTGAGTTTCTAACAGACGCAGATGGCTGCCACTCAGGATTTGCTGTACACACACCTAGCTTGTATTGCTGAGGTTATTTTTTTTTCTGGGTGTCAGCTCTTACAGATGAGAGTGAAGCTGATCAATGATAGGCTTCTCCGCTTTCAGACTCGTGTTGACGCCAGTAGATTATTCTGTGTTTAGGTCAATGGAAACTTTTGGGCTATTTTATTCCTCTCCGTGAATACGTGCCAGCAGTGTTTGCAAAATCTAGCAGTTTGATACTCCTCGAGGTCTGTGCCAGCACAGCCAGCAGTAATCATGTCCATGTACTGTGCAGTCATTTGTCTGTTCTCTCGGGCTGGTGTACGCGTGGTTCGGAAAGGCAGAGTCCTGGGCTGCTGAACCTTAGAGGGACCGGCTTCCTGCTTTTCTCCTGCTTGGGTTAGATGGGTTTGATGTGATAACTTGAGACGTCATTTCTAGGGGAATATTTTTTTCCCTAACTTCCACTCTGCTCTTTGCTAGCTGCAGTAATAGTTAAGTGTTACATGACCAGAAAGAAGTTTGCAAATCCGGTGAGGAACTGCCATCTGTGTAAATGAGATATTTCTCTTACAGGCAGATAATATTAGTTAACTGGCTTTTATTTTCTTGAATGAGGAAGAACAAGGTCAAGGTAAATTTCTTGTTTTTATTAGGAAAGTCATTTACACCTTGTTTTGCTAATGTTTTGCAGACAGATGTGTGTTATACTGCTCAGAAAAAACAATCCTGCCTTGCATCATCTCTGTGCTAGAAATCTTCTCTTTTTCATCCAGCAATTTACAGAGTAGAACTCTTTAGCTGGTAATTAACTTGAAGTTAGTAATTCAAGCAACATAACTTTGCTGTCTTTACTAGTAAAAATGAAGTTATGAGGGTTGCTTATTCACTCTTTGTACACTGTATGACACTTTCAAAGTTTCAAGAACTGTCACCTACATACTTACATGTACATAATTATTCTTTTTTAAATAGCTGGCATGATCAGTTTATGGACTGCAAATTTGATTGTTTCACTGAAGTTTTTAGTTTGGGCATTGGCTTGCATTCTTAGTGATTCAAAAATTGGGATGTTGCACTCCTATGAAGGAGCAGGAGTGTAGCTGTTTAGAAATAGCTCAAAATGCAGGTGAAGCCAGCCAACTTTACTGGTTACAGTAAGAAGGCACTAAATAACTTCAGAAGCCTAAATTGGAGTTTCAGGACTAGTGAAGAGATGCTGTGATCACTGTATGCAGAATCTAAAGGCCTGGCTTTTAAATTGAGGGGATAATTTGGGGGAGAATTCTCTGGTTTATACAACAATTTGGGTGACCTGCATAAATAGAGGTGGAAACAATTTGGTAAAAGTCGAAGCTAACACAAGCAGAATGGATATTTATATGTGGGAACGCAAGCCACACAAACTTTACTGAGCTGTTATGCAAACCAGAGCATTTAAAGCAGCATATTCCATAAGGATATACTAGGTAATGCCAGTGTAAGATCTGTGTGCCTCGTTAGTATAGTGGTGGAAGTTTTTTGAGCAGTATTTGGCATTTAAGAGATGCGTGGAGACTTTTGTAAGCCAGCCAGATAAATATTCCAAGGGAAGTCCTTAGAACCAGTGTCTTTCATGTAGCACCAGTTGCTTATACCTGACTTATTTTTTAATTTCCTTACTTTCTGCCTTTATAAGTGTTAACATATCAGCCCAAGAGAACAAATGATCTGAAAAAAGTATGCCTGGCTGTAGGTCTCTCTTCTAGAATAGAAAGTTATGAAAGCAAGGGATGCTCTTGGAGGGTTTGACTCAGCCTGGTTGACCTAAATATAGGAAGGAGGGAGGACTTTGTAGGCAATGCTTGCCAGTAGGGCGTGGACAATTGTTCCAAAATTGAGATGATTTTATGTAGCAAATGTGCTCTTCTTCATCGAACACTTCTTTTTCCTAATGTCTTACGTCTGTATATCCAACAAATGATATTGGCTTCACTTATAATCTTTCCCAAAGGAAATGTGTGAAGGAGCAGCTTTGGATGGTTTAAGAAGCAAGACAAAAATCTTAAGACCCATCTCATTTTAGTTAAATGGATGATTGTAGCCTGTCTCCCGATGCACAGTCTGCCTCACAGTACTATTGCAACTTTAAATAATTAGTTGCCTGTTTTTGTGTCCATGCCTGGCCTGAGTCCTCTTCAGCTGTTCTCTTGCTGTCCGAGGAAACAGCTGTTTAGGAACTGTGATTCCTATTTCAGTCAAGTAGGAGACTACCGTTAGGATTAACAACATGGGAAGCCCAGCCTTTTTCTTTGCAAGCCCAGATGCTGAGCTTGTCTGCAGGATGTAATGTTAATCATTACCTCATCTAGAAGGATGTTTTTCCAGGCCTGTTGCTGAATAAAGTTGGAGCTCAAGTGTACTTGCAAGGCTTTCAACACTGTTCAGTTTGGTTTGGGTGTTTTTGGTTTGTTGGGTTTTTTTTCTTCATCCTTTGGTTGCAAGGAGCATAATCCACATAGCATTTTGGGCTTGTGAAACAAGGTATTTGTCCCTCCTGTCAAGTCAGCAGGTTGCCAGGAGCAGTGAATCTGTCTAGCTAGACATAAGCACTCATAGGCAAACCTTAAAATAGCAGCTCTGAAATATCAGCTGTTGTCTCGCTTGTGTTGAAATACTTTTTGGGGGAGAAGTTGCCCATTCGAATGGTGAGGGGGTGTGGAACTACAGTAAGTGAAATTTTCCTTCAGTTAGTAGTAAGGTGTCTTTGAGAGGTTTGGGGTGTTTTTTTAAATACCAGAGATGCTTCTGAGAAGGGAAAGTGCATGGTCATTTCATCGTGAAGCTTTCTCTGCTTCTGGTGTTATCTGGTGCTCTTGCTCATCGCCCTGAATCTACTAGAGATGAGTAGCTGGCCTTGCACATAGTAAAAAAAAAAAAAAAAAAAAAAAAAAAAAAGCTGATGTTTGGGCTTTCATTACACAGTAAAGATGAGGGAAGTGCTTAAGGGCTTCTTATGGGAAGACATCTGTAACCATCTACTCCTCCTCCCAAGACACTCTCCTTTTCTTTCACCTTATTTCAATTGGGGAACAAGAAGTAGGCTGTAGAGCTTTCCCAGCTAAAGCTGGAAAAATAACTGGTATGTGCATTGAAATGAGACTGTTACACCAGGCAAAAATATATTTAAAAAGCATCCATTTGGGTAGGCTTGGTCTTCAGTCTTGCAAGTTAGTGTTGGCCAGTTCCTGGTGAAGGTGTTTTTCATACCATGGGTAGCTGGGATGAGTTGTTGTGGTGCGGATCACTGTGGTTCAAGTTTACTGTGATTGCTAGATTCCAGCCTAGCATCTTTGCTCATAATTTTGTTTTAAACTCTTAAAAGTAAGATACTGTAAGGTATATTGCTGCTGGTGAAGAGCTGCTGTATGCTTCTTCATCCTCTGCCCCACTGGAGACAGTAATCTCTTAAACTGAGTAGTCTGATGTGCTGGAGCTCATTTGCAGGTACTCTTAGATATTTTGAGGATGGAGAACCACCATTCCTGCTGGTAGGTAGCAAGAAATGTAAGGCAACTCTCAACGGCCTGGTTGTAGAAGCTTTAACTGTTGAAATTAAAGCTTGGTGTGGCATAATAAATGCTAAATAAGGTAATACTTCACTGGTAGGAATTTGAAGGTTTTAATTACCTAGGAGGAGCTGATCTAGTTGCCATGCAGTGCACTTACACACATTGCATTGTGTAAGTGACTTCAGGTAGGTGAATGACCATGTGACATGATTTTCTGTTATGAAAATGTGGCAGTTCTGGTCAGGCTGTTAAAAACTACTGACTTCTGGAGGCTGCAGAGAGGGTACAGAAGTAATGTATTTAGAGGCTGGGAAAAAGCAGGGGAGTAATACTTTCACGTTGGTGGGAATGTGCCATAACTCTGACCGCTGTACTAGTTTGACAACTGTCCTTACCTAGAGTACTTGCTGGTTAGACTTCAGTGCCAAAGACATTTCCTATGCGTATTTGGATGGATTTCTAATTCTGCCTTTAAACAAACTTAACTAAGCAGCATGAAGTGTGGAGGGCAGTGTGAACGGCAAGGCTTGGGAAGTATTTCCTGATGAGCAGAGCTAGGAGCAGTTTTATGGCCTAACCAGCTGAGAGTTTTTGGGCATTGAGAGAGGAGAAGATGCAAGCTAACTCTGACTAACACTGTTTCCAAAACCGAGGGTTGCTTGTTTTGGGACGTGGATGTATGCCTAAACCAAAAACTGGTTAAATGAAGCAGCATCTCCCCAAGACATATTTGACTCATCAGCATCTAGCCTGCAATCCTGTTCTCTGTTCCTTCATCCCTTCAGTATGCCACGTTTTCCTGTAAGTGAATTTCTGATACAGCGCACACCCCTTTAGGGTGTGGAATTCTGAAGGGGTGTATGTCTTCAAATCCTTTGAAAAATGTTGGGTTTATTGTGAGACATAAAAAATTGAAGTTTTAACAAAACTAGCTATTTCTGGGTTAAGGAAAGATGGATGTTTTGGGTATTAAGTATAATTGCACATAAATGGCACAACTCTGGTCTAAAACTTTGAGCGACTAATTCTGACTTGGAAGCTCCACTGAATAGACTGAAATAACTTTTGTTAATTTAGGGACTTAAGATACTGTTCGGTGCCAATAAAAACGAGTGTCTGAGCTAATTGCTCATTAAAAATTTCTGACCTAGAACTGGAAAGTTGATTGGCTCGTGATGTACTTACAGTAAAATATCCTGGGTGTGATCTGAGAAGAGGTGGATTTGTTCAGTCGCGTCTGCTTTGCCCTTCTGCATGCCTGCAGCCTGTGAGCCAGCAGCTTGGCGTGGGCTGTGGTTTTATCCACCTAAATACTACCGTAGCATTTAAGAGTTGAGCTGGAGACAGTGAACAGGGAAAGCGATCTGATAGTGCCAAATCAGAGCTGTGTTCCAGTCTCGGATGTGGTGAGGAAGCCTCTTCATTTCCTATTGCTTCTAGCTCCTTGCTGGTTCGTTACTGCTCTTCCACAGCTCTTTTCTCCTTCCTGCGTGCTGCTTTTGTGTGCAAGACGAGAGTTTCTTTTGTGATACAGCTTAATCCTGATGCTACACTTGCAAAAACACTGGGTGCCTTCTAGTTCTTCAATGCTTTGTGAGCTCCTGTGCTCTTTGAGAAAACATTTAGATTTTCTTTTTGTATTATATGTTGCTGTACAAGAAATCAGAGCCTTTGGTAAACCAAAATTGCCAGGTGCATCACCACGGCTGTGTTCCTATTTTTAGTACCCGGTAGTTACGTAGGGCAGTACTTGTTATCATTGGCATGTGAAGAAATGCAAAGACGATAGTTAAGTTTCAGAGCAACAATTTTCTTTCCTCTTAGCTGTCGGAAGGTTTATGTGAATGAGAGTGCATTATTCAATTTGTATTCAAACTTCTATCAAAGAAACAAGCAAGATGGTGTCTCCAACTGCTTCCAGCTTCCTCAAAAACAGATTCTCAGAGTTGGGTTTTTCCTACCATAATGTACTTGCAGTTTTTAGATTTAATTAGTGTCAGATTGATTTATCTTTCCCGGAACAGAAAGCTTACTGGAAGCGAGTTCCACAAAAGCAGTTTATTTGTGTGTTTACTGGTTTAGCTGGTTGGTCAGTGACTTGTGTTTTTAATACTGCCTGCAACGAAGTGATGATGCCTCTGTCCTGAGCAGTCCCACTGGTGATTCTTTGCAGACTGTTCTCGCAGTCCCACAGATGCCTCAAGCGCAGAGCTCTGCACAGACAGGGAACGTAAAGGAATAATGTTTCTTCCCTCTCAGTCTCTGTTCTTGCATATCTTGTGACCTTTCCCTTCACCAGTATCTAATTTAAATTTAATATATTTTTTTCTTTGCCTTCCTCTTTTGAGTACTTCCTACCTCCCAAAATAGCCTTTCTCTAATCCCACATTTGAATACCAAATTCAGTTGAGTCTGTCTCTTCTGTCTGCTTTTGCCAGCGTCTTCCAGTAGACAGAAACGGAATACAGGAGTATCTGGCATGCTAAAAGCTGCGTCAGGTTTTTAAACTTGTTCCCTCAGGTCAGATGGATTTCAGGCATCCCCACTTCAGTCTTCTAATTATGGAACGTTTATCAGCTAACATACTAAGATGACAGGAGAGCAAGGAAAGGCTCTTGGTGTGCTTCACATGCAGAAAAATCCCTGGGCTCCAGTCTCCTATCGAACTCTTGTAGCTTCACATTTTTTCCCTTCACTTTTTTTCCCTTCACTTTTAAAATGCACATCGCTTTAGATTCAGATATTTCAGATATGGCTGTCTATACTGGTGCCAATGTACTACAGTCTTCACGTGGAAACATGAAATCATATTTGCTTTTGCTGACTATGAACAGTAAAAGATAACAACCTACTTTTTTTTTTTCTGTGTAATTGCTTCTTGTTTTTCTCCAGTTGCAAACTTGAAGTTCTTTCAATTGAGTTGCTAGCAAAATAGTAGATATAACTTTACATGCTTTTAGAAAATAAGTCAGTTTAAATTTGAATGGTCTGCAACAGCCCTATTGCTTTGCTTTGCAACTGTGCATTTCCCATAATCTGTTTTCTTCAAAATATCCATTCTCCCATATAAAAATGTGTGTGTGCTGGTCTTGATTTTCTTGCTTTGCTGAATGTGTTGCTGAGCTCTAAGAGGATTTACATTGACAAATATGTTGAATCAACATCTGTTGAAAATTGAAGTGGTCTTTTGGGACATTTTTTGTGATACCCAAAGGTCATGCTACTCCATTGTCTATTAAATAGGAAATTTAAGTCTGCCCTGGTGTGAAATGAGTACACTGAAACAGTGATGTGACCTAACCTTTACATGAACTGTGGAGGAATCTAGGGTCTCTGGGAAATAGTATGCTTGTATGTGGATACAAGGGATAATGTTGGTATATGTAGGGAATGTCAGTGTTTTAATTATAGAGGGTTACACGGTGTTTTTAGTAATATTTATACATTCTTGTCTAATTACCCTGGAAGAAATATCATTATCTGGTGAACTAGAGTAAGTGAAGAAAGGTTCTCTACATGTGCTGGTGAAATGCTTTTGTATCACTGATGGAATAAATATATACTGTCAGACTTAACGATTTTCAGGCTAGCAGAAAGGCATCTGGAAACCCAGAACTTGTCTAACCAAGCAATCTACAAATTTAGCATTAGAAGATAAAGATAAATGGGTTTGTAGTGAGCTATACTCTTACAGCAATCCATCCTAATTTTTTTGGGGTGGGCTCAACTTGTTATTACAGAAGCAAGTTTCTTGTAGAGATCTGTATTACCTAGAGTTGCCTCTCTGAGGTCTGCTGCCTGTGCTGCTGGCATAACAAGTCTGCTCTTTCAGTCTTCCCACCATAAAATCAAAACAGTGTGCCAAAAAAAATAGTCTAATATCTTGGATATGAGCTCTGTGAATACAGCAGTCAGGTATAAAACCTTACATATAACACTTCTAAGATTGCTTGGTTCACCTCAGGAGCTGGTAGTAAACCTTAAGGGAATTGGGTTTTCATTGTCATTTCCTCTAAGAGAATGTGATTCTCAAAGGGCTGAAGTTTTGCTGCTGGTTTATCCAGTTCTCTCGCTGCTTGTTACTTGCCATTTTTTGGACACAGCTGTTCCCCACATTAAACTAATTGATCGACAGAATTTGAGTGTTAAATAGACTGAGACTGATGATAAAGTTACAATTGTATCTGCTGAGTGGTAATCGCTGTTAGGGAAAGAAGGAGCAAGCAAAGAAAGGACCTGACATGGGGAGGGCTGCCGCTATACGTCTTACGCTGTTGTATTCCCAGCAACATTCCTTGATTTCAAGAACTCCAGTAAATAGCGGTGAAGTTCATTTTTGTCGTACAACTAAACAAGGTGTGTGTAGCCTGGTAGTGTATTTCAGACTGAACTCATTTGTTAGTAAGGGTTAGGACACAGATTCTCCAGGTAATCCATTATAGCTCAGACCCGGTTTGGATACAGTAATCCTGTCCCACCCCCACACAAAAGCTGTCCAATCGTTTCTTAAACAATGCTGGTTTTTTAGCTTTAATCTGAGCTGATGGGTTGTTCAGTGCCATCTCCCTCAGGGCAAGTTGTCTTGACATGTCCTGGCTCTCTGGGAATTCCTCTTCCCACGAGGGAATGTGGAAAGATAGCAAGCATGAGAGGGTAATTCCCATCCGCTGGCCAGGTAAGAGTATCTTGTAGATAAAAAATTTTTGAATTGGTTGTAATGGTGAGATATGGAGGATAGTGTGTGTGTTTTGTTTGTTTTTTTTTTTTTAAAAACTTATTTTTCACAGGTCTCCTGAAATTCCTTGAGAAGTGTGAATTTTTAAAACGTTTTCTCTGTGAAGTTTCCTCTGTGTGCTTTTTCTGAAAACTGAATGTAGAACTTGGCTCCTTTCCTGAAGAGACATGGTTAGAGTGCTGTTACTAAATGTTTGAAGTTTGATATTTGTGCTTAAAGGACAGAAAATCTGGTAAAGCACAATGTAGTAGAAGCTGGTATCCATGCTCTGCAGCATACAGCTGTACTAACAAGAAAAGGCAATTTCACCACACTTTTTTTTTTTTTTTTAAGGTCGTTTGTCTGGATATCAGCACTTTTCCTTAAACCAGATTCTCTCAAGCAGGTTTTGGCATTTCTTTGGTTGACGTTACGAATCAAGAATTTCAGCTTGTATTTGAAATGTCCTGACTCTTCCATCAGAATATAGGTGGCCTGAAGGAGAGCTACAGGTTATTTATTACAGCAGGGTATCTTAGGTAATCAAAAGCACAGTTTCTCTGCAGGAAGGTGGTACGACTTGAAGAATTGCATGGAACTCTTTCCCACCTAGCTATCCCCAAATGCTTTTTGCACACGCATAACAAATGGTCCAATGCTTAACAGAAGTATAAAGTAGTGGGGGGGCATGAAAATGTTTTTATCTTATAAATAAAACATATATACACACGTTTACCATATACAAGAGAACTGTTGTGAAAATTGCCAGTCTCCTCTGGTGATGTCTCTTGTAGGGTCCTTCATAGAATCTATGTTCTAGACTTCTGATCTTCTCCAGTACTTACCATGCTTCTAGGTTCTTTTTTTAAATTTGATACAAAGTCAGTGTAGCTGAGGAGGTAATGAAAAACAGTGCCTTGCAACTTGTAACCGCTATACTGTAGTCTCACAAAACTTCATATTGTAAACACAATAAAATGGTCTATTACCAGGTTGCTTTATTAACTCTAATCAGTCTAAAGAGCTAAATTTAATTAAATCTGCTTGTGGATGAGAATATTCCGCCCATGGAAAGGTGCACTAAAGGTAATCTCCAGTTTTCAATCTTAATGTTACATGTAAAAATCTGTTTTGTCTTTCATTTGCTTGAAGCCAGGTAGGAGTGTATTTATAAGGATTTTTTTATTATTATTAATTATTATTTGAAGAGGTCTGATCTTCCTGACTTTTTGTGACAGAAAATAGAAGTATACCTATAAGATGTGAGGAAATAACTTTGTATATTAGATGTATGCAGCTGTAGATATTTCTTACTTATTGAAAGTACTACGTAAACAAACATTGAACCCTCTGTTCTGACTTGGTACTTGAATGTTTGTGTTTTGAACTCCCACTTATTAAAGTACTTAAAAACAATTTACTATTTACAGTTTAAATATCCTGAATTCTAGGTCAGCTCTTTCTAGGAAAAAAGGTTCTTAAGTGAGGAAGAAGGAGAATATCTATTTTCAAATACATGGCTGGGAAAGAAAAGTCCCACTGAGTGTACATGGAAACTTTTTCACTACTAAAAAGTTGTTTTGGACTTACTTTTTTTGAAAGGGTGCTCAAACAGTATTGTAAAGTGTCCACGTTTTTGAGTGGCTTCTAGAGTGTTATCCCTTGTTTTTAACAATTTTATTTTTTTATTACATTTTGGAGGTAGGCTCTGCACATCTGTGTTACCATGAGAGCTTACATCAAGTGTCACAACACACTGATTTTCGTTTTGCTGTCAACGAGCTGTAGGATTGAGGATCAAAACTGTTGTCAAGAGTGCTTAGTGTAGATAATAATTGTTTTGACTCCCTAACAGTTTAAATAGTACTGATACCGACTGTTAGTCTAGTATCCATATAACTGAGTTTGATTATGCAGTCTGGTAACGTAAGGCTGACATGAACACTGTCAAGTGTTTTCTTTAAAAGAACATGCTGTGTAGCTCCTGAGATGAGGAGTAAAGCCATGCTGAACGGTCAGTGCTACCTAATGCTGGAGAGAGACGTGCTAAAGCAGAGAACAAGCATTCTGAAAACTAGACACATTAAAAATCCTCCCTGCAGCCTTTGTCAGTAGTCAGTACAAAAATTCATTTCACTTGAGTTTTTGACATTAAACTTGAGGATGTTCCAAGAACTTACACTATGGGCATTGCAGAATATCCTGCCTAGCAGCCTTGCAAATCCAAGTGCCATCTTGGGAAGGCCTGCAGACTTTTATAAACTGTATGACGGGTAACTGTGTTATGCCTAGATGGTGGTGGGTGGAAACTTTAGGTAGACTTATTTCTATGTAGGATAAACCCCACACTCATCTGTTAGTAAATACATGAAGATTTCTTGGATGTGTCTTCAGATATGTTCTATTTAAAAGGAAGAGGCGTGGGGAGATAGAGGAGGAGGAAGCAAGGGCCACCCGAGGAAAAGGTCCAATGCTGGTGCAGAGCAAAGAAGCAGCTGACAAGGTCTGATGCTGCAGCCTAAGGTCATAGGCAGGTAACCCTCTGTATAGTATAACATTGTAACTCCTGAAGTATTTTGTCTACTTTTGTGCTCAAATGTTTATTCCTACCGCTTTGAGTGACATGCTTTATGAAAGGCTTTTACTGACTTAAATAGTCAAGTGTAAGTAGTAGGTGTGATGAGTTTCCAAAGACTGGATCATATTTTTATTTCTTTTCTACATGCACTCTTGTTCCTTGAGAACATTATGCTATGCTTTGGTCACAAGAAAGTAAGTCCAAAGGATGACTTCTTTTTTCCCACCCAGGAGAACTTGCATTGAGTGTCAAGCAGGCCATATTATTCAGACATACTGTGCACCAGATAGCCAGTTTATATATGGAAACAACACACTTCTGGTACTCTCTTTAATGTGCTAAGCTTGACAGAATTCCATTTGAGATGCAGTAAGTGGTTACTCTGGCTAGATTTGCTTGTTCATGAACACTGAGGAAGAGGGAAAGTATGGTATGGCAAATAAGGGCAGTCCAGATATTTAACATTATAGACTGAATTGTTTCCTTCAAAATATTATACTTGCTTTAGAAATGGCTAATATAGTAGTTATGTGATATATTTGTTTGTTTATTGTCAGACTGTCTTCAGTTTGCTTTTGCTTCAGTTCTAAAACAGGAATACAGGCAGACTGGGTGTGATGAGATGTAATATTGATCCTAATATGGCCAAACCAAGACAATTGTATAAATGGATTTAATTTCCAATTCTGTAGTGTTGCAGTGAGTTCTGTCTGAAGTGTTCCCTGTACAATCAGGTCACACCTTGGAAATTACAAAAGTGAGATTTGTTTTTATATTAAATGGGTCTTGTTGACAGTCTTCTGTTCTCTTAATTTATTAATTTGAAATAACTTTTCTTGCACAATAGTTTTTAAACCAGGCCTATTTTTATAGTGCATGAAAATATTTAGGCTGGGTGGGAGTCTGCAATAAATATTTTTATTCCCTAAAGTGATGGCTCTTGGTCAACTTCTATGCTCTTACTCATCAGCTGCTGGTCTTAATTCTGCTGAATTCAAACTTTTTATCTCTGAAGAGCAGAAATAATTATTTATGCATGATTCTTACTCCTGAGTATTGTCTCATTAATGAGATGCTGAGATTCCTTGGTTCTTGAAGGCAGTTCTTTCGGGAGCCTGGCTATGCCGCTGCTGTGTTTGACATTGTGCAAATCAATCAGTATAGATGTTGGTTTCAAAGCGTCCTTGTTTCTTTCTCAAGTTTTATTAGAGCTGGAGACACTTGAAAGATTGTGTGACTGGCAATGCTCAGTACAACTCTTTTTTTCCATAAAAAAATGAAATCAAGCTTTCGGCATAAAGGTCTCTCTTAAATAAAAGATCTCCAAACTGAGGGCTGAGTCTGAGCACAGCAATAAACTTGCACTCTGGTTTATTTCCTCATCCTGTTTGGCTGTTTATGCTATGAGATTATGCTACACAAAAATGAAACCCCAAGACAAAGAAAATATCCCACAGCTTCGTAGAAGCCTTTTTAGTTTGTCAAGCAGTGCTTATTTTAGAAATGGGCTACTTCAGGGGCATGAGAGAAAATCATGGTAATGCCATCAAATGCTTCAGTAGTCAGATGTCAAAGTAGTCGACATTTGTTTTGCTTGAATGCTTTTTAATGTTACTACTTTTAGAAGATAATCAATGTTCTGTGCAACTGCTTTCTCATTTTCATGCATTTCATGCTCATGTCAGCTCTCTTCATTATGGAATATTCTAAGCTCATGAAATCAAAAAAGTTTTAGCCTTTTTTTGGTTACAGTTAAGTGAAGTGCAGAAAACTACAAGAGCCTGTTTTATTCTCTTGACTGGTGGCTTTTCCTACCACAGCGTTGTTGGAAATTCCAGGGGAAAGGGTTATGGCTGGAATGGAAATGGAGAGTAAACTTTCCTCACTTGGACATTGACTCAAACCAAGAACAAAGTGATCCTGGCAGAGTACCATGGGAAAATCTATGGTGCTGGGGCAGGCAAATGCCACGTTTTACAACTGCAATGCTTATTCAGAAGGGGAAAAAGGGAAAAATAAGTTGATCATGCAAAAAGGGTAGGAGAAAAAGGAGGGAGGCATCTTATGCCTTAAAATATCTTTGAAAGCAAAGTGCTGGTGTTGATTTTCACAGCTCCTTGGAAGTTGTGCCATCATTAAGGGAGGGGGCGTGATACTGTAGGTCCATCCAATGTACCAGTAAAGCAGTTGCCCTTCTGTAAGAGATGGGGGGGAAAAAAACAGCGCTTAAGTCTTGCCTGACTAGCGTAGACATGAGAGCAGAACCCAGTTATGCTGCATCTTTATCCCCTGTTTCTTAACTCCCAAGTAGTTGCTTCCTTCACTTTGCTGTTTCCTGTTGTTTGAGAGGTGAAGCAATGCCGGCTCTGGCAGGGCTTTCAGCTCTGCCGGGGCGATGCCTGTAGTTCAGCTAAGTAGGGTGTCATAGGAATGAGCTTCCTGTCCTAACGGTTCTGTCTTCTTCACCTCCCTGCCGCTGACTCATGCTCGTGATCAAATGACAAAGTTAACTCCTTAAAAGAGAAAAAATAATAACTTTTCTATGAATGCAGAGTGCAGGAAACTGGTGTCTCTTTTTTTTTTCTTTTTTTCCTTTGGAGTTTGTGTTTTGCCTCAGTACTAGAAATGTACTGACCAGTTGCTCAGGATGAAGTAGGTCAAAACGTGAACTGGCTCAGTCTCTCCAGTTCAGGTGTCACAGGCAGGCGGCAGAGGTTTTCTGCATGTGTATGTTGCTGGCTAATTTGCAATTCCATTCTGAAACAGATTAGAGATCTGCGGCAGCTTTTTTGGGTTCAGCGTCTTGGACATTAGCGATAGGATTACGAGAAAGGCCTTTTTGTTTGTAGAAGACCTGTCTTTTCCTGCCTTGATTTGGTGAGATAGGAAGCCAAAATTGAAGGATTATTATTGAGATGAATTGACTGGAAGGTTAACCTTGATGCAGCCAGTCCTTCACCTATATCCTTGTCAGGATGGTTTTAATCTAGTGTTGGTCTTTGGCATCTGAAATCTATTATAAAGTGATTACATTGGATGGAATTGCACTTTGTAAACCACAGCCTGAGTTCAGCAAAAGTTGCACTGGACCTACTTATTGTGAGTAGAAGCTCCCTAGTGCGATGGATGTTGTATTATGATAATTCTAGAAGACAAGGTATATCTTTAGAAGCAATACTGATTTATTACTAAAATCTAGAGAAAATGAGCTTTTGTGCTTGGCAGTTTCTCTGCTCCTCTAGTACATTGCTTTTCCAGTACACATTTGAGAAGTTGTGCCCCCCTTCCCACCCAAAGTTTGGCAAGTTGAAACTATATAACTTTAAATATTTAATCTCAGAGAAGAGGATCAGTAAGACTTATGAGTTAATGAATGAGGTGAAAGAGTAGGCAGGACAAGCCAAGAGACTCTTAATAGTTCTGGCTGCTTTTGTATGTACTGTACCTTTTATCACTGTGTTTGGATTGGAGTAACTTTTTCACATCCAAGATTTTTGGCATCCTGACTCTTCTCTTGATCTAGCTGTAGAGGCTTTAGACCGTGATTGTTTCGTAGTAGTCTCAAAGAGCTTTTCGAAAAGAAGATCTAGAAAAGCATTCTAGTAAAGTTCAGGAGCAGAACTATTGGCTTCATCTGTTCCTCGTACTCTCAGAGTGACAAAGCTAGATGTGGGAAGTGTGTGTGAGCAAAGTGAGCGAGATCATAGCTCAGTTGCTGGCAACAAATGGCGTACATCTCTGAATGGGCTCTGTAGTTTCATGTACATTTACTTCTGGTAAAAAGACTGAATAACAGTGAAAAACTAGATTTGGGCTTTGCACTGTGATTGCAGTTGAGGTGTGCATGTGGGGTTTTTTTGGTTTTTTTTTTTTTCCCTTGTAGGAAGGCTGAAAGCTTAGCTATTTTCTTTTATAAAATATGTTGCAACCACTTGCCATCTGAAGCTAGAACTTTGTCAGAAAAGACATTGAAAATGACAGCTGAGAGCTGAAAAAACTCACACATCTAAAAGAGGAGGAACTCATGATGCTTTTCACTGTTCAGATGCTGGTAAGGGCTTATGCAGGATTTTCTGATGACACCTCCCTGCGTTACAGATGCGTTGCTAACACTACCATACGGTGGAACCAGGTTGTAGTTTTGCAAGTTTTGGTCTGTGAGAGTGAAGTCTGCATGACGTAGTAAATCTGTGCATAACAACTAGAGTTGAACCAGCTTCTGTACTACCAGTTTGAGATTGCCCTGTGGCCTCCCTCCTTTGCAGCATCTCCTTTTCCCGTTATGACAGTCCCCGTGTAGACCCCTGATGCTTGCAGTCATTCAGTTGTCACTTGCGGCTAGCTCCTTAGCTAAAAACTAGATTTCCTAATGGCTACAAAATGTGAGTTGAGGTCCAAACACACGTGGAAGTAAGATGATTTATATAAAAGGTTTAAGAGTAGCATCAATTCTTTCTGACACTTTCTCAGAAGTCCATTTCATATCTCCAAGTGAATTTTGGGATTTGCTGGAACAGGAGGGGAAATAGAGACTCTTATTTGGGTGCTAAAGCTTGTCTACAGAGATGTTCATGTTTGCCCATTTCAGCTGCTTATTGTGTTGAGTGAAGTAGCTCCATCATGCTGAGCAATTCAGTATGATAGATTATCAAATTGATTCTTAAAAAAAAAAAAAAAAAAAAAAAAAAAAAAAAATTACTCAGAACTTTGATTTGTACTGGTAATTACTGCTGAAGACCTCTCTGACTCTTATAATTAATGTTAATAGCCTTATAAATATTCTGCAAATATAATTAAAGGAAATTACATGTTAGAGAAGTAAAGATTAAGTTGCTATGTTGGTGAGGACTAATAGGCTCTAGCAGAACTGTGATTTGAGAACAAGACCTCAGAGAAAGTGGCAGCTTTCTGGCAAAGATTTTATTGATACTTCTAGTTTGAGGATATAATATTGTTTACATACCTTGTGCAATAGAATTAATCATTGTATAGAACATTTTCATAATAGTAAATATGCTAGGTGAACTTACTCGTGTAAATAGTGTTGGACTGCTGGAGTGTAAAAAATAATATTCAGGTACACTCTCTCCTAATTGTGTAAAACTGTAGCTTTATAGTGTCCTAATGTGTCAAGTCCTTAAAGCCGCTCTTTGTGATGGTGTTTGGCTTTTCAACACTGAATTGTAATGGCATTGAGTTGAAAGTGGCTTTACCTTTCATGAAAGCAAAGACTTTGTGTGCTTGACAAAAAGAAGGGGTTTTAAGATCTCACATCTTCTTGTGATTCATGGGGTGGGGTGTGGAAATCAGTTTCTAAAATTAAACCAAACTTTCACATAACTTCCCCCCCCCCTCCCCCCCCCCCCCGTTCTCCCAGTGTGAATGTGGTACATAGTCTTCTATAGATACGGACAAGAAAAGAGTCTCCCATTTCATACCAGGACTGGTCAACGCTATTATCTCCAATCTCTGTTTGGATTTTTGAAGTCTGGAAGGATAAGTTACTTATGTCATCTTGAACCTGACCTACTCTCTTTACCCTTTCCCCTGTTGGAAGGGAAGGGTAAGAGTATGTTTCCTGCAGTCATTCCCTTGCAGGGAGGCGAACAAATAAGGAAGGGTTGTGTTACATGCTGTAGTTATGAGAGTTATTTGGAGATGGCCGAGTTGGTCAACAGCTGCAGCCCTCTGCTATCGTGTGAATGGTTTGCTTTTTGCCACGCTGCTTATTTTAATGAACTCCATCTGTACATAGTGTAGTCCATAATAGAAAGCAGATTGCTGGGCTGATGGTGTCTACAGTGCAGTATAGATGCTATGAGTTGTCCAGCCTACTGGGTTGCAGATGAAGGTTGAATACGAAAATCTGGTGGGTACCTTTCTGTTCAGTGCAGAAGCAGTTTCCCAAATATTGAAATTTTGCCTGAAAAGGAAAGAGATTGTGGCATGGGGGGGAGGGTGAGGCAGCAATTGCTTACAAAGGAGCTGACATTTTTCTGAAAGAGGCAGCTCATAATCTCTGAAACTTATTTTGTAGTTAAATCCCTGTTTGGTGTGTCATCGTCCCCCGCCCCACCCTCCAAAAGCCATGATGATAGTGGCTTACCATTTGGGATTTCCCCGCTATTGAAAGCGATTTTCTTTCTGGAGTCTCTCGTCTTATTCAGATAGTACATTGGTGTAGAAGCTCAATGTCCTGTCATTTAATCTCTTGATAAGACAAATGTGACAAAGGAAACACTGAATGGGTTCATTTTAAGGTAAATTCCAACCAAAGTCAAAGCACTTAATCAAAAAGGAAATAAGAAAAAATAACTTTTAGATTAGACTTTGTTAATAAGACTTAAATGATGCTATTTTTTAGCTGCAGCTTATTCAGGTAAAGTTGCTTCTGCCTGAGTCTAAATATATGAAGTATGGCATCCAAAGCCATAGTTGGCTTACTGGGAATGTACAGTGTAGCATATTTTCCTTTTCCTCTGCCATAGGTTGAATATAAATCCTCAAACAGCTTACCATACCAAAAATAAGGCTGTATAAATATCTGAGCACATGGAAAAATAACTCTCCTATTACTACCACATTAGAAATTAAAAGAATTATTGAATTTTAGGTACTCGGTGGGACCTCTTAAATTAGTAACAATTCTGTGAATCCAAACATCCAGATTTTAGGCAGATGTCTGGAAATGAGCAAGGCAGTGCTGGCACATGCACCAAGATGACCATTACTAAGTAGTATTTCAGAGGAAGTGTTTGTCAGCTTGTACTTCCAACAGCTGACACTTTTCAACCAAAAGTGTATGCCAAATTAGGTAGCTTTACGTTGCTTTTTTGCTCTTTGTATTCCACTTGCTTCTCCTTAGAGTGCAATGTTTACAGAGAGGATGCTTAACTTAATCTGCGACTGTCTGAATGCATAAATTAGTCACCTGAGCACTTGTAATAAACTTAAAATGATACCATGGAAGGGAATTAATGCCTTAGACTGTCGTTAGTGGGATCTGTAAACTCTCATCTCTAGCTGTCAGGTCTGTATTGATTGATATTAGGGAAGATGCTGTTGCAGTTGGATGCCTGTGAAAACAATTAGGATGGAAGAGATGCAGAAAAGAAACTCACCTGTTAAACTTGGGATAGTTCGCTGATGGAGATTTCTTGGTGAGAGAAATGTACACTCCATCTCTACATGCAGTGTTCATAAGGACGTCAGGATTGTGGCCTGTTGCAGTACTCTTATTGACATTAGAGTAATCTCAGTCTTCCAGGCATATTTGAGTAGGCTGTTTGCTAGCACTTTTCCTGTTAATGAAAAGTTAATCACCACCTACTCACTACAAAGCCTGTGTAAGGAAGGGAGAATATTTTACAACTTCCTCTGATTGACATAATTAAGAAGGTGCTAAAATTCTAGATAGTAAAGCTGTCTTGGTCGTGTTCCTTAGGTATTTCTTCAGTTCAGTTAAAGGTTAAGCATGAGTTTAATGTCTTATTCATCAAAATACAGGATGTTCATTCCTAGATTTTAACCACAAAAACCCTATGGCTGACATGCTAGGCTAAGTTTGAGATTCCTTTGTCTGCACTATGGAAATGCTTAGGTGTCATTGCTCCTAAAGTCTCTTTGCCTATATTTCTGTCTTGGTTGCATGAGGGACCAGGAAACAGTCAGTCATTCCATTTTTTGGACTGATAAATTCCAGTGTTTTCACAATCTCTTTTGTCATCAATAAAACTGTAGCTTCAACTTTTTGCTTACACTTTATACTTTTGATATTTTAATATTGGCAACTCTTGGGTTTCAAGATGGAATTCATATGTCGTTTGCAAAGTTAGTAAGTCATCAAGATAAATTGTCATCTTAGTTCTGAGCTTCCCATTCCACCTCTGCCTGGGAGTGTGGTGCAGTCATCCCTGAAAAGGTACGTAGATTCATGTGGTATTGAGGAGGAAAGGCTTAGAATAACTGCCGGTTAATTCCTGGAGTTGACCGAATCTTCTCATGGGTCCACACAAGTTCTGAATCTACTCCCACTGAAGCTGGTGGGAATTTTGTAGAATATGGTAAGGCCTGTGGTGTTGGCGAGCCTATAAATACATCTACAGGAGGGATCAGGGAGACAAGTTGAAAAATACATTCAGACCCTTGTGTTCAGCTGAGCTGTTTGTGTCTAGCGTGATTGAGTCTGTTTGAAGGAAGTGAAATTTAGGCGGATGCTGTTATTCTGCTAGTAGAAGCAAGAATACATTGCTGTGTCTCTGGGAAGCTTTTTACAGCATACATGCTTTCATCGCTTCCAGCTCTGAAGTTGAGAATAAAAACACTCTTTCAGGTGAAATCAAGTGTTCATGAAGGATTTAGACTGTATAGATTTTGCTTCATAGGACTGAACTTCTTCCACTGCTCCCAGAGCTACAGATCTTACCTTCTGCTTAGACAGTGTGGGTGAGAGACTGACTTTAGCATGTTGGTTGTTTTTGTGAGCCTGTCCTTTTTCTGTTTGTAATAAACAAATACTCCACTCAGGTATGTGAACAAAGTGACAGTGTCAGTTGACAAATGTAAAAACTAATGCTAAACACGGGATGAGAATACAGGTATTTTGACTGGATTAACCAGGATTTTGCTGGAGAACTGGGTTAGAAATTCACTGTATCATGTGCCAAGGTACCTGTCTTGTTGAATTTGCTGAAATGGTTCATTTTTATAAGTTGTTGCAAAACTAAAACATTATTAGACCCTGCTTTACTAATGATGTAGCTGATGGGTATTTCAAATTTTAATACGGGCTGTTGTTGATGTTGGTTTAAGTTTAGATTTGGAAAAATCAAGACACTGCCCGTTTGTAAATACAATATTCAGTAAGTATCTCTGCATTAATAGAGCTTGATAACTTTTTACTTAAGACTACTTTGTCCATAAGGTCTCCTGGAACAGCATGAACACTTTGAAACCGATCAACTACCAGTGAATTGGAAATCAAAAGCCTGAGGCTCACATCCATGAAAATATTTTCTTGACTATGTAGGTCTCAGTGACTCCAGAACTACCTCACACTTGCCCCCATCTCTGTAGTTGTCTGCATTTTTTTTTTCTCATGGTTATGCAGTTAAGGCTCGGCTTGGAGACCTTGGAGCAGGATGCTTAGGCTGATTGCCTCTCTCCAGTGCAGCTTCATCACATCGGGGCTTGCCTAAGCTCAGCAGCCTGACATGCTGTTTCTTCCTTTCAGTAACCAAAGTTTTAACGATGACAACATTGCACAGATCCCAATCTTGGGTTCTCTGAATGATTTAGGTAAATGACTCTTGCAGGTTTGTGTCCATGAGACTGAAAACCTGTTTAGAAGTATCTAACTCCAAGGAAAAAAGGTTCATATTTAAAAGGTTGATTCTCATCATTTCCAGTCTGAGCAATTGTTGGTGACAGTGGTGACAAGAAGAGAATCAGTACTTATATTTTAAAATAATAAAAATAAGAACTTCTCAACAAATTTTTGTATGCAACTATTTCATTGCATACAATTGCATTTCATCAGTTTCTCTTTGAAACAGTTTCCTAGAAAGCCCAGTAATGTGTAGATGGACCATTGCTCGGGGAGCTGGGACTGAGGGTGCCTGGGGGCAGTGCAGTATGAATCTAATGGAATGGTCTTTGAGTGTTTTAGTGAACACATTTGAAGGATAAAAAGCACAAGAAATGTGCTGAATTCAGGATGAAATGCCCCTGTAGCATAAAAGGTTTAAATGTCATTGTGAAGAATGAAAGGCTGACTTAAGGAGAAAAGATTATTTTTATATACAGCTTGTGTGTTAGAAAAAACGTGGTTGCATACTGTCAATTATGATGCTTCTTTAAGATCAGGAATATAATATTCTACTTATATTTAGCAGAACTCTGCCTCTGTATGGACGCTTGAACATCTGTTTTTATTGTCAAAGCTATGGGCAATTCTGTTGGATTCGGAACAGTGCTGGTGCTTCATGTCACCCAACCCCAAGCTGGGGACTTTGGTGCTGTTTATGCTACAGCAACATAGAAGAGCCCATAAAAACCCCCCTAATAATTATGTTTATGAAAAGCATCAATACCTATTAGCCATGAAGAAATCTAGTTTTGGAGGATGATGTATGCTGTGAGAAACATACAGCTTTCCAGAGTCCTGTTTTGGCTTTCATGTCATCAGAATGGCATTTGCTAGTAGTAAATGCATTTAATGAAACTAATTTTAGAACTATAGGTCAGCACTTAAATTTTTTTTCTCCTTGTTAGTCTCACAAGTAGATCAGGTCTTAGATTTTATAATAAACAGGACTTTGAAGTCTCATTTCTTCCCCGTCTGTCAGGTACTGTCACACGAGTCGGAGAACATGGTTGTTAGTGGTTGTGTAGCCTGTACTCTATAAGTCAGACTCCATTTTTTAACACTTGAATCATATTTCCAGCACTAGGTTGTGGGTTTTTTTTCCTTTCTTACTCAATTTTCCTTTTGTTCCTGATCTTTTGTTTCTTTTGTTAGTGACAGAAATACTGTTGCGGAAGTGAGCTGTGTTGTCATGGGGAAAGTTCACAGCATGAATGTGATGAAAAATGGCCAATTTTTTTTTTTTTTTTTTCTTTTCTTACTGAGATACCAGAGGGGAACGAGCAGAGAATTGTTTCCTTACCACCCTATGGGGCAGTCTGTGGTTGGACAAGGAGTGATGGGCAGTCTTTGTTCAGCTCTGCCCCTGCTACTGAATTTGAAAGCTAAACAAAGGAAAAGGGAACTGTAATCTGTTGTCATATAGGAGTATCCCTTGGCATCCATCAACAGTCCAAGTCAGGCTTTTTTCTTAGTGCAACAGATTTGTGAAGCACTGTATCTCCTGCAGAAAGAAGCACATGGCGAGTATGCTTTTGCCATCTGTCCCTTGTCGCTCGTATCCATCTAGTTAAGACCGGAGCTGTCATTGCTCTGGAGGACAGAGCGGGACGGGTGGCAGCTGCCGTGCTAGCAGTGCGTGTTAATGCCCTAAGGAGATTGGATCAAGCAGTGCCTGCCCATGAGCTGCTAAAGGGGAATAGTGCAGGAGGTACAGATTCAGCACAGGAGAAATGTGTGAATTCCTCTTGTAAATGCCAAAGCTTTCACCATGTGAATATTCAGGTTCTGCAGCTGCCTCTGTGGGCTGGTTTGTGTGTACCTCATCGATTCTCTGCATAGAGGTTTTTATGGGATTGATGATAATTGGCCTATTTAGAGTTCTTTCCGCTGCAGTGAAAGAACATGGCAGAAGCTCAATCCTGAACATCGTTAAGGGAAAGTAAACCTTTCATCTAGCTTTGTGGTGGTGAGGGATGGCTGTTATTTCAACTGATGCAATATCATAGCAAAATTTAAAAGGTCAAATAGGTATGCTTTCTTATATGGGGTGAACGATCAATACTCCCAACAGTATACTTATGTAAAATTTACAGGACTAACAAAAACTACGCAGGGAGAGGAGGATGCTAAATAGTTTGTATATACTTTAATCTCTTCTATGAAGAGATAGCTAGAATGAAAGCTGTATGGTGGTTTTTTGTAAGGAGGTGGGAATATATAACTTCACAGTGACTGTGGCACAAGGCTTCCTTTTTCCACAGTATTTAAGCCACATGAGTCTGCATGAAAGTGAGGAATGGATTCTAGTAGTAGCGTAGTAAAGCTGTCACCTACTTTGCTATCTACACACCATTTGGAGAGCAAAACCTAAACAGCATGAAACATCTAATATAGAGCAAACATCGTGTTTAATCCTAGTCAACGAAGTCATTTTATTTTGATGTGGATGATAGTATCAGCCAGATACCATTACTGGGTCAATGGTACCCAAGTTACCAGTGTTATACTTGGTCTGCATTGGCCATCACAACTACAGCATGTTATATAGTGTAAATATTTAGACAGGTGAGTTGTGATCTCAGTTGGTCTCTGGATGCCACCAAAACATGAACAGTTTAAAGGATATTTTATAAACAAGAGAGCAGAAATAGATACTTATATGTGAAGAGTAAATATCGCAACAGAGCTGTAATGATACTCCATTATGCTTAATCTGGATGATTTATCTTCAAAGGTGTTAAACCTGAGCCTGGTAAACAAACTAAGGGCAATTTTGTATCAATCTCTTAAAATTAGTCAGCCTGCTTGTGTTTTTAGTGGGAAAATCTTCTGTCAGAGGAGGTCAGATCATGACAAATGATTTCTGGTTCAGAAGTGGCCGCGGGGGAGGCAGACTTGTAAGCATCAGCACGGTATGCCCTTGTGTGTGCGTTGCATCCTTTGCAGTGGGCATTTGGGTGGCGGAGCTCTCCTCTTAACTCATATTTAAAAGTGGCACCTCCCAAGTCAAGCTTGGATGCGATTTACCTGCAAAGCATGTGTTTGCTTTGCTCTCCATGATAAGCTCAGTGGGGTCCTATATCTGATGCAGAAAGTAAAATGCCATCAGTGTGTATAGGAAGATGCAGGGCTTGTTGGATTCGGTGCTTGTGTCCAAGTGTAGTCCCTGCCTGATATTGTGTGTGTGACTCTGGCTTCGGTCTCTGCAGGGAAGTGGGACAGCAGCAGAGCATGCTGCTGGGCTGGCTGCCAGGGGCCCTGGAGAGAAGCTGCAGTGTCGTCAATGGGAAGGCGTGCAGCCCCAAGGCATTTCTTAGATCCATGTTTTGTGGATGTTCCCCATTGAAACCACTGCGCATCTTGGCTACTGTTTGGAAATGTCAGAGAGCAGGGGCATCCTTCCCTCCCACCCCTCAAAGTAGTATTTGGGGTAGGGGAGCCTTATTCCTAGGTTGGAGTGGAAGAACTGGCCAGTGAGGAATAGAGGTTCAGCTGAGGACCTCTGTGGCATCTGGCTGTCCTGGCTGCTGCTTGCCCAGTGTTCAGCATCGGTGCTCAGCATTTAGCCTGCCATAAAGCAAATTCTGATACGTGCTTAATATGACGTGACCCGTTTCTCCTTCTGAATAAGACATTACCTAAATTCTTGAAGAAACAGACAATTAGCTGTTTCTTGCATAGCTAAAGAGCTGTTTCCATGGGCATATCTTTGTATGTAGAGTTCCCTTAGGATGCTACCGTGCACTTATTTGTTTCTTAAATAATCCATGGATGGATTTTCTCCTGCTGCCACATTGTTCAGATAAAAAAAAATGAGGTATTTGACAGGCTTAGAAATATTACTGGACATCCTTAATTTCTAGCTACTAAGTGTGCCTTTGGGACTGATACTGATTGCTTTGTGACTCGTTCTTGTGTATAATGTTACCTTGTGTCCAGGTAATTGCCAGGATATTAGTTGTAGTGTCACTGCAGGTGTAGTGTATCATGTTATGGTGATCTCGTAGATACCCTTTAAGCACCTGAGCATCTCCAAGCAGTTTGTTGCAGCAGAATGGTTATAATGGCATTTTTGTCAAAAACTGGGCTGTTTATCATGCTTATTTCTAGTATACAGCTGGATTTATGTCAGAGCTTCTCCCATTTGAAGAGAAGTAGCTTTGCTTTTCCCAGACCCACTATGGACGCTATACTGGATTTGCACAAACTGTAGTTATATACTCCAATGGCTTTTCCAGTCTCTGCACTCTAGCCTTTCAGTGAAGCGGATTTTGCTGACTGCGGCTCTTGTCGAGCCATTAACATAACTGGGGAGTGTCCTCTGAACATTCAAGGTTGTTTTCAGATAACCTTGACATTGCCAGAATTTCAAAAGCCCTGTCAAGTTAATAACGGTATAATTCTACAGCCTTTTTTTTTCCCCCTGTATGAATGGAGCAGTGGTGTGATTTTGTGATATTGCTACCTACTGTGAAGTGACTGTTTCATTAATTGTGTAGTGGTGCAAAATCATGCAGCTCCACATGTTTTATTTAGAGGAAATCTTAAACCTGCTGTTAACTAATGCATAGTGTACTAAGCTGAATGCATTCATATGCTGGCCAAATACTCAGCACTTCTAGCTTCTGTCTTCACTTATTTAAATGTGTTTTTCAGAGAAATAGTGCATTGCTCCCCTGTTTTACTTTATTCTGCTTGTTCTCTGCTAGCAACCATATGAAGAACTGGCTGTATAGCAGGAACACTACATCTCCAAGATAGACTGAGGCTTGATGACCTCAAGGTTTTTTAAAAAACTTTTTTGGCACCTTTATCTCTGTGTATAAATAGCTCACAAGTCTGTTCCTCAGCGTTGGCTAGACCTAAAGTAGTGTTAAATGCTTTTGCGAGTTCCACCTTTTGTAGGTGGAACATATCCAAGCTGTATGCTATATTTACACACTTTCGTTCCCTAACAAGTTTTACTCTGTAAGATGCATGCAATATGTGCAGATTCAGTATAGTGTATTTAAAATGCACTCCTAACAAAAGATTTGTGCTGGACTTAAAGACAAATAAGTCTTTCCATAATTCAGTTTGTATCTAGCTACTGTCAGCAGCTCTATCTTAAATTTATTCATACATTTTTTTAGGTACTATTTTGATCAGCAGCAATTCTTGGATCTTTTGAAGAGTCATTTAAAATGGTCAGGTAGTGCTACTTGCTTCACTGGTGTTTGCTGTGAGTAGCAGAGTAAGTTTGCCATTCGTGCCCTTGAGTCTCAACTGACTTTTTTTTTTTAATTGGCTTGGCAAGTGTACATTTTTATCAGGAGGCTGCTTGTAATGCAGGAGGCAGGAGTGCCTCACCACTGTATAAAGTACACTGGTGCAATATCCTCAGGTAACTGCCAGGGAAGAACAGGTGGACATTTGGAGTTCAACAGGGACAAACTGATGGATTTATCTGTGTTTGCAAAAGGTCACAAGGAATTCTCAGTGACCTCAAGGAGATGTTTTTCCTTTCAGGCAGCATCTCAGGTTTCAAGGAGCTCCGTTACTTCCCTGGTTAATTGGTGCTGTTGAGCCATGGAGATTTGCTACCTATTAAAGCATCATTGCTTCTGGTGATGTGGAAAACTTTGAGGTCTTCTCTCCAAATTCTAATTGGTTTAAACTCTTGTACTATCTGACTGTGCGAGGTGATATGGCTGTAAGCATCATTAAAGCTTTTGAGAAGTTGCTGTGAATCTTCTGAAATGTCACTCTCCATGAAACATGAACTGTTGTCAGAGCTAAGAAAATAAATGGAAGTTATTCTTGTGTAAAACTTCCTTATGTGTTGCTTTTTTTCATATAACCTAAAAGCCTACTCTAGCTTTAGTAGTAAACTTTTGTATTGTAATTATTAATAATATTTGACATTAACATTCTTGAATGTTTACCAGCAAATCTTGTATTCTCTGGCAGACGTGCCTCTAAAACCAGTTTTGTTTTGCATGTCTGTGGCTCTGAGTAATTCTGCATCCATAACAGACGGCTTTAAAAAATCAGGGAAGCATGAGGGGCAGTCACAGCTTTTATTAAAGTCTGTGTTGGGGCAACTGATATGTGTGAGGTCTACTCCCAAAGGAACCTAGAACATGTAAAAATGGGGTGGGTTGGTTTGTTTTTTTTTTTCCTGGTACTGACTTGCTAGCCACTGTGCTGGATTTTACAGATGAATGTAAAATCCTAATTTTTTTATGATCCAAGGCATAGTTTCAATTAAATTCAGTTTCCTACTATTTCCCCTTTTTCAGGCGAGTAGTGTGTGCATCTATTGAAATACCTGTTGAGGTCACTGTGGATAAACCCAGAGGGAGAAACCTGGGAAGGGAGAGCAATTACAAAAACTACAGAGGGGATGAGAAGTCGTCCAAATGCATGCTCCAGGAGCTGCTAGAAGAACTAATGATGGGACTCTCTGCAGCCT
The DNA here is from genome assembly GCF_965638725.1 of Aptenodytes patagonicus. Taxonomy (NCBI): domain Eukaryota; kingdom Metazoa; phylum Chordata; class Aves; order Sphenisciformes; family Spheniscidae; genus Aptenodytes; species Aptenodytes patagonicus. The sequence continues at coordinate 34,650,221 of NC_134954.1, forward strand.
CGCGCCCCAGCCTTACTGCACAGGGCTGGCCGGACACCACACCAGCATGTTCAGAGCCTGAGGGAGCCATTCCCTGAGCAGAGGCTGCGTGGGGCCCAGCTCCCCAGCATGGGGTGGGTTGTAGCTGGCTGATGCAGTGGCTCCTGCACTGGTGACCTGCTCAGCTGCGCTTCGTCGGCCCTCCTGGGATCGCCTTGAAGCATGAAAAGAAGAAATTCTGTTTCAAAGTATTCTTCTGTCAAAAATCTTCCAGCAGTCTCCCCTCTCTATTGCAATTTAGTTTAATGTGCTCTTTCTACAATTCCTGCTCTTAACTAAGAAAAGGCAATAAATTATTAATAGATCCTGAAATACTGGGCTGGAAGGTAGGAGACAAAGTGATGCAGGAGGTTCTGCCTCTAAATAAGCATTTAGTTGAGTCCTCAGCTTCTGCTTTGAGCTCTGAGGTGCTCCTACTTAAAAAACCATCTAACTGTCAGCAAAGCATGCTGCTGTCTTACTTGTTTCTATTCTTTCACGTAAAAAACAAGGCTATCATATGGTTGTGGGAGCCTGCAAGAAACAATATTGTGAACCTTTTCAAACCTCTTAATATGTTTTTTCTTCTGTGTTGAAGTGATGCTGAATGCAGAAGCTTTTACCTTTTGAAAGGCCGGTAGTTAAAGAAAAACTGTGTGGGTTTTGTTGGAGTTCTTCAAAAACATTGATGAAGCAGAGAGCGAGGATACAAAACAGAAATTACTGGCAAAATAAAGTTAGCTAGGATTTGTGGGTTTTGGGGCTGGGGGGATCTGGAGACTTAACACAAGCTCTAAATATACCCACCCTCCTGCCACCTTTGTTGGTTTGCTTCTTTATGTAGGTGGTTGAAATGCATTTGGTAAGGGTAATAATTTAAGGAAGGCTGAATTACCATGTCCTCAGCAGGAATACAGAGGAGTATACTTTCTACTGTGGTCTCTTATCTTCTTTGTTATCCCAAGGTTAGATTAAAAGGTGCTAATAATTTTCATTCACATTCCCAATGACTGAATAGTCAGGTAATTAAACATTTATACTGAAAATTCGGGGATCCAGCTTTGTGTGATGGAAGTACTGTCTCTAGAAACACAAAAAATGTTTGCTTTACTTGATTGCTGCTCCCTCTTGTGGGTTTCAGGCCAGTTTAAACAAGCTTGAAGTTCATTCCCGGTATTTTTAGATGGAATAATTCATCAGCAGTACTCCTCTGATCTACTGAGTGGGTTATTGACCTTAAGAGTTGCTTCACTGCATACCTCTACAAATTAGAACATTCTTTTATATCAAGAGGACTAAATCTGTAAGAGCATTTAATTAACTTTTTAAACTTAATTTACTTTTTTCAAGAACTTATACTGCTGTGCTATTAGTATATAGTGTGATTTACTTTTTTGTAAAAGCAGAGAGAAGTCTGTACCATAACTGTACCAGACTTGGCAAGCGCCTGCTGTACTGACAGTATTAAGATCTTTCTCATACCTCCTCTCCTGTAGTCAGCGCTTCTGAGTTGCACTTCACGGGCTATCGCTCTTTTCTGCAGAGAGCTGCTATGTTATGCAAGTTGCTCCTGAAAACTAAATTGCAAAAAAAAGTTCTGTTTCCTTCCTGTGTGCTCTCCTGTATACCCAATAAATACAAATGCCATAGCTGTGTGAGAGTAACTTTTTTTTTTTCCTTGTAGTTTCTCAGTTGTTCTGCTGGCATAAAACCTCTATCTGTAACATTGTGTCTGAAGACTTCAAAATACTACTTGTACTTGTTTTCCTCCAGAGGGACATATAATCTCTATTCTCTGGACAAGAAACTGAAGTGTGGCGGAATTCTGAATCGCTCCTAACTGATGGCAAAGACCTGTGCAACTTCACTGGCTAGTTGTTGGCCTGAAGCTCTTCAAAAACTTCCCACTGAAAGTTAAAAGACAAATTGTTCTGACCTGTTGCAAAATGGAAAGGTCTCACATTAGTGTGACACTGAAATAACAGCAGTTCACATGATCTAATTCCAGTCTTACACCACTTCAAAATAATGGTACAATTTGTCTTAGCATTGGAAGCTCTTCAGTTTCACTCACTTAACTGATGTTGCACTGTTTGTGTACAGGAACTGGAGTATGGCTATTAAATCTTGGGTCCCCTAAGCTTTGGCGTTTGTCTCCTGTGCTTTTATTAGGCCTGATTTTTAATTTTCACTAGTATCTTATTTCCCTTCCCTCTTGTGCTCTCTTGTTGTATATTCATCATCTATTTTAGCTATGTAATGTTTTCTGCATAATCCCACTGTTTACTTTGTTTGGTCTGCAGTATTTGCAGCAACTTTTTTCCTTTATCTCTTATCTTCTTTACTTCACACTACCTGTTTGCATAATTTCTCAATACCATGTAACTTGCACGGCCAAGAACTGGACATTTCATTAGTGTCTGACCAAGCAGCTCCAGCTGTTGGGTATCTGATAACATTTGAAATCTATTACTGCCTCTATACCTCTTCAAGAGCATATAATATGGGGGAGTATTCAGTGGATTACCTGAAACTTCTGATCTTCATTTTACTTGGCCTTAAAAGAATAAATCAGTCTGAAACTTGTCTGGATGTAAAGATCGTGCTTCTGTGGAGACCCAGTGGTGTTGGTGGACACATTCCTGTAAATGTATTTGTTCTTACTGTGATGCAAGTAAAGGCGGGCTTTTGGTTGCTTTTTTAAGGTGATTAAACCAGAAAGCAGGTGTGCTTGATTTGAGAAACAAAATGGAACTTAATCTTGTATTTATGCCCTTTCTTAAAGCTTTATCTTGCTTCTTGTTGCAGACTGGGTAATCCCTAGAACAGTATCAGTAACCTTTACTTCAAAACTTGTGGTTTTTCTTCTCTTGACTGGTATTTTGAGCATTGTTTTAAGCAGTTGCTGAGGTTTGTAGCTGCATTTTAATGTGCTGTAAGTGCAGAGCTGTGTTCAAGATTTGCCAGCTTTTATTCAGACAAAATTTGCAGTTCAGTGGAGACCAGAATGTGGTCCCCACAGATTACATTGCTTGTAGCAGTCCCTGAATTTCAGTTACTTATACTTCAAATATTTTTACTAGTCAGGAACAAAACCTCTGTTTATGTCCATGTTCAAAAAGATGTTGGCATTCACCCAACCCTGGAGCCCTCCCCAACCTGTGTTTATGCTGTAAAGAAGCCGGATGAAATATTGCTGTTTATTGCAGGCTCCAAATTTGGTTATTGGGCTTACTTTCTCTGTGAGCATGGTCAAGACAAATGTGTTTGCTCTTCAGTAATATGTACCAATGGCTGAATTAACCTTGCATGTGTGCTTCCTTACTGAGAGTCTTTCTGCTAACCTCCCTGTGAGCTGGGTGCCTGCGGACCGGTCCTGGTGGGAAAGACAGCCGTAGCTTTGTGCTCTCTCGCTGGAAAGAAATGGCTGTCAAGCACCAAGAGTCTGAAAGTCAACTCTTTTTTTTTTATTATTTTTTTTTATTTGCGGTATCACACGGAGATACCAAACTAGGAACAATAGAGGGTCATTAAGGTGGTAACTTATTTTTCATCTTTCCCTTTATATTTGGTTTAAGCAAAAGTTATCCCGTTCTGTATGTTAATTTGCACTACCTGGATAACCCTAGTGCCTGTGTTATAGCAAGCATGCTGGTTTTTCTCTCCAAAGAAATAAATTCAGAATGCCAAACATACACATTTTGTAATAAAGAAAGATTTAAAGCCTTTTGAGGCGTACATACTATAGACTTGCTGTGGGATGGGTTTTACAAGCTCTTATCTCCCTTAGGTAGCCCCTGTTTGTATACTGTCCTTCTTTCAGCCAGATCGCTTTAAGCCCTCTCAAGTCTGCAGTGAACTCTGTATGACTTTAATTACAAAGGCTCTTCTACAATCAAACAGAAATACAGTATTTAAAAAGTACTCTAGAATACAGCCGTTCTACTTGTGTGTAGGTTCAGTTTTATCTAAATTTTAAACGAGGAAAACAGTCGCTGCAAAACACTGCTGATCTAATAGAGGGGGAACTAAAAGGATCAGTGTGGTCACTGTAAATGAGAAATTTCTCTCTTTATGAAGAAGTTGGGTAAAGCAAGTGGAAGAAACCACTGCAGCTCCATGCAAATAAATATTTTGGGAAACAACACTGGGAAGTCTTGTATGCTTTTCTTGTGAAATTCCAGTTCATATTTGCTAATACTGTCAGTTAGCAGGTTTTTTTTAAATTTTTTCCTTCTAGGTATCACTGTAGCCTCAACAATTCTGATTCATTTACTTGAATGAGTGATCCAGCTGTTTCCAAGGTCAATGTCGACTCCCTCAAAACTATTTTACATGAGTAATAGTCTTGATCTAAAGTATATGCGTGCAGTATTATACAGGGTGTATAAACGGTGTGGTTTTGTTCTTTGAAATAACAGCTGTAAAGTGGTATCCAAATTCTTCTCTGGCGGGAGCAGCCACTTACTGACTAGAGCTATTTTGAGAGGAAATGCCAACTGAAGAAGTGACGTAAATATGGTTAGTTGATACTGCATTGGTCCTCTGCTGAATACACTACCTATAGAAAATTGGTTGGGGTTTACAGATGTAACACGCTTCTGCAGAGCTGCCAGCCAATATCCTATACTGGAATTGTTCTTTCATCCCTGTTCTGCTTTTTCAGAGTATGGAAACAGGACAAGTTATTTGTTGCTAAATAGCAGTGGAAGTGGTATGCCCTGTATATACAGTGATCTTTCCATTCTCCAGGCTCTGGAGCTACAGTGCTTATGAAAATCTCTGTTTTTACAGGATTCCACAGAACTGATTTTCTGTAGAATTCTGTAACTTTCTTCTGAATCTTGCCTCTGAAGCCGCTTTGAACTCTCCAGCGTTTTCTCATGCAGATGGTTTGTTTGAATTGTAGGACGTGCTTTGAGCACTTTTCCTTTCCCTCCTACCACAAGTCCAGTGCATCTTAGGATGGAATCCAGTTTGCAGCTAACCCATCTGCAGCTAAGCCGGTGGCTTAGTATGCAAAGGGAACCCAACACTGCAACAGAGACCACACCAGGTGCAAACTACTGAAGAACTTGTCGACAAGCTCTTTATTACTAGTGTGCATGTGAAGCTATGTGACCATATCACCTTCCTGAGTAACTGGTAAATTTTACAACAATATCACTTTTAAACTTCAAGGGGAGGGGGAAAAAAAACCCCCAACATTTACTAAGGTAATATATGCCTCTAAAACACTGCTAGGATCTATGGAAATGATTACAGGATACCCCCTTTTAACAGATGTTTTAAGATCAATTCTTTGTGGCAGGATTTACTTTGGTAATCCATGCAAGCTCATGATGGAGTTCAGTTATTGTTTAAACTATATTTTTAGCAGCGGCCCCTTGTGACTGCATGGCAATATAATTTGTGAAGTAAGATGCCACTCCCTAATTGTCTCTTACGTTGTAGAGCTGTACATGCTGTTCACTGCAGTGTTCTGCAGAATAAACATTCTCCTTCTTTATGTGGGGGAAAAAAGTCCGTGTCAACAAGACTTTCCAGCCTCTGGTCACATGCTTAAATTATATCTCTGAGATGGGTTTCCTGGCAAACATGGAAGCAAATGTTTCTCCAAAGTGGACAATGTTCATGTGTAAATTCCTCATTAGTCCTGGGTCTCTTCCCCTCCTCCTCTTCCCAGTCTTCGGCTCAAAATGTTAAGCAAGAAGACCAAGAATGCTGAGCCTTTAAACACAGATAACTCACAACAGCACCATTGACATGTCAGAGTGGAACGTCTGCCTGTTTGTACTCCCTGCTCCTGGTGCTTGGGAATTAATGAAAAGAGAAAAACAAAGCTCTGGCATTCTGAGAAACTTTAAAAACAAAATAAGAAGTCAGTCTTGGAATGCCCTTGCAAGAAAAACTTTCCATGAAAAAACTTATTATTTAATCTTCCACCAAACTTCAGTCTTGTAGGATTGCGTCATGTGAATGAGTCCAATTCAGAAAAATAGGTTTAGGTTGCAGTTAGGGTGGTCATGGGAAACTCCATAACAGTTCTTTTGGTCAGTTTTTCTCTGTAGGTGTCCTTATTATCCCCTTTGTATGGGAAAATAGGACACTTCTCAAAGTGAATTATCAATTTTTTGTTAAGATGTTTGTTAACAAGATTCTTCAGTGTTTGCAAAGGATCTTAAGGTAAAGACGTGATCATTGGACATTCAAGATGCCATACTAGTTCATTCTCTGTAGTGAATATAGTCAAATATTTGTGTTGAAACCATAATTACGTTTAGCTGTAAGTCTGAATTTTTGGACTTGGCTTTTACTGTGAATTGGATGTTGGTTGCCTTTTTTTTTTTTTTTTGCGTGTTGAGTTGGAGAGCTTCATGAGGTAACTGTGGCGCTCCCAGAGTTTTCAAATGCTGCTTGTGTTTCCCCACCTAATGTCCCTAATGGCGGGTAGGACTGAAGTGCAGAACCTCTGCCCTTCTGTGTGGTATTTCTTGAAATTACTGTTGGTTTTCCAATTTACGAAATTTGCAGTCATGGCGGAAATGGTTAATGCAGCTTGCAACTCTTTAAAGCTGATTAGGTTTGAGGTAGGGCCTGGGAGATGGCAAAGCCTAATATTGTGGATACACCAGCAGAGAAGCACTCTTCTACAAGTAAAAGTCTCTTACTGGATCACTTCTGCGTATTTTTTTTTTTTTTACATAGATGTCTGTATACTCAGGTTCTGTGAGATGCTCCTAACCAAAACTCATTTTTTTTGGTCTGATCTTTTAAAATTCTGTGGATTTTTTTTTTTCCCATTATTAAGCAAAGGAACAGAAAAGTCTAAGACTAGGTCAGGAATTTATCGGCTTATGGGAACTAGTCTTTCCATTTCAGATGAGACAGATTTAAGATCACGTAACTTCATATACCCATATTTCAAATTTTTGAAGCTTTCTGATAGTAGTGAGGCATTAATATATTCGATACCCAAATGTTCACAACAGCATTGCTGTTGAGTTTTGAAGTTGAATGGATTCCCTGAGCTGAATGATAAAATATGCCATGTATAGGCTACCCAGGAGTCTTCCAGCTTCCCCACTAGCACGATTCAGTTTGTCTGACTTCACTGCGGCGAGAAGCACTTGCACCTGGTTCAGCAGTTTCCTTCCTCATCCTTGCTGCGTCATGTTCTAGCCTCAATAGAAGATAATCTGTTGATACTGGCAGTACATTTTGGTGATGAAAACCGGACATTGTTTTCCTAAGAAGCACTTAGTTGTGTATACTTGAGTTCATTGCCTTGGTTACGGTTTACAAAGAGGTTTTGTTAACTTTGCCAACTGAGCTGCAAGGGTTCCAGGATGCCCACAGCAGACAGGGATGAAGAAGTGAGATGCACGCGTAGTTTCTTCTGTCTTTGTGACTTCAGATGGGTGTTACCCCATAGATTTTTATAGACTTTCTTGAACATTAGAAGAATAAGATTATGAACTCTTTTTTTTTTTTTTTTTTAAAGTAGAGTAACCAATTTTTTTTTTCTAATATGAAGTACTTTCCAGCCTTTTTCTCCACAAAATGAGGCTTTGTCTGTTCCCACTGTTTGGAAAGCCAGTAGTAAATGTGATTGATACAGAGGGACGTTACTGAAATACTAAGAGATACCACTTGAAGAGAATAAAGGAAATGCACAATAGTTTCTTTTTTCAGACATAAATGAAATAAGCTGAGTTACATATGTAGGTGACAGATAGTGTCGCAAGGTGGCTGCTGATATTGCTTAAGAATAAATATTGGGGTGGGCCAAGATGGAGCCAGTGTGCTCTATGTTGCAGGTTTTTTCAGTTTAAACCTGTCTGTAAAGGCTTTGACTGCCTTATTCCTACTTGAAGCCCTGCTTCCATGCCTCTTGCACAACACACCCTGAAGACAAAAATAATCAATTGGGTGTGACCTGTGTTGGAAGCCAGGCTTCTTTGGAATTTGTTTGCATTATCAGTGATTGTAACATACCTCGAAGATGACTGTATGATCTTTCCCTCTTCCTTTTGATGCAACTCCTTGGTAGTTATGGGTAAAGGGTTGCAGTTCTGTGAAACTGATTTTTAGGATTTAGGCCCGTATTTTTGGAGGAATACGTTGTGTTGTGTGCAAGCATGCATTTTTTGCATATGCATATTTGCAAAGGTGAGGTATGTTCCCCAAGGAGAGATAAGGAGTCTGTCATCAGAAACTGAGCTGCTGTCCTAAGTGCCGTAATTTTTTTTTTTTTTTCTGCTTACAAGTACCTAAGATGAACTCACGGTTAACTTACCAGGTTTATGAAAATGTCAGCTCTTTTTTTTTTTTTTTCTTCCCCCTCTCTTTTCAATCTCTTACCTGTTTTTCTTATGCTTAGTTTAGCGTTGTACTACATGTAATGCATATTTCCATCATGAACACTCTTCCTGCTTGGATGTCTCCCTGAATTCATGTCACTCTTGCAATGTCCTGTTTCAAATGGGAAATGCGCAGACATGAGAACCACGTGCTGAAGGCACAATATTTAGCAGAGCTTCAGATCCTTTGGCTATCTTTCTGAGTACGGGGGAGGTATGACTAGGTAGACCCTGCATTTTTGCAGGGGTAAAAAAAAGAAAAGATAGACTAATACCCACTTTCAGACAATGTTCTCTAGGTGCTGTGAGTTACTCCCCTGCTCCCCCAAGTTACACAGCAGCAGTTTGAAGGGCAAGGAGTCAGAGCTAACTGCTATCAGCTTAATGATGCTAAATAGCTTTGGCAAGCAGTCAAGTAAAAATGCATCACTGGCTTCCTAGATTGTGGCTCAGCTACTGCTAGTTACAGAACTGTATGCACTTGCTTTTTATTTAGCGGTGTCTGAAGGATCCAGTGGAGTGTCGAGCACCAGGAGGAAGAAGAGATGAGGAAGAGAGTGTTTATGTGGGTATAAAGAGAATTCCTGTTCTTGGGAAATATGTTGGCACCTGTTTGGAAATCCAAGTAGAATGGGGCTCACTGCATATAAAATCAATTCAGACATGCTGAAGTGTGTGTTTTGAATGCTGTCAGCTCTGAATTTCCAAAAAATGGAAGTTCGCTTGTATTAAAAAGACTTCCTGATCCTTCAGTTCCTACCCAGCAGGTCCATAGCACACTTGTGTGTTTGAATTTATCCTGAGGTCTGAAGTGCTTCCTCAAGTAAACCAAATAAAAACAAACATCTTAGCTTCTACATTGATTTAGAAAGTAATTAGAAAAAGGTGTGTGGGGGAGTCCTCAGTAATTTATGCCTTGTATAGGAAGTACTCACATTTCTAGTGTATCTTCCAACTGATAGATAGGACAAAAACTGTACAGATTTGCCAGTAAACGTAAGGGGGAGATTAATTCTCATTAATCAAGAAAACTGAAACAAATTGTGTGTTTTAAGCTAAGATGAAAATATGCACACTTCTACATGCTGAGTTGTTACAATGCTTCAGATTTACACGGTTAACATCAATCTCCTTTCCTTTCCTTCTCTGTTAAAACTTCTACATATAAGGTAAGATGTTTTTCCTGAAGAACTAACTCCAGTGCCTGGCCCCCGGCTACCTTGGGGTGAGCTGCCATAGTCCAGAAGTGCCTTCTTCACAGCTGATTATGATTTTTGGATTTCTGCAATGCTTGATACTGTTTACTGCACCAAAATTAAATACTGAGCACTCTCTGGGAATTAGGGCATAACTTCTCTTGGACTCAGGGCCGTTCACAAAAGAAAGGCTTGCTCGGCATCGCAGGGCAGAGCGGAGAGGTTGCCAGCCTGAAGGCAGGATCACCCAGTGCTCAGGGTGTGTCTCCAGGCAAGCCAGCCAGCTGGGGCAGAAAGCACCGCTGCAGGACATGCCACGGTCTTCCTCCAGCTATTATAGCTTTCTGGTGTTGCTTGCTCTTGCTGGCGGAGTACAAGGGGAAACATAGCAGACTAGGAACTTTTATCAGCCTTAAATAACGGGCTTAGGGCTGAATGTTATACCATCTGAATAGGAAAGCATTTCCTGGTCATGTTACGTTGGCCTGGTTCCTGACTGTAAGTATGTCATATGAGTATAAGCCATATCGGGGGATGAAATGGGTATCTGTTAAACATAGACTTAAACTACAGATGTTTTCCTCTGTACTGAATGTTGACTGCCTATGAAGTGTGCTGTGCAGGCTATATGGACTGGCTTCCCTTTCCCCTTTCATTTCACGTATTTTGTTATGCAGGCATACCTGTCATACCCTCCAGCTAGCAAATTTACCAAGAAGAAATTGAACACAAGGCTATAGTGTATCATTGAATCACCAATTACCAATTTTCAGAGTAGCTTGAGCATGACTCTTTCTAATTAAAAACCCAGTACCTTCAAAGCACGTGATTATGTTTCTGCTTCACAGGAACATATATTATTTCTATATCTATTAGTTTCTTTATTTTCATACACACACTGAAGTGGATTTAAGACAGTTTAGACTTTTATTTTTTATAAAGCAAAGTTGGGTCCTTTACCCTGTAATTAAGGAAAATATGAATCAAGAGGAAACAATAACTTGGAGGCTCAATGGGTGGTTTTGGGGTTTAATGAAAGATGGAGACTTTGGAGACCTTATTGCAGCCTTTCAGTACTAAAAGGGGGCTTATAGGAATGATGGAGAGAGACTTTTTACCAGGGCCTGTAGCGATAGGACAAGGGCCCTGTCCTCCCTGAAAGAGGGGAGATTTAGATTGGATACAAGTAAGAAATGTTTTATGATGAGGGTGGTGAGACACTGGAACAGGTTGCCCAGAGAAGTTGTGGATGCCCCATCCCTGGAAGCGTTCAAGGCCAGGTTGGATGGGGCTTTGAGCAACCTGGTCTAGTGGAAGGTGTCCCTGCCCACAGCAGGGGGGGTTGGACTAGGTGATCTTTGAAGGGCCCTTCCAACCTAAACCAGTCTGTGATTCTATGACTTACATAAAAGCACAGTCTGCTTTACAAATGTAAAGCTTCCCCTCACTAAAGCAGGGTTTCTCCCAGGGCCAGGGTGCAAGTTAGACATCCCTAATGTCTTTTATTTAAAGGAAGCGTGTCTGGCCTTTCCAGGGACCTCAGCCTTTCCCTGGCTGAGGTCCAGGGACTGTCAATGAATCCAGTTAAGTATTGCCCCCTGAATGTAAAATAGTGCCAATGCTTCCAAACTAGCTAAAATATTGTCAGCAGCATGGCAGTGTGTGCTCTGCCAGCATGAAACACCGGATTCTCTGTGCTGCGCTGGCAGCTCATGGGAAAACTGAGCTCAGTTGCTGGGTGGAGGCTTCGCAGGGCTCCCCAGCCTGTGCCAGCTGACCGGGAAGGAGAGCGAGCACAGGGTTTAGTTGCTAAGGAGCAACCTGTTTTGCTTGTCTCTGCAACTGGAGAAAATCCAGTGCCAGGAAGATGACTCCCCATGTGTTCTATTGTTGCTGCTGCAAAATTGTGATGGATAAAATGAGCTGATTAAGCTTCGGCAATTCTCCCTGCCCTGGTGGTTTCCTCCCTGCCCTCTTGTCTCTGTGAGGGGGTAGGTGTGTGCACTTCGGATGAAATCAGGGGGAATCAAGAGATGGCACTAATTTCGGTGGAGCCAAGATTTCTGCTCTGACTGTGCCTTGAATTGTCCCATTTAGTGTCATTTTAAAACACTCGTGTCCTCTAATCCTTCTGGTTTTTTCCCTTTAGTGTGTTTTAGGCTCATCCAGCTCATCACAAGAGACATTTTGAAATTCAGAATTCCCTTTTTGTCCAGCCACTGTTCCTGATTGCTCTTCTGCAGTATTCTCAGCCTCTGGTTAGGTGCTTTTTTTTCCCCTGTCCTTTTCTTTTGCTGCAGTTTTTTATTGCTTAGAGTGTAATGCTGTTTCTTAAAGAATAAAACCACCACCGGCATATGCAGCGTTGATCACCCATTTTAAGCTCAGCTCTACGCAACCCAACACACCATACTGATGTAACTGCAGCAAATTAACAACAGTTACGCGGTTTATTTCTGCCATGCAAATGCTGGTTGGTGTGAATATATATTTATAAGCATCTGTTGAAGTGCTTCTGAATGTTATCTTCCAGTACACGTGGAGAAGCAGCTCGGATATGCAGGCCGGAGGGCAGACGTACGCTGAGCAGGGACTTACTCGGTTGTTGCTGGGGGTGTTTACCTTCCTCGAGCATAAAAAGGAGGTTATTAGCTTTGAAACCATTCTCAAAATTGCTTTCTCTGATACAAACTGCTTAAGGGAAGCTTGTTGCACGGGTCCGGTAGGGATTTCTGGAGTAACGATCGGTGGGAGCAGCGGCAAGCGTGCCGGTAACTGGAGAAGAGTACTAAGCGCGCTCCCTTCTGCCGCTGAGACACGCTGACGCTGGGAACAGACCCTTTGCAGCCGGCCGAGAGACGCGCCGAGCAATCCGCGGGCTCCCCGGCCGCGAGGCCGGCCCCGGCAGCGCCCCGCCCCGGAGCCGCGGGGGGCCGGGCCGGGCCGGCTTCCTGCAGCGCGGAGCGGCGGGGGCAGACGGCCGGCGGCGGCGGCGGCGGGAAGGAGGGGCTGGAGCCATGGAGGCGGCAGCCGACTGCCTCAGCCCGGCCGCCCGGCAGCAGGTAAGGCGAGGCGGCGGGGGCGCTTGCACCCAGCCCACCCGCTTCGGCGGGTGTTGGGGCGCCGGCCCGGGCTCCGCGTCGTGCCCACGGGCGTCCGTGGGAAACGGGCAGCGCGGCTTTCGCCTCAGCAGGGCCAGCTGGCCGCACGCCCTGGCACTCCGCGTGGTGGCACGGGCCGGCTGTGTGTGCCCTTGCACCTCTGTCAAACCGCTGAGCTCTGCTGTGCGCCTACGCTGCTTCCTGCAGGCTTCCCCTCTGCGTGCGCCTTCGCTGTCTGGGCTCAGACGTAGCGGTCGAGGTACTTAGAGAGCGTGCTGGGGTCTCTGGGCTTTTGTACGACTTGGAATTTAGTCTCCTTTTGGGCACGGTGTGTAATTCACAGCAGCTCTGCACAGGTGGGTGCTAGTGAGGTACTTATGACTGCCGCTGATGGCTGCATAAGGTAGCTAATTCTTTAAAGTCCATGGAATTTTCTAAGGCTTTCTTTTAAAAACCAGAGGCTAAGACGTAATCTACTTACTGCTCAGTTTGGTACAGGAGCAGATATGCCAACTGAACCTGTTAAATGTTTTCTAAATAAAGTTTCAAAACAGCCCCGTGTGACCATAAATGTTAATGGGTGGATTAGTCATCCGTTGACATAAACTGTCACTCTCTGGTTCGCCACTGTCACTGTATGAACGGGAGAGGAGCTGTTAGACAAGCCCATAATGGGCCTGTCTGTCCAACCAGTGATGCTGGTACGTGGGTATTAGATGGGAACCCTTATGTTTATGTGTAGGCTAAGGTTCATGAACATGCTGCCTTTTAATACTAATTTGCATTTAAGAGAAAAGTGAGGAGTTAAGCAGGATGTGGACTGACCAAGCCCTACGTGATTCACAGGCTCATTGTCATATGAGTAAGTGTGTTTATAACTCAGATGCAAAAAATGTCAGGTAAATATGCTGGTTTGACCTCTAAACACAGAAGTAATTTATAGACGCTCTTGTCTTGATGCTAAGGAGTGCATGATAGCTCATGGTGAGCTCCTGAACTCGCTGGTTTAGGTCACTTGTTACTCAAGTGGAGGCACAAAAAACATTGCCGTGGGTTAGCACTAGTTTTACCTGGTAGCTATGTTGGTCAGCTGTGTTACGGGAATATTGCAAATCAGCTGCTGTTTGTCTAAATAGACTTTAAATTCTGTAAAGTACAACAAACCTTATGAAAGAAATATGTTTCTTTTGTCTGATGAAGTATGACTTATGTAAATAGAGTGAACAGTCGTATAACATTTGAGGAAAAGCCTTTACATGCAGAATATTGGAACGGAATGGCATCAGTCATGAAAAATTATGCTTGCCCCAAAAGTGACTTGCTGGCTGTATCTTAAGCATGTTAGCAAGAAGTTTAAATCAGTCTGCGAATAGTAATTGCAGCTTCCTGCAGCAATACACAGTATGGTAGTTGCATACAGTGAACAGGTGTAATTTAGTTGGACAGACTTGTGTTTTAAAGCTTCTCTGACAGTGGGATCAGAGAGCTTTCTGAGTATGGTTTGGTGCTGGCAAACTAACACTTCAGTCCTCTACAAAAAAATGATACTAACTTTGATTACTAGTCTTAGAAGCAGATAATTTTAAGTACATTGGAATTAAGGGGTGCTTTGAATAGATCAAAAACTCTTACATATGTAGCCATGTGGCAAGTCAACATAGTCATTTTTCACTGCTCAAAAAAGCAGCATAATTTCCTGTCTTTGTTGGCTGTTTTTTGGGGCTTCCAGTCGAACAATGAACTCTTGGACATTTCATAAGGGAAAAGCTCTGAGAATGCACACCTTCAGGATGTGTGTCATTAGGCTCTACCTAACGAAGTCACTTAAATAATTCTCTCATCAAAATGATAATGAATGTGCAGCTTCCCCGACGCTGCACTCAGGGCCAGGAAGTCATCGCTTCCGTAACCATTGTGCATTATATGCTGGCCCTGGCAGTGCTGGGTATGGGTGCAACCAGACCTCGCCTCGTCTTGATGAGTGGTATTTAAAAAGGGGGTGTGTGGGGGTAACTCTCCAGCAGTTGCAGATCTCATACTCCCACTTCTCCCTACTGCCTCATACTGCAGACAGCAGCAGGAGATGTTTCTCACCCTTTCCAGCTGGTATCAAATATCTCTTTTGGCTTTTTTTTTTTTTTTCAGATGCAGTTGTACTTCAGTAGTGAACCAGGTTACAACCTGCTTAGTTTTTCCCTGTTCAGAGCTAAACATACTGAACTCCTTAAGGCAGGATAAAGATCTGCTGCTGAATAGGACTGGATTTTTATTTTAAAACTAAAGTGACCATTAAGCAGGGGTGTCGAGTGCTGAGCGAGTGGACCAACAAAAGAACAAGCATTTTGCAGTGCAACAATATACTTGTTTTGGGTTTAGGGGCTATAAATCATTCTGGGCAACTGCAATAAAATGACAAAAATGCAGGATGTGTAGTTGTAGTATTTGAGCGAGTTACATACATTAAGGTGATTGTTTTTTAGCTGGTGTGCATTTCTGTGTTCATCTCAGCAATGTGGTTGCCGCCTCCTCTTGTTTTGCCCACGGGGCTTTACAGAAGCCCCTTAGGAGGTTTTTTTTGTGACATGCACAGTACGGCTGAAGCTGCCAGTTCTCCTTGTCAGATGAGCAATACTTCATAAAAGGGAAGTTACAAAAGCTTTGTAATAAGTGCAATTAGGCTTCATATTTTTATTCTTCTGTTTTTGCCAGCTAACTGTCACTTTTGATTGAGGCCTGTATTGCTCACTGAGTCACTAGTGAATTTTAGATGATTTTAAGATTAGTTCCTTCAATCTTAGTGATTCCCCCCCCCCCCTCCATCTTGAATCCGTTGAATAGTTATTTATGCTGGCAACCTTGAGACTGTCATTTTAGCTTTTGTAGTCTGAATTTCAGAAGTCTGTATGAATTTATTGGTGGTTTCATGATGTTCAGCTGTGTCTCTTGCAGGCTATGGTGTCTGTCTCTGCCACTGCCCTTAGAGGTGACTTGGGTCTGGGCTCTGACAGATGGCTGGATGAAGGCTAGTCATCCAGGCAAAGCCCGTTTTGTTCTAGTCAGCACAGAGAGAGAAATGTGAAGTTAAAGTTGCTGTTTTCAGGGTGTGCAAGTAATCAAGGTATTTATAGCACAGAACTATTAATGTGAAAACAGAGTCTAAGACTTTTAAAGGGTGTGGTTTGACAAACTCAGACGAGTTCAGTCATGCCCCTGCTTTTGAGGAAGAGGTCCATAATAAATCTGACACCCTTATTGTGTTAGTCTAAAAGTCTGTAGGTGATAGTGGAGGTTGTGTTATGAATGTCCATGCCATGTGGCTTGCTGTTGGGGTAGCTACTTCTGTCACTAGGTGAGCTGTGCTTCTGCACAGGAAAATCTGTATGTAATGGTTCCTGTTTGGCTCCCACACTTGCTGCAGAATTTGCTGGATGTTAGGGTTGCTACCAGACTTTTAGTTTGACTTTGATGAAATCGTACACAATAAGCGTTAGGTGTGGATTCATCCCTGCCCTGATTGATTTACTTCCTCTGAGCTCATGAGCGATGCCTGGTTTGTCACCAATGCCACCTACAGAATATCAAAAACGTTCATTCGGGTTAAGTAACTATATCAATTAAAGCATGGTAGAAACAGGATTATGAAGGGCACAGGTTGATCATTTAATGACTAGTCTGATTATAGCGTAATACGTTTCTGCTGTGTTGGAGAACACACTCCAAAGGCTTGTGCGTAGCCTCAGATGAGTGGGGTTTGGAAACACTGAGATAGGATATTGGACTTGTGCAGCTGGGGGACTGTTTTTGTTCTTTGTCGGATGAGGACTTTCCTGGGGACCTGTGAGTATTCGGGAGCCCTTACTTACCCTCCCGTGGACTCTAGTGGTCCTGTTTTATTAAAGTGCCAGAGGGAGATGGATGACAAGTAAGAGCATGTTAAGTCTTTCTTAACCAACCTTACCCAAGGAAATGAAATAAATTTTGATGGAAGTGTTTGGTTCATGCTTAATCATTATCTCAATGCTATTCGTATCACTGATACCGTCAGAGACCATTGCTTATTGTATTGATCAGATCATTGCACTGAGAATTTGTTCTCTTTGCGTATTTCTTGTCACCCATAGTCTCATTTTGCTGTGGATTTTAAGACCCTTTAGGGAAGGATGGCCGGTTCCTTACAAACCGCCTTTGTCCAGCACAGATGAGCAGCGCTTTTGTCAGGAACCACGATGAAAATAACTATGTAATCATCTAAATAGCACCCAGACACTGCTGAGAATGTTAAAAATGTAGCAGGCAGTTTACTTACAGTATTTGATGCAGAATACCAGACCTTAAGGTAGGAACTAACAGCAGCCTTCTGACATAGAAGCTGAGGTTACTAAGAAGCCAAGAGCCAAGGCTCTTCATGGGGATGCATGGCAGGAGGATGAGACACAGTAGCCTTAAATTGAAAGAGAGCAGGTTCAGACATGATTTGGGTGGGTGGGGGTGGAATAATCACTGTGAGGATGGTCAGGCATCGAAGCAGGAGCTCGGAAAGGCTGTGGAGCCACCAACCTTGGAGGTTTTCAAGAGCCAACTGGACAAAGCCCTGAGCAACACGGTCTGAATTTGATGCTGACCTTGCTTTGAGCAGGATGGTGGACTTGGAGACCTCCCGAGGTCCCTTCCAGCCTGAACGATTCTGTAATTCTTTGTTTTGATGTGATAAAAATGAGTTGCTTTAAAATACTAGTGTTCTGGGTGGAATAACATTGTGTTGACTTCTTACAAAGGTTCCGGTAGGGTATGTGCTGATGGCAGAATTTGTTATGCTAAAAAAAAGTTAAAGTTATTTAAAAGTATCTAGAATATATTGTTTTTCTTGTTTGTATTGAAAGATACTTAATGCTGAAGAGCCATGTGGCCATGGGAAAAAAAAGTTCATAAATAAAAAATATGCTTGTTCCAGATGCAAGTGCTATTGTTAGTCAAAGATACTGAGTGAAAATGCGTTTTTACTCTTGCATCTCTTAAACGTTTGCAGATTGGCTTTGCATGAGCGGTTGGAGGACTGCAAAGCTGAAATAGAATAAATGCCCATGGATTGGCACTTAAAACTGAAATGTATCATATATGTAACCTGTCATTACTAGTATGTTGCACAAAGAAAAATTAATTTAACTTACCGCAGTTGATATCGGTATCTAGGGAACTGGCAAACCTTGTTCTCAGGGAGGCCATAGAATAACTTGCTAAACTTTTTTTTTCCTTCCATTTTTAACTTGCTTCATTTCATCGTATATTGTGCTCATTTCTGGAGAACATGTAATTCTGCAACATAGCTAGCAAGCATGTAAATCCTTTGGCCCTAATCATATGAGGAAAACAGAAGGGGAAATACTTATATGTGTGCGTTAAGCACAACATCTGAATTTTACATACAGGTATAGAGTTTTTCTAACATGAAAGCTCAGCTGGTTATTGAAATTCAGAAGGATGGTATCTACAGTAATTTTAACATCAAAATAATCTTGTTTCTGTCTTTTTCTGGCAGGTGGGAAGTTAGAGATACACAGTTCTGTACTGTTTGGTGTATTTTGCTTATGGAGGCTTTAAGGTCCTTTGTTTTCCATATGGGAAAAATATAGCTAATTGTTTGCACTGATGTTGTTCTTCACCTAGATCAGGTGCAATTTTCAAATGTATGTGCAGAGTTAAGTTTACTTTCATTTCTGTGCCGTTTCTTAAGACTACTTAGAGTTTGCATGTCAGGATGAGGGAATGCTTTAAACAATGTTGTTTAAAGCTGTATCTCCTGTTCTTTCTCTCCCACAAAAAATCATTAATGAGCTGGAGTCCTTGGAGCAAGATTCCCCTTCCTTGGGGTATGTGCATGTTGTGTTTGAACGGCTACTGGCAAAAGACGGTGGTTGTTACCTGGCATTGTATGAATCGCCTGGCAGCCTCTTGTGATGAATAGCCCGGAGCAGTCCTTGTCGCTGACACTGTCCTGTATTTACAGCAGTACCAACTGTGAGACAGGCATACAGTCGTGCTTCTTGAAGTATTGAAATTTATTTTCAGATAAACAGAAATGGATCATGTCAAGTCAATACCATACTCATTCCAGTACTGTGATTTCTTACTTTTAGCATACATCTTACAGCACGTTTATGTAGTGGGTGTCATAAATGATTTCAAACACTGCAGGTAAATCATAATGCTGCCTGTCAGGGTTTCTGCCTAGTGTTTGCCCAGCAGCAGGGCTGTGGGGTTTTTTTTTTTTTGGACAAACTGCTTCAAGCTGGTAAGTGCTGTTGAAGCCACAGTCCCTTGAAAACACTTGTGGTAACACATGCCTTCACCCCGGAGCCTGCCATCATTTGGCTCCGTAATAACAGCACGCTGCAATGATGACGGGGGACAGTTTTTGGGCACAAGCGTGGAGGTCTGCTGTAGGTATGAGACCATGGGTGTGTTCTGCGGTTTCTCCCCATGGCAGAACCAGTTACCTTGAAATTCAAGCAATGAACTGAAGAAAGAGCAACGCTCTGTGCAAAACCAACCCTTTTCTCTTTCTGCCGTGGGCATTTTTACCCTCTGAGAAGGTTTTTCTGTTGTTACAAGTAATTTTTCAGGCTGAAGTTGTCTGTGTTGCGAGAATTAAAAACTGGGTTCTCTTATATAGATTGTATTTGCACAACAGGGGGCTGCAATAGTTGTCAAAAGGAATCTGCCTGCCTACTGGTTTGGGTCTAGGGGCAATGGAGTAAAATGGGGGAGAATGTCGGTAACTGAACAACAGCAGTATTTAGGGATTGGGGCTGTTTGTGGTGGGGTTTTGTAGAAGGTGGGTGATGTGAATTTAAATTTTGGCCTACTGACTGTATATTTTGGATTTTGGTATCGTTGGTGAGGATTTAAGATCTACAGCACTGCAAGGCTCCTAGTCCTCCCATACACCAGCTTGTGCTTGGTTTTCATTAGCCCTTTTCTTTTAGCTGAAAGTTTCAGCTAACCTACTCCTTTTTTGGCTTTTTTTCTGTGTTTTGTTTTCTGTTTTTGAAGGTTGTGGCCCTTTTCCACACGTTTGAGTGGCAAATATACTTACAGAAGGGAAAAGAAATGACACCTTTTTTAATCTAGTTTTCCTTCTGTTTAGAAATGCTAGTGAAAGTGCTGGCGTTCTGATTTTCTGTATGCTTGACCTTGATATTATTGCCATTTTTCCTGTTAAATTGGGTGCTGTACTTACAGTAAAAGGTTTCAGAAGCAGAGGAGTTGGGTGTAACGCCAGGGTGACTAGCTGAGCGATGCCTTTTGCTCCCTGCTGAGGTATTCTGAATTACGTTGGGCAAACTGCTTGCAGTTGCACTGTACCAAGCGTGAGCTAATTTTACATTTTTTCTCTATAAGACTAACTGGTTTTGCCTGGGATTAAAAGCAGAATATTAAAAATGTTACTGTATAGCATGTTCCAGCATTCCAACTGGGCTGAAATGAGGAAGCACTGTAGATCTCCTAAGAGGCCCGTTCTTGGCAGACTTCCATTCCGGAGGGGTTTGGACTTGAATATGGACGTCTGGAGACTTTGGTTGAGTTAGTGCATTTTCTCAGGTTCTCTACTCCCTCACCTCGATCATTTCAGCCTTAGTTGTGCATGGTCATGCTGAACAGCAATGTTTACCTAACTGCTGTGCCCATGTATGTGTGCGCAATGTCAGTGGTTAGGAAAAATGGTACATAATGTGTTTGCTGTTGGTCAAATTAATCAATAAAAAATAATCTGAGCCACAGGGGAAAACAAAAAAAGAGCAAAGCCTGCCTTTCTTAAATAAATCTCGCTGTTTCCTCTCTATCCACACAAATAGTAATTAAAGAAACACAGACCACTTCTAAACACAACTGCTAAGCAAGGGTAGTGCCTACACGGGGGTGTATTACCTACCTGTGAAGCACAACAAATTATGGAAGGCAGGGCCATTACTTGCAATAGGGAATTAACTCCTACAGATGTGTTTACAGTCTTGCCAAGTCAAGTCTCCTTATTTCATGCCCTGCTTAACAAGTGTGTTTCACACGGAGTTGTCCAGCTTTTATTTCACTGCTGTGTTCCTGTTCGCAGGCTGAAGCAAGACTCGCAGCGAAGCGAGCGGCGCGTGCAGAGGCACGGGAGATCCGAATGAAAGAACTGGAGAGGCAGCAGAAAGAGGTACGATCAAGGCTTGGGGGGTGTTTTGATCATCTTTTTGCCTGAATATATATGTATATAATCTGAGGTCCCGGAACAAAGGGTTATTCTATGTTTGGCTGAAATGTTAATAGTCTGCATGGAGCTAATGCTGCTCAGTTAGTTGATCATAGGATATAGCCTGGAAAAAAATTGGGATTGTGGCAACAATTTTATCTTGGTGAAGCCAGTATAATTATTCACAGAAAACACTGGTGGCTAGTTAGTAATCATTGTTTAATATTAAACTTTGAAGTACACAGCTTGTTTGTGTGTGCATTCGGGGGGTGGATTCTTATCACTTCATTAGCAATCTGATGAATATGGAAGACTCTTGGCCCTTGTATAACTCTACTTGCAAGTTGTTTTGCTTCGTTGCTGTGAAGCTGGCATCATGGTCTCCCCTGTTTTGTAAAAATGATGGTCTGCTGTTGGCAGAAGTAATGATAGAAACTGAACTTGGCAGACCATTACCTTCTCCAAAGTGTTTGGATTAAATGCCTGGTGTAGTCTCTCCCAAATTCTGGACGAGCTGGTTGTTTTATACCATCAGCAAAGTTACTGTGCTTCTGCCTGTCAGCGTGTGGGAGATCATGGGCTTCCAGTGTAGGAATGATTGTAAAGACCAGAAGGGCTTGTTCTGCTCCTGTTGTGTTTGACAAGTAGGAGCTGTACTAAATGTCATTCCACTCCAAGAAACTGAGAGCAGCGCTTGTTTTGAAGCTGTAGAAGCTAAAGCAGTGCTATTGGAATGGGGCTGCAAGCACAGGTTGGCACAGGTGGGCCAAACTAGTGATGAGAACCAGAAGGGCTCAAAACTTGTATTTGTTGATGTGCATTTAATGAAACAGCAGAGTAGACGTAACAGGGACAGCAGCAATCGTAATTTAATTTTTTCAAATAAATTTTGAAAGGGAAGAAGTAAGGAGTTTGGGGGCGGGGTTTGGGAATACATAGTAAGAATAAATATACATACGTGCTTTAGGGTGCAGAGAAGGATTCAGGTTAGCTTTTAAACAGTAACTCAGGACATGATAGCAGACTAGTGTTGGTGCAGGCTGCAGTAATCAGCTGGGAACAGAACCACTTGGGGAGTTTGCCCATGCTCAGCTTTGTGCTGGAGTGTCTTGTCTAGTTGAGGCACTTTTGGTTGTGTCTTAGTATCCTGTAGCCACAGTAGGGTTAGATGTACCTGCAAACACACCAGGAGTAAGAGATGCAGGGGAGCATTGCTGCAAGCACAGTGCTTGTGGAGGAGAGGAATCTTTTATTGCTACAGTTGCTGCTTTTTGAAGGATGTTTCTTGCAACCTCGACCACAGTCGGAAGGCCTGAAGTGCAGATAAGTGTTGTTACTGTCAAGCTTCCTGCTGTGCCTACAGCCTGAGTGATTGGACTTGCCGAGCAGCCTTTGGAGGATCTGTGGTAAACAACCACTAGGTGTTTTGTTTGGGTAGCGAAGTAATTACAGGTGTCATGGCAGCTGGCAGTGGTGTTACCATCTAATCTGCAGATACCTTTAATGCAGCTGATGACCCCCTTGAAGATTAAAAGCTGATGCTGCAAAGGGTGTCCTAGTAAATTGAAATTTTGGTGTGAAAACTTCTTTGTATAGAGGGAAATCGCATGGTACAGGATGTCGCTCTGAAATACCAAATTCAGTGAAAGCTAAGCCAGATATCCCCTACAATCTGTTTTGTAATTCACTGGCATAAATTACATAATGTGACTACACATTTATTTAATTTTTTGCATGCTTGGATATTCTGTAATTTTTTTCATATAGCTTAATCTCAGCCCCCAGAAGCAAGGTAGAGCTAGTAAGGATGGCTGCAGGAAGTTTTTCATTGCCAAAAGTATCTTGCAGATATAATGAAAGAAAACATAAATGTAGAAAATCCCAAGCAGTGATCAACACAAGACATTTGGCACCTACCCCTTCCTTGGAGGAGAACATACTGTGATACTGGTGTCTGTATGGTTTGTTGTCTGCCATCTTCATTTTCCTTCGCAAACTTTTCGGAGAAATAAATAGCATATTCCCACTACTGCCATGTTGAGTAACCAGAACTTAAAGCACTTGCTTTACTACTTCAGAAGGCTTTTTAGAGCCAGTTACAGGAGTTAAAAAACAATAAATAAATTTATTGCATGTGTGTGTACTTCATGCTTAAAGCAATGTACATGCCCCGACAGGTTTCTTGTGGAGCATGGATTACTTGAGAATATATTATATTGTTGGTCTGGGTTAAAAGTTTCCAGATGTTACCATTACAAGCTATAAACATGGCAGTATAGCTCTTGCTGACAGCGAAGTAGGGTGTTTTGATGATTTGGATTTGGACTGGACATTGGCTCCTCTCCTGCCCACCATCTAGTATTAATGACACTTCTTAATCTGTGCTTAATTTTCCTCATTTTAAAATAATTGGGTGACTTTTGCATCATGAGTCTACATATGTGTTTTAACTAATGTTCTGCTTGCCACTACAGAAGAAATGCCAATGCAAAAGCACCAGGTATCTGAGATTTTTTGTTCTGTATCTTATGAATGCTTCTGTAGGTAGAATGAGCAGCCACTTCATTAGAAAGCTATTAAAATGCCCTCTGCTGCATCTGTAGGCTAGCCATATGTGAAGAGGGCATGAAAAATTGGTCACAACTGTGTAGTAAAGCTCCATCGGTCAGTGGCGAGGGCTACCTGATACCATACCAAGCTCTTCTTTTGGCAGAAATTATTTCATGTAAAACACATGACAGCAGAAATTGCTGCATAGTCTGTTCTTTTGGAAACTTAAAATTGTGTTTGTCAACAGCCACAGTATTGATAAGGTCCTTTCCTTTCAAAAGGAGCAGCAAAAGGGCTCAGCCCTTGCTCAGGCTGCCATACCTCTTGCCAGTGGTCACTGCTATTGGTCTTGTGGTTTGTGTGCTCAGAGGGATAGCTTTAGTAAACTTGGCTTGAAATATAAGGTGACTCTTAGGAATTCTTCTGGAAACTTCATGTGAAGTGACATACTGCTGTAGTAGAACAATAGTTGGAGAAATTATATAGCAGAAATAGATGGGCTTCTGGAAGAAAACACTCTGAATTGCAGTGTGAGATGTGGGAAAGTTACTGTGGAAGGCTGCTGCTGTTCGCTGTGGTGGGGCAGGATTGCAGGTGTGTTCCAGAGGCGGTATCATCTTATCACCTGGCATCACCTCATGCCAGGCAGCAGAAAGAAGGGTAAGTGTGCCAATGTGGGTGGGCTTTGTGTTTGGTTTGTTCCCCCTCCCCAAGGAGAGGAAGGAAAGGAGGAGAGCATGACTACAAGTTTAATAGGGAAGTAATCTAGGTAAATGAAAAGTGTTTTCTTGAAGCTGAAGAAAGAAAATTAGCACAGGAATCATGATCTGATATATGCTGATTTATGAAGACAAGGGTAGTGGTCAGTCTTGAATCCTATATAGGTGTGTATATTTATGTAGAGAAATATTTATATGTTTAGTAGAGAAGGGGTTTCTGAACATGAGGCTCTAAGAAAGGCACAGATCTAATAAATGTAACTGCTTGAATGTTTCCGACTTCTTATTCTGTGCTGCTTTGTTGTTGTTATCCACCAAAGATGTAAATAATTAATCTGGAAGTCACGGTAGGTTTTCTGGTATGATTCCATGCATAGTAAGTCAGTACAAGAGAGTTCTCATGTGAGGCAATGCCAATGCATGTTCTATGCTGAAAGGATGATTGTAACAGATGATACTTGCTCCCTTGCCTGTTTCCATACCACTGGTACCCACCCAGCTGGTGGGAATCAGAGCAGTGATGAGTCCTGTGGTTTTTTACCATACCATGCTGCCATGGTCTTTAAACATTTGGTTTTACAGTTGCAGAGTCTAAAGCCAGCCCGTTTGGCTCGTACTGTAGAGATGTGTTTGGTACTGAGACAAATGCTTGTGTGCATTCAGATATTTATTTTTAACTCATGCAGAAGAACAAGTCAGGAGTTGTTGGCTCAGTTTTTCTGAGTAACAAATTGTTAATTCTCTTGGGGCTACTAGGTAAAATGGAGAGAAGAATTTTTTCTGTGTATTTTTTTTTTTTTTTCTTAGAAGCTTGGCATATTAAAGCCTTTTTTTCCAAGAAATATTTAACAGTAATGTTTCAAGACACATAAAAGCTGCAGCATTAGGGCTAATTGTAGAGAACGTTTTATGTAGGAGTACCTTCTGTGTGTTCTGCTGGCAAGACTTTAAATGTCTCTTTGAGGACTGACACTTGGAAACCACAATTTAAGCTGATATTAGTGCCTGAAGTGAAAAGAGAATGATCTCCTCCCACTCCTTAATCTGCAGGATAAGATTCTTGCTTGCCAGTTCACACAGCAGATGAGCCTCTACTTTTAGTTCAAGGCAAGAGCATTGTGCTTGTCCCCTAGCTTCGTTTTCAGCTCTCTTTAAGGACACAGCACAAAACTTGGCTTTGCTGTTTTGTAAACTCGTTCTTTACCAGCATGTGCATTTGCACATACTTGTCCTTTGGATTCATATTTCTTTGGAATAAAATGTTACTAGTACTTTCTGTCGTGGGTTTCTTTTTTCCCATGTCAATTCCTTGAGCATGTAGTAAATTTAGTAAATGTACTAAAGCCAAGTTAATGTGGGCAAAAGACTTGCAAACACTCTTGAACTGCTCACTCATCCTGTTGACTGACTTAGCCCCCTTCTACCCTTGCTAGGATTTGGTGCCCGCAAGTCTGATCTGAGTCAGCGGGGTCCCATGGCACAGCTGGCATTTGGGATTGTTTGAAGCTGTTTAAAATCCCAGGCAGTGCAGAAAAAAACTAGAGAAAAGCAGAATTCTCGTGGCTTGAATGGGAGGGGAAAGACTGACTGTGAAACTTTGTGCTTGCATATACAGGGAGGAAATTAATAAGGTTTGTGATGGTTAATCTGTATCTTTCTTATACAACCAGTGTGAAGATGCACAGGAAAATTTGGAGAGGGACAATGTTGAAGGTGTTTTTAGTAGATTCTGAATTTCTGCCTTCTGCTGCCATCTTACCATGCTTCACTGGCTTGTTCTGTCCAGTTCAAAAGTTATTTCTATGAAAAACTTTAGTTTTGCGGGAAACCTCATATGATGAGGAAACCAGGAAAGCAGTCTGCCACTACTACTGTGGACAAAACCACGTTTTTTGCCATACTTTAATACAGGAAAGTGCTATTTGAGGCATTTGACTACTTAGATGTCTATCAACTCTGTTAAACTCTTTGTGGGGGGCATTTGTGCAATAGAGATTATTGTTTAAAAGTGTGTGTTTTTTCCTGTAACATACTATCTAAGATGGACAGTACACTGATGAGAGATCAGTCACTTTGGAGCAGAGTGGTTGTAATGCCTGTTAGGTAATGGATGACCAATTCCGGATTTTATAAAAAGTTGGAACAGTTACGATGACGCACTTGGCTTTGTCCCTGTGCCCCTCTCCACCGTCCTCCGTGGTGTCTGGCCCTGAACAAGGGCCTTGTTATCATCTTATCCATTGGCAATCTGAGCCCTGGACAGAAGACCTCTTGTGTGTCTCAGTTTGCACTCAACAGGAATACCTGCTATGCCAAGCCTGAAGCACTGGGGTTTGGAAAAGACGACTTCCATGGTGTTGCCTTGAAGTGTGGGTGAAGCAACAGCATGGAAAAGTTAAAGGTTAAATGTGGTAATTGCCACATCTAAAACAGTGGTGGTTGGCTTCTGTGTATGGATGAAAGGCACTCTGTGTGTGCAACGGAGAAGCAAAAGATCAGAGTCCGTATGCAGTCTTGGGGACTGTGGGAGAGTTTAGTTCATTTTCCTCTTCAAGGTTTTCTTAGTAAAAGGTAGGTGAGGTGATCAGTGTGCGGGAACGCTAGCTTCAAATGTGGGTCTCAATTATCCCCCTTGCGCTTGTAGGAATAGGAATTAATGCTTCTGAGGTATTAAGCTGGGTTCTGCAGTTGTCCTTCACGATCACAAAGGGGGAACCTGATCAGGCCATGGAGGCAGGGATTGGAAGAAGTACGTTTTGCTTCCCAGCATTGGGATCTGGGTTCACCTGAGGTGGCCCAGAAGAGCAACGGGTGGCAGGGACCCGCTGAATATCCCAAAATACAGGAGACTGACTACCCTGCCGCCTGCTGCCCAGCTGAAGGATTGGAGTCAGAGCAATGTACCATTCCCCCTGGGTTGTACTCTTAGAGCAGAGGGGCTGGTGTTGGTGTTTATTCAACATCAGTGCTTATCTAGGAAGATAAGCAGTAAGGCAGCTGAGGGCTTTTAAGACCAGAGCTGTGATACGTTTCCTACAGATACAAAGCTAGGTGTTCAGCAGAGACGTGGGGAGAATGAAGCTGCAGTTTCCTTCTGGATTTGTGTAGCCAGTTAGGTGTTTTTGAACAAGAAGGGCTTCTTGCTTTAGAAATGCTAGGAGAGATGCAAGAAAAAAACGTTTTCTGTTTTCACGTGGATTTACAAAGCTGATCAGTCAAGGGCAGTTCTCCACTTAAACAAAACTCAGATGTATTAGAGTGGCTGTAATGCTTTTGTGTATTATTAAAATGGTTCAAGACTGGAACAACTTTGTAGAGTTAGCAGTGCATTTATTAGGGCCTGCAAATGGTGTGAGGCTCTGTGGAAACATTAAAAATTGAAAAAGCAACTTGCAGAGATCCTCCAATTCTGGCAATGTATGTGCAGGAAATTTTCAGAGAGTTTTAACAAGCTGGCACTGTGCTGTACACAGGTGAAAGATGTATAGCATTGATGCTTTTGTAACTATGCTTAGTTGGTTAAGGACAAAATTTGTCCTTCAGAGAAGAACAAATTTTCTGTAGTAAATGCCACTTGCTTTTATTGGGATGGTAGATGCACAGCTGTCATTCTAGGTGAATATTTGGGCATCCATTACTTTGAAGGACGGGGGTTAAAAAAAGCGAGAGGTCCTAGGTCACAGCTGGGTTAGGCTCTGGTCCGGTGCAAAGTCTAGAGAGCAAATGTTGCATGTGCCTCCAGGAGCCTGGTGGGTATGAAAATAGGAATGCTGTATTTTAGCTGTTCATGTGGAGGAGGCCTAGAATGGAAACACTGCTTTCATTCTATTTAACTCTACAGGGCTTCAATGTGCACTTTTTTGTATTCGTGTTTTGTTGTATATTCTGTGTAATCCCCCCCCCCTTTAGAATGAGTTATGGAACATTGTATTGCTATTTATTCATTCACGCTAGCTTTTGTTTCCTTGTTTCTTTCCTTTCCCTTTTTCCCTAGATCTATCAAGTTCAGAAGGTAGGGCTCGCTCTCTTTCATTCTTGTTTGCATGTGTTCCCACGTTATGAGTCTTGCTAGCATTTTAGAAAAACCTCTAAAGAATGGAAGATGCACAGCAGGCTTTGTATTTCCATGCAATTCCCCCCTTCCTTCCCATAGTCTTGTGGGGTAGATGATAAAGGGGAGTGGGGGAAGATGACTCGTGTAAAATGTGTCTGGTCAGGCACTTAATATATTTTTTTCTACAGACTGTTTGGCCAAGAATAAGCAATAAGCAGAACAGTAATTTGGCAAACCAGCCATCATCGGAGGGTATGGTGGCTCCATGTGTACCATAAAGACATTTGTGTGTTGAAGGCCAAGAGTATTGCTGAAAATACTTCAGGCTGGGCAAGCATTTAACAGGTGCCAGCAGGAAGAATGACTTTCAGATGACTTTGCAGAAAGTCACTGAAGTAAATCAGGGATGCTGTGTTTGAATTTGTAATCTTTTGGTAAATAAACTGCCTTTCTTCCAATGTGACCTAAGCATTATAAATGCTTTTATATTGTTTAATCCTCTCACCTCAGTTTAAATTCATGATCTCTTCCCTCCTCCCAGTTTCCTTTTCGTAATTCCAAATGATGGCGATGATGATGATAATAATATAGCTCTAACTGAGGTCACTTGCTGTGTTACAATGGAGAGTTTTGGGGTTTGTGTTATGATGTTTGGCTGTTCTATACTTCCAGCATGTGAACTGTGTGGTACCTAGAAAGAGAAATAGCTCCAAAGAGATTTTGCAGGGAGGGAGAAAGCATATATTTCTTCAAGCCTGCCATTTTCTACCTTACTGAATATTTCTTTTTTTCCTGAGATATTTTTATTGCTTGCTGAATGATAAATGTCTCCTAAAACCACAGCCTGTTTGTTGTTCTGGCACTCCAGCTGCCGTAACTGCATGTTTCACTTGCTTGACCTAGCAGTGCGTGTGCTTCTTGGAAATGCTGTTCTCCTCTTTAAGTGCATATGTATATGAAGATAGCTACTCAAATCATGTGCTCTGGTATTTAATCCTGACCCCATCAATTTGGCAACAAATATATCTTACTCTTGTTTTTATTTGTGGAGTTGACTATGTACTGAGTGACTCAAATTAACATCTGCCCATGGATCAACAGGTTCGTTATCAATCTCCTTTATAGGAACTAATTTAATCTTCTGGTACAAACGCAGCCCCATGGGAGACAAGGAGGTTGTTTACTGTTGGTGTCCTGACATGGATGAGAAGATAAGTGGGTTAGCCTCACAACATCCCGTAGCGAGTTTGCCAGTCAGCGGTTTCACTGCCACTTAGTGAGCAAATCTGATCTGGAATTCTCTCTCAATGGTATTAACGTCATTAATTATTTAATTGTAATATCACTTTTCAGGGTAGAAGGGAACTTGAGGCTGGCAAAGGCTTCTAACTGAAAACCAAGTGAACGGATAAGCACCACTTCTTCCTTTAACCCATGCAGCCATTCAAACCAGGCCCCTCGGGGCAGAACAGAAGAGTCCGGGTAGAGAAAGAAATGGGAAGTGGCTGAGGGGCCAAAATACCTGAGACTTCAAATGCTGCCAGTTCATTCCAGTGTGAGATGTGCTGTTTAAAAGATTATAAATTAAAAATAGTCTCAAGGCAATCACGTTCATTAACATTTTTCTTTTGGGGATATTAAGCACGTAGCTATGTAATTTAAATGGTAGAGGAAAAGACTGTAAGTGGAACTTAACTTGTGATGTAACAAATCTTTTAAGGGGTATTTCCTTATCTCCCTTTTGCAGAACTGAATTCATAAGCCTATGTCAGAAAGTAAGGAGAACAGAGGGCAGGAAAAGGAAGCAGCAGACCTTACAAAAATTATTAGCATGTTTATGGATCCTTCCTATGTGTGAGAGAGGATTCTCCATTTTTATAGTGTTTTTTTTAAATTGATCTCTAGTGTTAGAAAACGTTATACATCTCTTGGGGGGGGGGGGAGGGGGGGGAAGCCTCTAATAAGGCTTTACTTGACCTGATTTATTACAAAGCATATAATCTGTAGGTTCTGATCATGTACACAATCCTGACCAGCTGGAGTTCATATAATTTTCAGGGGTCATTTTCAGGATGTGATGTACATAAAACTTAATTTTATAACAGGCTGTTGTATGTGTTGTGCTTCTGCCTGGAAGTAACTAGTCTGAGCACTTGTGAGGAAGTGTGTAATGCTTGAAGAAACAATGGTTCATGTCCTGCACTCTAATTTTATGTAGTTTAAGGGAGAAATCTCACTTGTGTGCAATTTGGCTAGGCATTGTATAGGGGTATTAGACGTATTTGAGCACACGCTGAGATGCTTTGCAGGGAAAGCAGAGGGGAATACTTCCCTGTTCTCATAGGGATGTGGTTAAAGAGCTTGTTGAACCGTTGCCTCTTTTCCTTGTTCCAGAGAGACTTATGCATACTATTTAAATCTGCAAAGCAGTGAATTTATTTCCTGTTTTCAAATTACTGGCCTAAAAACTTATTTTCTAATATTTTTCCTAATAAATGGGATTGCTGTGAGCTCCTGCCTTTTCCCAATTTGACCCCCAAACTGACAGCATTTAAAGGTCCTTGTACAGTTTGGGCTATCCAGGATGTGTAATTGAGCACCCCACTGCCTATTCTACTTCATAACAGACTTTCTTCTCTCCAGAGCTGTTAAGATGAAAATGAAGATGACCTTAACATGAAAATAATTTTGTTTTTTAATGAGGAGGAACTCTGAAGTGGGAATAAACTGATATGGTATCAAAGAACACACAGCTGTTCATTCTAATTTATTAATAAATAGTGAATGAGGTTTTTAAGGGTGAAAGTAAAATTACATTAATACCATTGAGTGAGTGCTAAATATAGAGTATAATACAAAACAGGTTTCTGATTTTTTTGATCATTACCTAAGGTTTTGGCTGTTGATACTCCTGCCTTCTCAAGCCTTTAGGAAAGCTGGCAAGTACAGGCTTGTTTTTTTCCACAAATACATGAACCTCAAAGCACATAATCTAAATTTTTCTAAAATACATATTATGCTTCCTTAAGCAGGATTTCCATTTGCTGATTACTGTGCTTTAGGCTGGTGATTTTTCTTCACACAGGAATGTTATGGTCACTATTATAAATGCAAACTTCCTGAGACTAGATTTGAAGTGCGTGCTTGGGGAGGAAGAAAAGTCCTGCTAAACTTGTGGATCTTTGAGCAATTTGCTGTCTGGTGGAAATGCAAGTTCATTGGGAAGTTCCCAATGTTGTGCAAAGAAATTACGAACTGAGAAACGGTTCAGAAGAGACAGTCTACTGAGAAAATGCATGGCATTTGGTACTGAAACGCAGAGAGCTTTCCAGTCTTGCCTGCATTGGTGAAGCATGTCCCTTTTATCCTTGTTGGTGATACTACCACTGTCAAGACGGTTGTGTAGGCAAAAAGTTCTGAAAAGGAGCTCTGGGGAATTCTGAATACAGCAAATAAGAATGCACAGATACTCATATTGTATTCAACTGTTCTTCCTGGTTTGACAAATCTATACGGTAAACATGATTTGACAGCATTTTTCATCCTGAAAGTGTTCTGTGTTCGGATCCTTTGTAATGAGACTTGACTTAAATAGGTCAGGAATTCAAGACTCATTACGCTCCTTGCTCCTGTCCCCACAGCACTGTTCTTTTGCACTGCTGAGAAAGAAGAAACTGTCAAGTACCCTGGCCGTACCCCAAACACCCCTTTCCCCTTGCTGGGCAGCTATTCCTGGGCACGTGCTGCAGAGGGCTCTGGTGGCACTCGGCGCAGCTTTTCCCCGGCACGTTTGTGTGTGTGTGTAGCTGTGTGGCTCGGCCGAAACGTGGCAATGCATGTCTAAATGTTCTGTGTTTGCCTTTCTCATCTAAATTCTGTTTTTCTTCCCTTTTCTGTCTATAGAAATATTATGGTCTGGATACTAAATGGGGAGACATCGAGCAATGGATGGTAGGCCTTGATCAACGTAGCTAAACGACTTTTGCGTGTTGAAGTTTTGTATAGTTCATAGAGTTTGAAATCCCACAAAGTAGATATTTTCATGTATTGGAAACGTGAATTCCACTCTTATCACAAGGATTCTTGCAGTCCACATCAATACCTGAAATGTGGCTTATGATCAGCTTAAAACTGGCAAGGGTTTGGTTAGAGCCACCTGTGTCTCCACCCTGTCACTTCAAGATTAGCTTAGCATATAGACCCGTTAAAGCAACTTGTGATACAAGGAATATATGTACTCATTTTACTTCTTGTGGATTTTGTTACAATTTGAGTCTTCTCAAATCTGTCTTCAGTTAAATTTTGGCAAGTTTTATCCATGCTTCTTCAGTTACCTTTGTACTTACTAGTCCAGAGGCACTGTTCGGATGCATTACTACTGCTACTATGGCAATGCTTGCTTTTTGCAATAATGCAACGTCCTGGATTTTACTGTTTGCTAAGCCAGTGAAGTTGATACCAGATATTGACTTGGCCATTAGCAACATCTGACTGTTTTAACACCCATAATATAAGACGAGGAAGTTGCTAAAGGGCTGGAAGACATTGGCTTCAAATGTCTTTCAAACATAAGTGATTTCATAAACTTACCAGTGATGCCAGATGTAAACTGTTGTTTGTGGCCTTGCCCTACAAGCTGAGTAGCGCACACTGAAAAAGGCAGAACCGAACAGCTGACTTCCAGTGTGGAAGATAATGTTTCAAACTCCCTGACTTCCTTGACCCTTGATAATTAGTCGGCATAAATGCTGGTTTGCTCTATGCCTTCTTGAAAGCCTGCTGCCATATGGACCAACCATCCGCCCAAGATGCTCCAATCTCATGGATAAGCCATTAAGTCTCTTCAAATCCTTGCTTGGTGAGCTTAGCTCCACCTTACTCGCAATTCCCTTGCTTAGAAATCAGTTCACCTGTGAGAACCATTAACTACGATGTTGAAACTTTTTTTCCTGTTTTCCATCACTGTTTCTAAATTCCATGTAAAATCAGTTCGTTAAAGTCAGTTTGTTGAAATGTAATACGTCCTACAGCATTTCCAGCATTAACACAGGCTTTGGCCTGCAAAAGACAGTGGTGCTGTGTGTCGCAGAGGCTGTAAGCAGAGCACAGATGCTTTTGGTCTGGAAGAAGGGGCCAGGCTGTGTCCCTCTGGGATACTCACTAGAGAGAGACCATTGCCCTGCCACGTTATTTCAAATAGAAGATTTTTGAGATTTCTTTTGAAGGACTGCAAACTGGAAAGCTTAATTACAAAAGCACTGTAAGTATACTAATTCCCAGATGCAGAGAGATGCACTTGTAACACTTTTTTGAGATACAAATAAAGATGTCACTGTGTAGAGTTTTCTGTAAAAGTAATGACAGTGTGTAGCAGAATAAAACAGAGGGCAAGAAAGTTGGGGTCACAAATGAGGGGGAAAAGGGTTTTTCTGACTTGACAAGGTGTCACCTTCTGTTATTTGGTTTAGCCTTACTGACTCCTAAACACTGCTGGTTTCACTGTGTCTTTCTGAAAGCGCTCTGTTGGTATATCTGTACTTCAACACTCGCTCTTTGTTTTTCTCTGCTGCCTTGATAGGAAGACAGTGAGCGTTATTCCCGTAGAGCCCGAAGAAATGCCTCGGTTAGTATCTACTTTTGCTTTGTCTTTATGGCTAGACATTTCAGATTAAGAAAACAGACATCTATAAGGAAGGCAGTTCCTTTTTAAAAGAAAAAACAAAACAATCTCCCACCACCCCAGGCAAGTGAAAACCCCAAAGCCACTTTCTGACTTCTCTGCCCTCTCCCCAGTCACTCCGTGGAGCTTTTGCAAATGTGCTAGAATAAAGGGGGGCAGGAGGTGGAAGGGGGGGAAATAACCTGCTTGGAGTGTTTAATGTTCGTTTATTCAGACTGTGGGCCAAGAGCATAGAGCAGGGAACACCCGAGCAAGCTTGTCATTCATCCTGTAGTAAAATGCTTGACAGTGTTTCTTGGGCAGGGTATAATTTAATTTACTTTCTGCTTATAGTTTTAATGCGATTCTTTTTTAAAGACATTTATTTTGTATGTCTCTTCTTCTGTTCCATATCAAAGCCATCAGCATTTACCTCACTGCCTGTTACTTGTGGTTTTTTCATTGTTTTCTTGTCTTTATACTTTCTTTTGATAGGCTTCGGATGAAGATGAGCGCATGTCAGTGGGTAGCCGTGGAAGCCTGAGGGTTGGTAAATTGTACAATTTAAGTGTGCATGTGTGTGTACTGATGTTGCTGTCTACTTTGTACCACCAGACTGGTTATAGTACTCTGATAATACCATCCTTCCAAGGTCTTGACATGTTCCATGTTCAAGTCATATAGGGTTTTTTTTCTGAGTACGTGTAGGTCAATAATTCTTTCAACCAGGGGAATTGTCAGATTCGTATGCACTGTGCAGGAACACTAGCAGAGCATGCGACTATAGACACCTTTCTGGTAAACGCTGTTCATTGTTACTCTTGCAAAACATTGGTTTATCAGCTATTTCTTGTATGCACCTTGTAAGCTCCTCTGTTTCATTACTGTTACTGAGAATTTGGGAAGAGGAAGTGCTAGCTTAGTCCATGATCGATGTTTATTATCTCAGGAAACCAAAAGCAAATTATTAGTGGGAATAAGCCTTAAGCACTTTGGAATTGCAGGTGAACGCTCTCCTCAGAACTGCTTTAGAGAGATTTGAAATTCATCTGCAGGCTTGAGTTTTGTGGAGAGAGGGATTAGTAGAGCACAGAGTGCTGTAGTGCACCAGTAGTCATTTGTAGGAAAAGTTCAAACAGCTTTTTCCTCAAAATATCCATATAGTATTTTTCCAGATAGTACACGTGTACAAATCTGAACTCCGTTCTAGCATAGACTTAATCAGCTCTTGTAATTGTGAAGACAGTTTAAGCAGTTTGGTAGTTGTGAACGGCTAATGCTGTTGTCTCAGCACGTGTTGATAGTCTTTGGAAGATGATCAGAGCTCGCTGCTTTTGAGACCTATGGAGAAGCATTCAGCTAACCGCAAAACTGAAACAATCCATAACAGCACTATGGAGGAAGCTCTTGGCAGTCCTGAACTTAAACTAGTCACAGCTGATTCATGTTATGGAGTCATTTGTGCCCAAAACGGTTGTGTTTGAGAAAAATTCATTCTACTAATGTTGTTCCCAACTTATTGGTAGTGCTAGTTATGTGGTTAAGCTGGATGATCAGTTGTATTTTTGTAGAACAAGCAAGACCTGTATCATTCATAGCAAGATCATTATTTGTAATCCTTGGTTTCTCACTTCTTTGGAGACTTCCTGTCATAAAATTATTTTTTTTTCTCCTTAAAAAACTTGCTAATAATCTAGGCTAGAACTACTTTTTTTCCTGGTAAAGTGTCCCCCAAAGAACAGGATTGAGTGATACACCTCATATACCTCTAGAAGAGTTCTGGAAGATGGGGGGGGGGGGGGGGATTACTACTGCAGAGCCTGCTCAATGATTCCTGATGGAGTTCACTGTAAGATAGCATAAGATGTACTTAAAATTAAGAGTTGCCTTGTTCCCTTTTTAGTGGAATCCTTATTACTACTTATGAAATGCTGTTAAAATCTTCAAGGTTGCAAACTTACTCAATTGTTTTTCCAAGCTAGAAGATGCCTTCAACTCCAAAGATTCAACGAAGAAAAGCTTATCTTCACAGCTGAACATGAAAACCGATATCTATTTTACTCAGAGTTAAATCTGGACACGTTTATGAAAGTGTTTTTTGGAGAGGAAAAATCTCTAGAACAGTTGAAATGTCAATTCTTTCTATTTAGAAGGTGATTATGATACAAATCGGTTGTTTCACCATGGCTATAATTGTGTGTCCCTTGATATGGCAAGATGCGAGTACACTGGCACTCTATTTATAGTGGGAGCCCTGTTCATCTGAAACACCTTTTGTTCATGGAAGTGCACTACTGATTCCTTTTGATGTGTTTTTGTAATACGATCCTGCGTTTTATTGTTATATATTTAAACAGCAGAAGCCTTGCATTCTGTTTCCCCACCATCCCTTGAGAAGAAGCTTTTCTGACCTTTTTTTTCCCGGAGCAGCCAGTCTCTGGGCTGCCAGCATGCCTTCAGGCTGGGATAACCACTGCTGGTTCACAGCGGTCTCCAGCTGGTTCACGGGATGGCCCATAAATACCTAATACTTGGGCAAAGAATGTCCTTTTCTGACAGAAGGATCTAGTTGAAACTTTTCACCGCGGTGTTTCTAGTGATGTTGCACAGACTCCTCCCTGTCCTCGTAAAGTAGCATTTGGTGAATATTCTTATGCAAGCTGACACATGGGCATGCACAGCAAAAGAGTTTTGACAGAGCTTCCTTCCCTGATCCAAGTGTCCCTGGGATTGTAGAAGAAAGTAAATGTTCGCTAGTCTGAACTGAAATTTACCCTTATACATCTTTTAGTTGTTTTATTCACAATGAATTGATAGAACATACATTGATCATTTTCCTAGTGTGGGTTTACAGGAGATGCTTTTAATAGTTTGACCACATCTCTCTCTGGCTATTTGTGAAGGTTTGGTTCTTGCTGTGCATGTCTTCAAAACAACAAAGTAAAAAAAACAAACCACAGCCAACCTAAAAAATTACCTCTGAGGACTAGAGTTCAGTTTGGCTTCTCAGCTATTTTAGCGTGAAGAAAGCACCAAAAACTATTGCCTTGTGTCCATAAAGGGTTTATAAAAGTAGCTGGAGAATTCTGAATGTTCTTCTTTTTTTGGATATTTGAAGGCTCCTTCCGTAGTTGCAGGATGCTATTGTATATCAATTTTCTGAAAATTGATCTTGCATCTTTGGCACTTGGACTCATTGCACTGTGAGGGGCTGATGGTGTTACAGGTTGCTTTTTGAGGCTATGTTTCTTTTCTGTACAGGAAGTTTTCAATGAAATAAGCCAATATCAGAAATTTATTTCTACCTAAAGCTTTACCACCCTACTAATCTGTGTGGGTTTTTCTCTGGATTTTCTCCTGGAATATTTTCTCAGTGGGTGTCTGAACTGCAGGCACCAGAGATCTGCTGAGCTAGCTTTTCAGGAGCTGGCCTGGATGCTTCTGGCAGAGCAACCATCAACATGGACTGCAAAACCACCCGAGATGTTGATTAGACCAGGCTAGCAAATTTAAGCTCCACAGCTGTGACTGTACTGTAAACAGTGGCGTAGTGTGTTGATATAATGCTAGCTTGATTATATCTCCACCTCCTGCAGGCAGACAGACCTTCAGCTGCGATGAAGGGGCATCTTTAGCTTTTCTTGTTTTCAAGCCTCTCTTGTTTTAAGTTCTGCAAGCTTGATTCTTTATCACGCAGTTTTTCCTAGGGAAGCTCAGTAACACCATCCTGCGTTTGTTGAGACACTCGAGCCTCTCTTCAGTCTCTTTTCTACTGCGAGTGTCCTTGTTCTCCCACTTCTCAGCTGGCTGTCTCTAATCTGAGACCATCCAGCATGAAATATTGTTGTGTTATTAATCACTCATGACAGAGTTTGTGCATTTTCCTTGTTTTGTTTGCTCCAAAATTCCTGACTTCTGGCTTTGTGCAAGAAGTCCCGCATTATCAAAGTTCTTTAGTTGGGTTTTACATCTCTGTGCCTGTGGTTGGTTGGTTGGTTGGTTTGGTTTGTTTTGGGGGATTCTTTTGATTACCATAACTTGCTTTAGTGTTTCCCTTTGTATTCTGATTTTTCTTTCCTCTCATGCCTTTACAGTCTCATTTGGAATATGCCAGCACCTACCCAGTGGTGAGAATAGTCTGCAAGTTGCAGTGTGTGTTAAAAACTAATCATGAAGAAGAAACTAACATCAATTGTGGTAGCTGATCTGAGATAAGGGACAATCTAAAATGATCCTGAGGCAGTTCGTGGTCTGTGATGTAAAGATGCTACTTTCCTCGCCTACTACTCTGACGCAGTTCAGATGAAAAGTGCTGAATGATTAGAGAGATCTAAGCTAGGTCTAGTTCAGTAGTTACCGTAGGACAGAGCAGAATAGCTTTTATTTCCCCTAACAGACTTTCTCTATTACAGTCTGTCCATCATTTGACCAGGTACGTCTGGTTTTATTTCAGCATAAATCTGGAAACTCTCACAAACTCACTCTGAATATATCTAGCAAAGGTGACAGGACAAATACACTGCCTACCAAAGCTGCAGCTTGTGTATCGAGCTGTTACCTTTGCTTTGGGGGATAAAACCAAACTCTGTAGGTAATAATAAGATGAGAGCAGGTATTTGCATTGAACACATTGAGATAAAGCTGACTCTTGGAAGAACAGAAAGGGCACAGGAGGGAGAGTTAGTGCTGTCTTGTGGCAGCGCTGTGTTGAAATAGAGGTGTCTCAGTTTCTGCAGAAAGCAAACTGCGGAGAGCAGTTTTATAGACTCTCTAGCTTTTTCACTCTCCTTCGCGCCCTGCGCTATTTCAAATTAGAATTGCAATGTATCTATTTGTGAGTGACCTATATACAGAAATGGTTCAAACACATTTGGATTTTGCATGGACGTATTGACGTAGTAAGTATAGACAGCTGGTAGCTCTTTTAATTGACTTAACCCAGCAAGCGTGAATGATTTTCAACTGTGGCTACTAAATTTAACAGTGCTATCATCACTTTTAACAATATTCTTTAATAACTGGTCATTTGACTTTGAGATTTGATTTTTTTCATGTGTGCTTGCTGAGCCATGTTGTGTAGAGCTGGAGGAAAATTGGACTGATGCTTTTGCATGTTGATATGCATGCCTGGCTATGGACGGGTGCACATAAACTCATTGATCTTTTCATCCTGCATTCTTAATCTCACTGCAGGCTGGATTAGAGAATGAGAGGACCAAAAAGAAGAACTACTCCAAAGCAGTATGTATCTTGAGTAACTGTCTCAGAGGCTTTTGCATACAAAACCATTGTGAGAGGACAAGAGAATATGTGCAAGTATGATGGCTGCAAGAGCTCACCAGCCTAATGTCAAGGATACGGTGTAACTATCAGGACTTGTTGGGTCTACAAGAATACTGAGCATCACTTCATCTGCAAAATGTGGTATAATCCAAACACTTACGTTGGTGTTGTACATAAAAAGCATCTTGAAAAACTCAAAACCTAACTTGAGCTTTAATATTACACAGAAATAGGTAATACTGATAGAATATGTATGTAGTAAAGGCTGCATCTTTTCATAAAGGTAGTTCTGCGTAGTATCAATGCCTTACTAGCACCTGTACAAATAGGGCACTACTTAGAGCACTGCAAAGCCAAACCTGGATTGAAGGTAAAGAATAATGTGCTTTCACACAGTCAGGATTTTAGCTGAATCTCATGGGGAGCAATTCCAGGGAGTGAAAGAGTATGCAAGGGCAGGCAGAGTGGTCCGTTGCTGTTGCGGAGGAAAGGCTACTCATCACAGAAGGAGGTTGCCAGGCTGGGTTGGGGTTCTTCAGTACATTGGAAATCGGTAGAGAACTTTCTGAGAAGTGGAAGTTGGATGTGGGATTGAGAAAGAAGCCTGAAGGAGTAGTATTAGCCACAGTCTAAGGTAAAAGGTGTTACAAGTATAAATGGACATAATGGAAATGAGAGAGTTTTCTGCATCCGTTAAAAGCAAGAGGAAAACACAGAAAAGAATAGGGTCAATTGCATACATAGTTATGAAGGGAGAACATGTAAAATCTGAGTATTTCAGCCTCCCCAGTATGCAATTTTATTTGTTACGGTTTTAATGAACTTTATGATCGAATGCTTAGCGTGTTAACGTAGCGTAGAACAAAGGTCAGCAAGGTCTGATAAAACTGATCCTGCTCTTCAGGAGCTGTCTGGAGCATTTGCCTTCAAAAATACATGCTGGAGAAGTCTCTGGAGAGGATGGGTCATAGTGACAAGGGAAATGACCTGAGCTATGGGGCTTCAGTTTGAAATCTGAAAGGTACAGGGCAAATTAAATATCTTTAGAAGTGCCTCAAATATAAGGTGAAAAACAGTTAACCTGGATTTGTGGAAAATTAATCATGTCAATTCAACTTAATTTCCTTAAGCAGAGTAATTATTTCAGGGCATAAAAGAAAAGCATTAGATGTGACTATAACTTGACTATAAGGCTCTTGTCATGTAGAAACATGCCATTAAGTGAAACCTTGGGCAAGATCTGGTTCTTGTAAAAGAAATGCCCAGTTAGTTGAAAAATAACTCTGTTAGAAAATGAGACAGCTGGAAAGGATCTCATCTGGTCTATTCCCATCTAAGACAGCATCATCTGTTTTTAAAGGGGAACACAGTTCTACAGGAGCTACAGCTTGCCTAGCTGTCTAAGTACAGGGAATGAAGGTGGTTTCATGCGAGGTTAGAATAAAAACACTGATGATGAATAGGAGACAACTTGTCAAAACTGAGTAATAGTAAAAAATAAGGAATGCTGCGTTTGGGAAAAATGAAATACACTATTGCCAAGTAAGGAATTTTGCATAGGAATGGTTCAGATAATGATCTGAGGTTACATTTGGTCAATATTACATTGCTGAAAAAAGGCAAACTTAATTCCTCAGTGTAGTAATGAAAGGGGCAGTGGAGGTAGTTGGTCTGCACAGTGCTGTTGAGGCTGCAGCTGTTGAGGCTTCAGTTGTTGAAGATTCATTTTAACCATTCTTCAGGAAAGTATTAGAGAAATTCAAGGAGCCTGGGGAAAAAAAAAGTAAAAACTGGAAAGAAGCCAAGCTGTGTGAGAAGGCTATAGCAATATTTCAAATCTGTTCTTCTTGAAAAAAGAAACTGGATGTTGGCCCTTCATCATGGTGATAATACTGCATTTCAGTAGAGAA
Source organism: Aptenodytes patagonicus (assembly GCF_965638725.1). Classification (NCBI taxonomy): domain Eukaryota; kingdom Metazoa; phylum Chordata; class Aves; order Sphenisciformes; family Spheniscidae; genus Aptenodytes; species Aptenodytes patagonicus. The sequence goes on from NC_134954.1 coordinate 34,691,304, forward strand.
CCTAAGCTTTTCCCAGAAGTTGCTTTACCAGCTTGGGTCTAAACTGGTTTCCAAGTTGATTTGTTTAATTTTTCATGGAAGCCACTGTATAGTATATGATAAATATTTTGCTTGGAAATTGATTCAGATTGGGTTTAGTGGATTTTCATTTTGGGAATGCATTAAAACTTGGACTTCAAAACTTAATTTGAATAGAAATTCTAATTAAATTGCCACTAAAAAAAACCACCCCAAACACACAGAGTGCTTCCTCATTTTCGATGTTAAACCAGGCCTCGTTGTGAAGTGATGCCAGAATAGTGAATTGCTTGAGAAATCTGAGCTCCTAATGGTATCAATTGAGGTGGCTTTTGGGTCTATCCTCTTTTCTTCAACATCATGTTTCCAGACTAAAAACTGCATTGTAGTGATCGTTTTATTTTATTCCTGGCTCTGCTGCCGTAGGGACTTGAAGCATCTCATCCTGCTTGTGAAATGCTCGTTCTGAGCCTGTTTGTTTTTTCTCCTTTGAGAGAAAACATCTTAATGACAACAAGACAGGCTATTGAGCATGACGGAGGGCAGCTGAACTGACTGATACCTCTTAGTAGTCTTTGGCCTGCACACAAAATACTGGGATGTGGCACTTGGTCACTGTCTGAGTTTAATTTTGATGTAACTGGGGAAAGGTAAAAAGAAGAGCTTTCATACAGCATTGCATGTTTACTAAACTGAATTTCTCAAATATCAACCTAGAATTAATTCTTTTGCTACAATTTGCTGCTTTTTATGTGATTAGCTGCCAGAGGTATAAGCAACTAGAGTGATAAATTTCTTTTATTGTAGTCTCTCATCTCTAGTGTCCCCTTTTTGTCTGGTGTGCCCTTCACAGAGCGTTTGAAGAGACAGATGCTATAATGCAGTAATAATAGGGGAAGCAAAACTGTTTCTTAACAAGAAAAAAAAGGAAAAAGGGGTCAAAAAAGGCAAGCAGGAGTATCCTTGACATTTTTGGCTGGTATACAGGTACTGACAGACACACAAATGTTCATGTCTTCATGTTTGAAATCATGACCTAATCCTGCACTTCTCCTGCAACTGGTGTATCTTTGAAAATTTCTGTCTCTGCCTTTGTTTTTCATAAGTGATGACTTTTCTAAAAATTCCCTTTTGGGTCTGCATCAATTTTTTTTCTCTCCTTTTTTTTCTTTTTCCTTTCCTTCCGTAACAGACCAATGGTTATGAGGAAGACATGTATGGATCATCTCAGAGTAGAAAATCTAGCAGGGTTAGTAGATGATTTATATTGCTCTAAAATCTATTGCTCTATTTAATGGGATTAAAGCTAATTAGCAAATTCTTTTCTGTGGTAAAGCAAGTTTTTCTTGTCTTGCACATTGTGGGTTTTGCAGTTTGTCAGACACGGAGGTGCAGCAATAAGCTGTCCAAAAAAAAATTAGGCCATGAGTGGGAAGGGAAGTCTCCGAATTTGTTGTAAGTAGAACTTGGAAGCCAGAATTGCTTAACTTGTAAACAAAATTGGGTAAAAGTTAAATCGTGACAAGAAATAGTTTGGCAGCACCTGGCATGGAGGATTTCCATGTGCTGGACAACGGAACGATTGTTTTCCAACCTATGCAATGTGTTCACGTCATGCTCTAACGCTGAAACTCCCAAGCTTCACCTAGAATTTAGTCTGTGTCTTGAGATTTGCATATGTAAAACAGACTTTGGATTTTGAATTTTCCCCAAACGTATGTTGTTTATTTTAAGTTTGCTTAACTAAATGCTTTTTTTTTCCTTTATAAACTGTATCCTAGGGTTTCTGGAAACTCCCACAGAGGTGAACAGCCAATGCAAGTGTTACTACTTAGCTACTTACCATTGATGTACCTTTATTTCTAGAAATATTCTTGTCAAAAAAAGCTTAATTATTAACTCCATTGTGTGTATGTGGGTCACAGTGTTCCCTTCTGTTCCAGCACAAGTGTTTTGTGTCAATTATAAGAATTAATTGTCCTGCTTTGTTAAATATTGGGGTTTTTGCAAATTATTTAAAGGTATTGTCTCAAGCAGAGCCTCTTTGTGCAGCAGGGAGGGGAACTGTTTGGGGTTTTTTTCCTTGCCTTTATTTTAACAAAGGCAGGCAAAAGCTCAGAGCCTGTTGATCTTTATGCTATCAAGACTGCTAAAGAAATTTAGTGGTATGCAGACTAAAGCTCTATGTTTAGGGGAAAAATAAACTACTTTTAAGACTCCATTTAGCTAAGTGTTTGACCAATACATGCTAAACATGAGATAGACTTTAGTGAGTTACTTTGTAAGCATGAAGTTAAGCAGGCGCTTGTATAAATAGTGAAACGGGGCCTTATATTTCATGTCCATTTTTAATTGTTGCTTCCATATGTTTTTATGCATTTAGCTTGTATATGTGGATAAGAGAAAATGAAATACTGTCGCTTAAACTGTTAAGAAAACATTATGTCCTGTTGTTGGCACTCTTGCTGAACTGCTTGACAAGTTCAAGGAACTTTATTATGTAGTACTTCTGACAAATGATGTTCTTATTCTTTAATGACATAATCCAGAGCTCCAAGTACTGCAGGAAGAGCAAAATATCTGTAAGAAAGTCATCCAGGGAAAAGAAGTAGTTTGGCTTCCATTTAAATAATTTAAAATCCTCTTGGTATTAGGGTTTGTAGCATGGAGGTTTAATGTATGTAGAGCATAATTATGGCAACATCATTAGTTCCTTGCTGTTTTCATTACTAAGTGTCATTCAGATTAATCATTATTTAGAAGGGGGATGAGAGTTTGGGGGTGACTTGGAATAGCTGAAACTCCAAAACCAGTTGATGCCAGTCCAGCTGGCATTCACCTTTAGGAATATTCTCTGCAAAAACCCCAAACCTAACTGTAAAGATTGTGACGACGAAAAAGAGAGAAGAGGCAGAGTTCTTCAGGTCAGGGAGGGAGGAAGTGATGAGTCTGCTGATAAAATAGTTTTTTCCAAAATACGTGTCCAATTTTAAGTCACAAAATGGAGTGATGTCTGCATGGAGATCGGCCTTTATACACTGTACTTGCAATATCACGGGTTGATTCCTTAAAAATTAACAATGCCATGTGCCTAGTCCATGTGCAGATTACAAACTCCCTAGGTGGGAATGAAAGTAAGCTCTGGAAATAGGCTCTGCTTGAGACAATACCTTTAAATAATATGCAAAAACCCCAATATTTAACAAAGCAGGACAATGAATTCCTATAATTGACACGAAACACTTGGTGCTGGAACAGAAGGGAACACTGTGACCCACATACACACAATGGAGTTAATAATTAAGCTCAGTTCAGTTTATTCAGATTTCTTTTCAGTGAAATTCTTATTTTACAGGCATTCAGGAAGAATGAGGCAGAAAGGGATCTAAATTTTTGCAGCTGGACAATGATTTATCCTCAGTATATACCTGTGGGTGTTGTGTCTTATCCACAGATCCGTTTGCCTGCAGTGACAGAAGTCCAGTGTCAAGAACAAACAAGTTTCTTTAATTTGCCGCAGATCTCCCTCATTTGTAAATGGAGTTAACACCTACATAATTTATAGCGATGATTCAAGGATTAGTTAGGGCTTGTAAGAAAGCTGAGTAATTGCTGACTACTAAAAGCAGAGTATTTTGGTTGTCTAGACCCCTGAAAGAAATGATTGGAGAAGCAGGATGTTAGAGAACAGCTGTAAAAGGAGAGCTCTGGAGTATAGCGAAGAAGGTAGAGGTGTGGAGCTCTTTCAGAAAAAACATTCCCACCAGCGTGCATGTGCCCATGGGAACACAAGGAATCTAAACAGTGCCTAGGAGGCTTTGAAAAAAACTTTGCAACTCATGTATTGTTGCAGGGCTAGTTACAGGAGACTGAGCGAGCACAGAAGTCATTTCATGAGGGTGGGGATGCAGGGAGGTAGCGTTTCCTCCCTCGCCCCTGCATGCTGGCTGCGGCAGCCTGTGCTCGCTCGTAAGCGTGCCTTCCTGGTGTGGCTTTATACCCTGCCCGCTTGGCTTGGGGCTGCATCTCTCCCTGGCATGGCAGAGTAACTATTTTATCACATTTTAGATGTGCTTTTAGACTGCCATTTTTCTGAAAATAAGGAAAATACAGTCTTCCTAGTATGCCTGTATTTTTCTTGATTCCTTTGGCTCTGTGAGATGCATAATGTCTTATATATGGATTTCCAGTCTGCATTGAAAACAGACCTTGATTTGCAAATTTGAATATCCCTCCATGTTAAAACCAGCTGTTTATAACAACTTAAGTTGTTCATAATATATTGTTGCATGCTCCTAAAGCTTTTGGGAAGCCAAGATACTGAGTTCCACTCAGTATTATAAATATCGTACTGCTGTCAGCCTTCCTGCACCCTGGCAAGCCCTATGTGCCAGCTTTGTGTTGAAGTGTATGTGCAGCGGAAATTCTCACAGATAATACACAACAGCAGAAGAACTGAGCTGGCATCCTACACTCCAATACAGCTGCTGGGGGGAGTGAATGGGGATGTTGTATAGCACACCAGATAAATAAGGTAGTATTTTGGAGGGTAAGGGTGACTTTAAGTCCATTGGAGTTGTCCGTCAGTCACTATTGGTACTTTTGGTATTTAACGCGGAGTTGAATTAAGATCTTCCCATTCTTGGGGAGGCCAAATAGGTGGACCAAAAGTGCAAGGTTGGCTAGATGCTAGGTAGGAAGTTGCATAAAAGAAGGTGTTTAATCTAGACAGTCTCACTTCTTACAGAAAAGTTTTCTTTGCATTCGGTCTTGCCATGTCTGACACTGGGCTGCTCACTTTTCCTGATGGGCACACCCAGCAGTTTTTGGTCGCTGGCTTTGCTCTCTGTCTCCCAGCAGAGTTGTCCTGACACCTTCTCCTGCATCTCTTGTGGGTTTAACTTACAGGGCATAAACTCCTCAAGAATTCGGAAGGAAGCTGACTTACTCTGACCAATATGTTTTTCCAGTGCTTGATGGGCAGTGGCAATCCACTCTGTCTGCAGCGGTGGGACTGCACATGCAAAGAAATAAATCCTGTGAAGCAGGAGCCTGGTTTTTTAGGTATGAAGCTGTGATGCAGCCATTTATTCTGAGTTTGAGCCTGGAAGCTAATATTTCCAGCATCTTGTAAAACAGATGATGTCTGTTCTGTTTTACAGAAGCTGGAAGTATGTTGGTAAATATAGCTTCACTTAACTAGAGCTGGGATGAAACTTAGGTACATGAACTGCATACATGCTTTCGGAAATGTGCTCCATCTTCTTCCAAGTCCTGTACATGTCCTTGCAGTATATTGTCATAGCAATGAGAAGGGAGGAGAGAATGTGGGGGTTTGAAGCCTTTTCAGTGGACAATAAACCAGATGGGTATTTTGTGCATGAGATGCTGTAGGGATAGAGGAAAGGCCTTTTGTTTATTTAAAAAATTTCTACCTTACAAATGGAAAGGGCACATAATTTTCACACATCCTCATATCTTTAATGCAGTTTCCTTAATGTAGTGATCTCTTCTTTTTGCATCTGTGACCACTTTGACTCCTTGCTATTTGTAATCACCTAATTTACTTTTTGCTTCCCATTTAAAGGAATTTAGAAAGTCCTCCATGTTATGAAGCAGAGTTACCAAGAGGGTTTTCTTGTTTGTTATTAATGCAGGCTTCGTACTACTCTGATCTGGGTCTTCACAACAGCGGCTATGCTTCCACATCTCAACCTTCTTCCCAAAATGGAAACTGGGTCTGTTACCCTCTGGCTTTACCTTGCCTGGACTTGTTCTGACTGCATTTGGATAATACAACCTCTTGTACTTAGGAATGAGTTTGGACCAATTGTCAAGAGTCTCTGTAGCTCTTTTTACTAAAAACTTAAAAAACCAAAACAGACCTTTTAAGATTGGAGTGAGTAATGGAAAGCTGTTTTAAAATGAGCACAATTAGTTTTCCTTTGCTGCTCCTCCCTTTCCTACAGTTATTTTGTTTGCTTTTGACCTCTGGAAAAATAAGGGAAATCTTAATTAACTGAAGTTCTCTATTCTATTTGAGGCAACTCTCTGCTGACTGTGTCAGTCTAGCAAGCTTAAGACAATCCAGTCTGCATAAAATGAAATTACAAGCAAGTAATTCACAGACTGCTAAAAGAAAATCGCTGAAGCTTCAAAATCACCCGGGAGGTTGGATTGTCCTCTGCGTGTGGACAGAGCTCAGCCAGTCCGGCGCTAGCAAAGCAGTGCTTGAGCAGTGGTCCACAGCCTGTCCTGCCCGATGGGCAGCAGCACGAGGACATTGCCTGGTGCCTTGTGGTGGCTGGCGATGGGGGCACTGCAGATGAGCAGGGTGACTTGCAGCAGCACATTGTCTGCAAGCTGTGGGCTGGGGACCACTGCTGGAGTATCTCTTGCACCTAATTATGCCAGATACAGTATGTGCTCTCTGAACTTAATTGGTGCATCTTGTGAATGGTGGTTACTAACAGCGAAGCCATTTTTTTTATGGTGCTCTGACTTAAGTACTCATAATCTTGTCCTGAATTATTTGGATTTTCTCTGCATTTTTGTTTAAAATACACAAAAGATGATCTTACAGCTGTGTGAAACACTTAAAATGTATATCTTAAAACACTTCTGTCTTTGTATGTAGCTCTTTTTCTGGCTTTGGTTGAAGTGAGGAGAAACACCCTTTCTGGCTGCTATACACAAATGTGTGTGAGACAATAACAACTTAACAACCTAAAATTAAATTACGCTGTTTTGCTTTTGCATACTGTCATGTCCTCCCTTCCTGTAGGAAATGCATGTGTCTGCTTGGTATTCTTAGTTTTGGGAGTTGAGATCTAATGTTTTTATGGCGCAGATGACTAATATTCTCTATACTGGGTTTCCTTCTGTTGTAGTTTAATAATCTCTTATCAGGATGGTTAATTCTGCTGTAGGCGCCTTTTTTTGTTTCATTTTCTATGCAAAAAAGTTTTGTGCTTGTCTTCCTCAGCCCTCCTTGCTGTACAGCGATGCCCTGCCGGCCAGAAGTTACAGGGTTTGTTGTACTAATGCTCTAAACAGAAATACCGAAGCCACTCACCTTCAGCCACACATATGTTGTCTCTTACCTCTGTAGTTCCTGTTGGGTCCATTTATTTCACACTCTGGTGTTTGATCCATCTGAATGCACGTGTGCAATGCTGTTTGTGCAGACCGGGATTTGCTGATCCTTCCTTTTATTCCCATTGGAACTGCACAACCACTGCTCCTGGGGTTGTGATGCTGCCACAGGCTTCTCTCTGGATGGAGGTGGTTGTCATCATTTTGGTGTATTAGCTACAACGTGCAGGAGCAGGCCAGAGAGAGGCAACATCAATTCTTTCTGGTTGCATAACAGCTAACAAAACTCTGTTTAAAAAATTTTTGTAGCCAATTTCCACTCTTCTTGTTTAACCTTTTAAAATCAGCTTCTCTCGGATTTTATTCTAAATGCTTAAAGGTAGTTTCCTGTGTTTCCTGAGCCAGACATTTACATGCTAAACTGGAGCCAGAGTCTTAGAATATGCATCTTCCACCTTTTTTATTAATTTGGTAAACTGGCTAGTAAGTGAAATTCATCAGGTGTAAGTGTGGGGTTCCCCCCCCATATTTTGCCAGCACCAGAAATGAAAGTTAAATAGATTTGAACACCTTAAGAATTGATGTAGCCGTTTTGTTGGAAAGCAACATGAACTGTTGAATTGATGACTGGGAGGATGGTTAGAAATGCATGACCGTGTGATGGACTGGGGGGTGGATGTCAGATTTTGCACGTGCCTTGTAGCGTTTCCCAGCTCACTGACTTCAGGTTGTGTTAGATCTTCACTTGCATGTTGCTTGTGGTTGTGTACAGGAGATGTCCCTGTCCTTGCACATACTACTCATTCCCCTACGTCTTTTGTGCTGCATCTTGTGAATTTGTAATGCTCCAGACTGAATCAGAAACTAGGTCTGCCAGTCCTGTTCTGACCCTGTCTTTTAATTGTAGGCGTCTGTGTATGACGACAGCGTTTGCAGTGGGAGTCGTCGGTATAGTGCCTCTAGTTCTCGTGCTGTAAGATGTTTTCTGCATTTCCCTGTTGTCTTGTCTCTGTCCTCCAGTAACCCGTGTGTACCAGAACACAGCCTTTTCTGGGCTGAGGAACGTTTAAGATGGACTGTGTGAGATTCATAGCCTGCTGCTGTAGGCAAAAGCACGAGCACTGTTTCCGTGAGGTTCTGTGAAATAATAAGTAGTGATTTATCTGCTGTTGTAATGCCTGGCCTCGTGCAGAGCTGCTCTGGCTAGCATCAACAGAGCCCAGCGCTAGGCACTCGCCTCCCCTGCAGCGAGAGGAATTCAGCTCTGCTTTGTACTTGGTTGCAGATAAAACACCTTGGAAAGACAGCACATGAAGTCCCTTCCCTCCCTAGACTTAATTGTTCTTTTGAAAACTGAGAATAAACCAGTTTTTTTTAAATAAACAAATAAAATCACTTCCCCATTAGCACTTACCTGCTAGCATGAAGTAGAGGATTGTTGTGAACGTATGGCTTGCTTGGTTTTGTTTGTTGGATTTATATTCTGTAGTGATGTCTCAGGCAACTTGTGACAACGTTTTCGAAATACGTGCTTCTGTGAGTGGAGGGCTCTGTCATTTATGGGGAGAGACAATATGAGGAATGACAATATAAATTGTTTCCTTTCAAAAAAGAGAGGCTGCAGGACTCGATTTACAGATTGGAAGGCAGAAAATGCCTTCACCTCTTCTGAGATGGGGCCTCTGTGTCATGTTGGGTGTTTGGGCCGGGCAGTACATCTGCTGCTGCTGTTGTATCTGCCTGGAAAAAATAAACCAGTCTTTTCTGATTTTTAAATTCTGCTCTGTGGACGCAGTGCTTATTCTGCCTCTGAACTCCTTCACTGATTATCAAGAAAAAACAACCAATGAAACAAAAATGACCTCCAACAAACAAAAAAACACTACCCAAGACCTGAACAGAAAAAAGCCTCAAGACAAAGCATCAACATTAAATTAATGTTAAAAGTTACAATTTTATTAGCTTGGAGAAGGAAACAAACTTTCAAGAATGCTTACTAAGCACTTGTTAGTCTTTAAAGGGCTATGCCATCCTCTTCCAATCACACTGATTCACTAATTGGGCTGTGCATCTTGCTGCTACTGACGTTAAGCTTCAGATTACTTTTTGTTTCACATTTGTGCCTTATTTTCATTTGGCTGCCTTGGAAAATTCATTGATACTTATCCATTTGAACTGTAATTCAGTGAATTTGCCACTGAGGCTGCGCTGAGCTGGTTGTAGCCCTTTGTTTGTACTGGATGTCATTCTTTCTTTGAGATAAGTCTCTCAAAGGTCCAGGTGATACACTTGTACTCTTGGGAGAAACAATTTACAGTGGGCTCCGAGCCCAAACACTGTTTACAAGTCTTTCAGCCACTGTTAATGGCTTGAGCAGGGAACACTGAATAAAATGCTGGTGCTTGTTCCCCTTCCTCCACCCCATCCCACCCTGTGCCACAGGTATTTGGAAGCCTGTGTATAACCCAGCCTTCCCAGTTTCTGTTGCACGGTCGCCTGCAGTAATGAGAGAGTTGAAATATGAGGTTTTTGCCTCAAAGGGAATGGCCTTGTCACAGTTACAGTTATCTGTGGTTATTTTAATGTGTCTGAACCTCATAGCACTTTTAACATGTAGAAGGTGTGCCATTTGGGTAGCTGTCCCCAAAGACAGTTTTTGGATGATCAGAGGACAGGTGAATGCAGGGGATGAGCCTGAAACTGGCTGTGCTTGGTCTCAGCTAAACAAGTGGCACTTGCTTCCATTTTCTGCCCTGCAATACATAGGGAGCAACTATGGAATAAATAGGTCCTGTAAGACATTAATATGGGATTCATCAGTAGTTAATACTACTTCCTTGTCATGTGTTTCAAGTTTATTCTACATCCTTGTTATGTTAAACATAAAGTGCCAGTGATGGCGCAAGGCTTCTGTGCTAGAACTACTTAATAAGAAAACAAAATCTAAATATTTACTAGAGTGCTTTCTGGTTTTAATTTAGGAATTGAAGTGGCTGTGATTGTGCATAGTTTACAAGTATTTTCAACACAGTTCTAAATCTTGTGTATTCTCATCTCTGAAATGAAGCTCAGTAGTTCAGGTGTGTGAAGCCAGTGTTGCTTCATGTTAAGATGTCTGAGGACACAGCTTGGTCACATTCTGCGCTGCTTCAGGGGCTTGCTAAGGGCTGTGTACCTTGGAACGTAATTCTTTGTGGTTAGTAACTAAGCTTATGGTTGTACTGTAGCTGGGGTTATTTCCAGCTTACCCTCTTATCATTTAATTAGTACTGTAAGCTTAATTTTCATTTAATACTGTGACGCTTTGTTAGCGTGATTAATGATGCTGAAACAGTCCTCCAATAGCTTGGTGAAGACTTGGCTGCTTCTGTAGCTGAGGGGTCCAGGGGATTCCTGTAGTGGCCAGGTAACCTAACAGAAGAAGCCTTAAAAAAAAAAAGACAGAGTACGTGCATCTCAAAAGTAGGATAATTCTTTATATTTCGGTAGTTTTGTATCTGAGAAACAGTCTTAAGCGCCTATAAAATAAACTCATAAAGGTTATTAGCAGCATAGTCTGAGCTGCTGAGAAGAGCAGTTGCTTGTGCTTGTTCCTGTCCCTGAACTGCCTCTGCCCTTGTGTCGGTACAAGCTTTTGCACGTGAAATTATGACGGACTGACATGCCTCTTTACAAAGGCTATGTTCACAATTGCCTTGAGGTGGTAGCAAGAGGAAAAGTATCATGTCTGGTAAACCCAAAAACTTCTTTAATTCATCTCTGTTCTGAATGTATCAAAACCTCCCTTATATGTATGCTTATGTATGTTTCTATAAAGTTCATCTAAATACTAGATTGAGTGTGAAGCTGCTACTCTGAAATCTGAAAATAGAGGGAATAATTCTAAAATACATTTCCAGAATAAGTTTTAGTTCTGTTTTCCTGACGCTTTAAACTTTCATTTCCCTTCTCTACTTCCACTGCATTATAACCTCTGGAAATTAAACAGCGTAGACACATTCTTTGTCCTTGTCAGCAACAAGTCAGCCCTGTCTGTTCTGCATCGCTGCTTAGATGTTTGCTTTTAAGAAGGACTAACATACTTTCTTTGGCAGGAGATGAGGACTGCAGGTGCTGGAAAAGCAGGAGACTCAGTTTCTGAGATGGTCTCAGTTTTTACTTTAATCACCACGTAGATGGATGTTTCTTGCTTTGGCCTGTGGAGCGTGGATTCTTTTTATATGTGCACAATGTTGGAAACATGGGAAGAAGGCTCCCTAGAGAACCTTGGAGCTCTTGAAGAGTAGTAGGATTGAGCCTTTTGTATAGAGACCGAGTTGTTTACTTGTGACTGGTATCTTAAGATATATAAATAAATCATTAGTATTCTGTTATTCTAAGAATTGGATCAAAACTGTACCTGGTCCGTCAACTGGAATTACTGCTTGCCTTAATTTTTAAATGAACAGTTGGGGTGTCTGTTCTCTGACTTTCACTGCTATTCCTTTGTTCAGCTGCATGTAACCATTTTTGTAACTAACCTCAGATGTAATGCTCTAAGTCCTCTCTCGCTTCCCTTCCCAATTCTAATGCTTTTCTCTTTTCTCTGCTTGCTATTCTTGGTTTACCTGCGGCAGCCTTCTGAGTACAGCTGCTACCTTGGTTCAGGATCTCGGGCATCCTCAAGAGCCAGCTCTGCTCGGGCCAGTCCGGTGGTGAGCTCCTCTATTTTTCTTTGTCCCTAAACTGTTTAATTTTTCTGTTCTTCAGGGTCTTTTTTGTACAAAGAGGTCACTGTACCTCGTGAGACAGTTTCTTATGGTATTAATTGGACCTTCTGGGCAATGCTTAAGACAAAGAAGGGGTGAACCAGATGAGAAATTACAAAACCAAAGTGATTTCTATGCAGATGCACGTGTTTTACAATAGAAGTATACTTTGGACTCACCTGATGATGCTAAATTTTTTGTAGGTTGGGCATAATGCACATTGGCAAGGGTATTGTGAAAAAGACTGGGTTGTTGATGCTAGTGCCACATCTCCTTTGGTTATTAAAATCAGGAGACCCTGAAATCTTACTGCAGCATTCAAGTAGTTTAGTTTCTCTCTATTCAGCAGTATTTTGGTGTTGTGTTGCTGTAAGGCTGCAGGGCTATCCAGAGATTGGATTTGAACATATTTGTTGGACTGTAGATTACCAGGCACTGCAGAGTCTTTAGCATGGTGAAGTGCTAGAAGGATTACACGTACCCAGCGTGTCTAGCCATCATGAATTCCTGACTAGTCATGGCTGAGCAAGGCTCAAATGCTAAAGGCCTGTTCAACCCCTGTGACTGTAGTTGACCAAGACAAGACTTTTTCCCCTGCTTTTTGCAGATATAAAGTAATTGTCTTCTATTTTTTCAGTGGCATATTGCTGCTTTCTCTTTGTGATTGTTCCATCTAGTTGTTTATAACTCTGAATATCTTTCCTGATTAATTTCAGAGCAATGCCTGATAGCGTGGTGACAGTAGCAGAGTGGAGTAGCATGTCTTTTAGAGGAAATGTGTGGCTTACAGTAAACTAGTCTGTAACAAAATTAATCTTCCATGGAGAGTGAGTTTTGAAGTGTTGCACTGATTTTTTGTAAAGCGGCTTTGCTTCATGGAAGCATTCCTCCTAGTGAAGTTTTAATGCGCTAGTTTTCCTGGGACCTGTCACATATTACCTACCACATCCCCAAGATACAAAGTGATGAGGAGGGTGATACTGTAAATTAACACACACAACGTGTTTCTCTAGTCATAACATCCTATTGCCTTTGTTGCTTTGCTGAGTAGCTGAAACTTAAATGCTGTAAATGTTGCCTTAAGGATTAATTAAAAAGGAGTATTTGGATAGTCAAGCTACCACAGCATGCGACACGGTAAGCTGTAACATGAACTATTTGGAGTGTTCCTCTTCAGTAAACACACATAGTCTGCAGTAAGGAATTGCTTTGTATCTGATGTCCCCCATCATGCTGGTTCCCCCTTCTAATGTAGCCTGTGATTTGAAAACCTGTGTGCTATGGGTGTTTCCTCCCACAGTTAGAAATGTGCAGTAGGTCTGCATCCCGGTGGTGAAAGGTGCCTGAACTCTCCACGCAAGGTTACTTCTTGTCCTCAGGCAGGGAATAGGCGAGCCTTTTGATCATCAAGCGAGCCCTCTCCTTCTAAGTGAGAAAGAGCTGCATAAACTGGCTGGAGCAAAAGAAAATGGAACTGATAGAATAGAGCTATGTGCTCTGAAGTATTGGTGTTTCTTAAAGACAAGGGTACATCCACTTTTTAATTTTTTTTTTTTTTTTAAAAAAGGATTTTCATCAGATAATGTTTGGCAGCTGGTGAGCTATAAATAAATCAGTATTTTAGTTAGTCGCTGAATCTGAGTCCCTGAGCTATGAGTTCTTGCAGTATATATCTTACATTAGTAATACTTCTTAAATGGCTTTGCAAACTGAATTTCAATTATCCCCAAAGCAAAAAATAATCAGAATAACCAGGGATTCCATTAAAGTTCTTTAAGTGTAAGAAATGGGCACCCATACATTGATGTTGGTTTCCATTGTGTGTTTTCTGTACGCAGCCTGAGTCGTTTGTGCAAGTTGCTTATGGTCATCACAAAATGCAGCTTGCCCCTCCTGGGAAGCATAGGGGATTTTTTGTCTTTCAATTCTCTCCTTACACTTCGCACTGTTTATCTGCAAGTGGCTGGAGATGGTTAGCTGTGTCAGCACCGACACTGGAGAGGTGCCAAGCCGAATCTGCTCTGCAAGGAGACAACAGGCACTTTATTTATTTATTTTTAAAAAATTAGTGGTTTATTGCAGGATGTGAAGAGCTTCCGTTATTTCCGTGGCCTTGAAGAAGAGCTGAGAGTTAACACTGTAGTGGCTCTAAAAGGCACCACTGCAGGGGCTTTGCTTCTCCTAATGCAAGGTAGTACAAGCCTTGTTAACAGGGTGGCCTTGCTCTTAAAAGTTCTAATTGCTGCACGGGGTCAATACAGCAGCACCTTGTGATTTAATTTTTTTTTTTTTTCCTTTTTTTGCTGTATTAAACAGACAATGCCTTTTCCTGTAACTTGCAGTAAGGAATCACTTGCCTTGCCTTTTACTAACAGAGGTTTCAAGGTGTTTTGATAACATTTCCAGTTGTGTACTTGATCTTGGCAGTAAAGATGCTGAAATAGAGCCCTGTCTTCTCAGTGGGCTTAGCAGTGTATCGCTTCCACTTGTACATTCCTGAAATGTCATCTGCTTGGATTTCCTAAAGGAGGAATAAAAATCTCCTTGGACAATGGCGATAACTTCTGAGACAAAAAAAGGGGTTGGTTTTGTCTGTATCAGTAGTCTATATTAGAACTGTTTTAATACTGCTAACCCCCCAAACTGAGTTGTTCCCTGCCTTAATGTATTGAGCCGTATGCTTTCTTGATTCTGCTTTTTATATATCTTCTGGCATTTACACATGTAAAGTTTTGATTCCGAGTTTACTTTTTAAATGGCTGGCAGAGGAGGAAGGAAAGGAGAGTGTCTGTTGGGTTGAAAAGCTGAGTTTCCAGCATGCTTGTCACTTGAGAGTGTGATAGTTTACAAAATCCATGTACTGTAATCACGAGTGCTTAATACTGAAGTTAAATATGATTATCTTATGATTATGGGCATTATTAGGCAGAAAAACAAAATTGGACTGTTCCCAAGCCTGACTAACTATCATGAGAAATTACATATTGAGAATGGAGAATGATTCAATTTAACTTTCTAAATTAAAGCGTACAATATCTTGTTACTGCAGCCCTTAAATCTTTTCTCAGAATTTTGTTTCCCCCTTCTATCACTGTTCATCAAACAGTGATCAAAAAGCGACAGTAGGTTTCCTGCTGTGCACAGCTTTGCCAGCTTGTGTTCTCATTTGTATTATGATGTTTGTAATACAGTAAAAGCCAGGGATATACTTAAAAATACATACAAAGACAAATAAATATTCACATGTTCTGTTTAAGACTTCAGTATATCTGTATGAAGTTCGCTGTTTGACTTTTTTTTTTGATGCGGTGAGTAAACATTTTTCCCATTATCCCCACTAGTAATTATTGTCTGCTGTCCTTGCAGTTACTGCAGATATGCAAATGTGTTATGTTTAATATTAAAGCATTATACTTGATATAAAATATGGATCTTAAGGCTACTGAGAGCAAACATCAGGCCCATTTGTAGAGATTGAGGTAAATCTTGTGGCTGAGCTAGTGGCATGTTTTGGCTGAGATGGGCTTTTTAATATGAATTGCTGGAATTTTTTCTTTTTTTTTTAATTAATAAACTACTAGTGAAAAGCAATTATTTATACATTTGAAATAGACTCAGAATGCGATAGTATTTATCTGAAGATTTTCTGAGCAAAGGAAGGGAAAATAACAGGAGAGGGCATATTTTACTACCCTGAGAAGATGATCTTTTGTGTTAACTCTCTCCCTTCTTGTGGAGTCTCAGATGGCGGGCACAAGCAGTCAGCATGCAGCCTAGCCAGGTGGGCTGGTACCAGCACAGATCATACAAAGTGTGAGACTGAAAATGCAAGTGCCACTTAGAGAGTGTGCAGTCCTCAGGTATGCATAAATGCACAGTTGTGAATAGCTCTTTTCATTTGAAGCAGCTTATCATGTTCTCACCAGCAATAAAATGAAGACAGTCAAACTTAATTTTAGTGGAAGCAGTTATCAGTGTGCTCAAGCTTTGCCTTCCCTCCTCTACCCTTACAGATTCACGGTAGGCTTGTATCCTAACCCAGGCACTGACAGTCTGGGTGTGCTTTCGGCCCCTCCAGGGTGAGGATTTGCTGCAGTGCTAACTTGCATTTCAGAGACTGATAAGTTTGTTTAAGCAATGACGTTTGGCATAACACTCATTCTTGAGCGAGGATACTTCTGACAAATCCACTTTAGACCTGACAAAGTTCAGCAGTGGTTTTCCCCTGCTGACTTTTAAAGGCTTATTGATAATTGCTAGTGTTAAGGTGGCTCTCATTGGAAAAACACGCAGGAACCCTCTGTGTTACTGCCTGCCCCAGCCCAGATGATCAGACTGGTAAGATGGGGATTGTAGGAGGGGTTATATTGACTGCAGTACTTCGTTTTTTAATTCCAGTTTTTGTAGATAACATCCTGTGTTCAGCCCTACCTATTGCAAGAATTTTTCTTTGGTGTGGGCCATATTTCCATTTCAAACTGTGCTGTACTACTTTAAGAGCAGGAAATGATCTTAGTTTGATTTGTCACCAAGAAAACCCCCTTGCTTTTATGAGGAAGTTGATCTAAGTGCAAGATCTTAGATGGAGCTGAGCAGTGACAGCCATGTACTGAACACACTGAAGTTGTTCTTGTACCCGAGGGTGGTATGCGGTGCTACCCAACTGCAAGCATTTCATATTTCCCTTCGTCTCTAGCCTTGTTTAGCAGACTGGAAGCTGGAAATAGTGTCTTAGTCCTGATTCCTCCATCGATTTAAAGATCTGAATAATTTTTTCTCTTTACTTGCAGCTGGGGTGTAATGCTTAACTGTCCCAGGGTCTCTGGTCTTTTCAGTAGGTGTTTGAGAGTCATCTTGTTGGATGCACTGTCATAGTGCTGCGGGGGCTCTAATTTTGGCCTGGACACTCACTGTTGGCAAAGAGCTTCAAGGGTTAACCTGCAAGCTGACTGTGAAGTAGGGAGAAATACTTTTTCAAACATTATATTAAAACATTTTTATTATCTATGAAAAATAGGCAATATAGCCATATATAGACTTGTGGGATGATTTTGCTCTTGTTAAGTTTCCAGCTGCGGTAAGCCTCTGATATTGCTGACATTTTTGTAACATGGCTCTGGATTTATTCTGGAATTGCTGTCAGAAGAGGCTGAACTCTGATCCCATTGTACTTATTTTGCAGAGAGCAACCTATTCCCCTTGCCAAAACAAAGATGTGCGTGCTGGAGTTCCTTGGAAAATTACTTGCTTTTCCTGCTTTTTTTACGCACTCAAGTACAAATTGCCCAAATTGTTGGTGAAGAGGAAGGTAATCTGTATTAGAGACAGATCCATACCCTTCTGGAAATGAAAAATGGTATAATGTTCTAGAAATTAAAGGTCTAGTATCATTGGATGAATTCCTCTTTAGATCTCCTCTTCTAGCAAGTATTCTGTTAGGCCTTTGTATTTTCATGTGGAAAAGTCCCAAAGCCAGTGTATTTGTATGAAGGGCTATGCTGAGTATAGTACTGTGAAGGTGGAGAGGTTGTTTTCAGTCTGTTTAATCATTACAGTATTCTTTATTGAATGATAATACAGAAGGTAAGTATTTCGGGCAAGAATTTTGTGCAATTTCAAATAAAAATAAACATTTTTTCCTGGCCTTTCTCTGTTTGATTTCTTACTGGATCAAATGCCAAAGGACTTGTTGGGGGCCGGGTGAAGGCTGAAAACCTGGAGTTCCCTCTGGTGGCTGACTGCTGTTGGAAGGCGTGATATATCTTTTTAAAGGGGTAATACTGTGAATACATTAATCTAAAGATGAGCAGAATGAAAACTCTATAAAATATTCATCTGAAATAGACTTCTGTCTTTCTACAAGACACTCTTTACAGCTTTTGGTATATCACAGCCATGTAACCATAAAATTAAATGCTGCTTGTTTCAGACTGACTTTTTGCTTAGAAAAGCGTTGTGTAGCAGAGGCATCTCTGTAATGAAAGGATACTGTGTTAGAATGAGGAACTGGCTTTTCTCAAAACAGATTAAATTTTTAAACATTAAGTATATTGGTAGTGGTAATTACTGTTTTTCAGGAGACAATGCTCTGAGTATTCCGTTCATGGCACCAAATGGATGTGTGTATGAGGGCATCACTAGGGAAAAAGAAATCTCCTGTATTTTTTTTTTTAAATGACCCCCAATTTTAGAAGCTTCTTAAAGGCTTTGTTTGACTGCATCCTCTCATAAGTCTCAGAATTATTAAAGATTGCTGCATGTTTATTGCAAAACAAGCTTCACAGGTGTGGTTATGATTGCACTGAGTAGAAATGTCCACCGTATGCATCTCTCACCACATTGTCTTCAACATTTTCCCCTTTGGAAGCTTTTATTTGACTTGTGCTGCATCATGAAAACAATATCAAAATTTGCTCCCCCCTTTATCTTATTAAAAACTGAGGTTGCACATTTTTTCAGAAAATAGAGGACATTCTGCAAATGGCTTAAGGCAAATAATATTTTGAGTTGTGCCCTGAACCCATAAGGTAGACTTTGCAAAAGGCTGTACATAAATTTCTGGAGATAGATTTGGGGGGTTGGGAGGTGATGTATACAGTAATCTTTGGTAACATGCCAATATTTACACTGCCACAACTGTCTTGATAAACAACAACATAGTGTTTGGCTGGGCTGGAAGGCTGCCAATACACCGCTTGGAACTGTCTGGTGTGAAAACAATAGGCTGTTTGCAAAAGTCAGTCCATCTTGTTTATTGGGTCTGAACTGAAGTATCTGCCTTCATTAGTGACCTTTTCTTATTGCATCCAAATTCAGAGATTTTTTTTTTCCCCTAAGTACTCTGTGTATTCAGTGTCTTTGCAAAGTTTATGTCTAGTGCTTTAAGTCTGGCTTATTTTACTTTGAAGCCTAAGTCTTAAATTTTCTTAATGATAATCATAGGGAATTTATGATGTGAGATGTGTTGTCAGTGTAAAAAGCTGATTTGTAATAGATACCTCTCAGTTCTGGGTTGTGGTTTTTTTTTCTAGGGTACCATGGGTAATATGAAGAATAACAAGTGAGATTACCCACATGTTGCTCCGTATAATTCAAAGAAAAAAAACTATGCCAAATGTGAACTCATTGGAAAGAGATGGAGTTTTTGAGTGCATTTTCAATGAAATTTATCAACTGAACCTCAATTATTCCCTACCTTCCCTTGAAACAGGTCTCTCCTGATTTTATTTTTTTTTTCCCCCCCAATTGTTTCAAAAAAAATAACTCCCTTTGACTCAGGCTCTTGATCTGGGGAAGCTGTTAATTTTCTAGAAGTCTTTTGGGGAAACATTTTGACTGTGATGCTGAATGTTTCCAGAAGTTGACATGTTCTGGACATTCTGAGTTCTGCTGAGCTTTTCCTTTCATGTAGTCCTTTTACACTTAGATCCGTTTTAGATGGAGATACTTATAAAAAGATTCTGTTTTGAAAGGCTTCCCCCCCCCAAGAGCAAAGTGAATCATGACAAAACACTTGATTTTAAATTTCTGCTCTTGGGAACTTGTATATCTTGTTCGGTTTCAGAGCAGGAAAACATGATAGGATTGTTCCCATCAAGGAAAAAAAAAATCTGTCCAGGTTGTATGGGTTTTTGCCCTGTAACTTTCTTTTAAGCTTTTAAGTTGTCTCTGTGGTAATTTTCTGTACTCTTAAATGCTACTTCGGCTCTGATTTGTTTCTTCTAGACTAGTTTTAGTGCAGGATCTTTCTTCTGAATCAGTAAATTCCAGTGAAGTATTGAAACTATAAATGGGGTGTTTATTTAGACTTTGAACTGGGCCCCGATATTTGACTTGAGGGTCAGTTTTTGTAGTCTCAGCTTTACTTGGATCTTCACTTGAAGTCATAGTCACCTTTTGTCTTGAGCGGAGAACACTTAGCGGGGGTTTTAAGCTTTTAGAGTTTTTTTTATTCTTTTTTTCCCCATTCTTTTGGGAGCGGCGCAGACACAGTACAGTCCTTCAAGTCTAACTTGGTATCTTGCTCTTTGGAGTGGGGGAGGATATGTTGGCAGGCTTCAGAGATAGCTTATTTTAATTAAGGTCCATAAAACTGTAGCTTCGATAAGCTATCTTGGTCAGGAAACCTTTTGATCTTTCAATTAAAAACTTAACCTCTCTACAGAAGTAAATTGCTATTTTGGGGTTTTTGGGGCATATTTTTAAATTGTTCTAAAATAGGAATAAGTGCATATGTCAGCACAGCACTTGTATACAGCTGTTTTTATGTCCACGGAAAGACATCTGGGGCTTTGAGTTCATGCCCATGTAGGTCTTTGTATTCTTGCATTGTTAACTCATAGATCAAATGCCATCTTCATGTTTGAAACATTGTGATGTAGAATATGGAAAAAAAGTATTCCTGTCTTATTTAATAGACTAGATAGTTGTGTTTGTTTTTTTTGTTGTTTTTTTTTTTTAATCAATACGTATATTCCACTTAATTACGTACTGCTTAGAAATTTGAGGTGAATTGTCCAGCCTTGTGCCCTGAGATGCCAGCCAGGACACTGCTCTTCTGAGCGAGCTGGCTGCTTTTTAAGTGGATAGAAAATGCTAATGAAAAGCCTTTTACAGGTTTAAGAATTCCCTTTCTGATATCTTACTGCCTTCGCTTGTCCTTTATTATCTAACGATTCCTTATAAATCTATGTTTTACAGATTGAGGAAAGGCCAGAAAAAGACTTTGAGAAGGTAAGAAGGATGTTACGAATTATTCTGACAATAGTGCTTTTTTCACATTCTTTTTGGTAGGTAGAAATCGCAGTGAGTGTACAGAAATATATAAAATCCACCATGGGGCAAAAATTTGAATTGTTGGAGCCTTCTACTACTACACTTTTGAAGAAGAACTTTTCAACCTCTGGTCATTCAGATGTTAAGTAGTTGACCTTCAACAGCAGTTGGCTGAAATTGCTTTAGGCTAAGCCACATGAATACTGTGTTTGTTTATTAGATTTTAATTATGGTATTATGTAAAAATAAATAATAAAAAAAGAGGAGGATACTGCAGTAGTGAGAAATTGGATTAATGCAGAACCCTCAGTACAGTAAAACAGTTAATGTCGCTACTGCTGCAACGTAGGTAAGTATCCATGAAAGGAGAGGAGCTTGAGAGGTAGACAAAAGCATCCACAAAATGTATTATTACAAGTTTTGAAAATACGTGGCAAGATGATACTAGCCCCTGTCTTGTTCAATATCTTTATCAATGATCTGGATGAGGGGATCAAGTGCACCCTCAGTAAGTTTGCAGACGACACCAAGTTGGGCAGGAGTGTTGATCTGCTCGAGGGTAGGAAGGCTCTGCAGAGGGACCTGGACAGGCTGGATCGATGGGCCGAGGCCAACTGTATGAGATTCAACAAGGCCAAGTGCCAGGTCCTGCACTTGGGCCACAACAACCCCATGCAGTGCTACAGGCTTGGGGAAGAGTGGCTGGAAAGCTGCCTGTCGGAAAAGGACCTGGGGGTGCTGGTTGACAGCCGGCTGAACATGAGCCGGCAGTGTGCCCAGGCGGCCAAGAAGGCCAATGGCATCCTGGCCTGTATCAGAAATAGTGTGGCCAGCAGGAGTAGGGAAGTGATCGTGCCCCTGTACTCAGCCCTGGTGAGGCCGCACCTCGAATACTGTGTTCAGTTTTGGGCCCCTCACTACAAGAAGGACATTGAGGTGCTGGAGCGTGTCCAGAGAAGGGCAACGAGGCTGGTGAGGGGTCTGGAGAACAAGTCTTATGAGGAGCGGCTGAGGGAACTGGGACTGTTCAGCCTGGAGAAAAGGAGGCTGAGGGGAGACCTCATCGCTCTCTACAACTACCTGAAAGGAGGTTGTAGCGAGGTGGGTGTTGGTCTCTTCTCCCAAGTAACTAGCGATAGGATGAGAGGAAATGGCCTCAAGTTGCGCGAGGGGAGGTTTAGATTGGATATGAGGAAAAATTTCTTTACTGAAAGAGTGGTGAAACATTGGAACAGGCTGCCCAGGGAAGTGGTTGAGTCCCCATCCCTGGAAGTATTTAAAAGACGAGTAGATGAGGCGCTTAGGGTCATGGTTTAGTGGGCATGGTGGTGTTGGGTTGATGGTTGGACTCGATGATCTTAGAGGTCTTTTCCAACCTTAATGATTCTATGATTCTATTCTATGATTCTAAAGACTTTGTCTAAGTAAGAGTTAATAGTTAGAAGCTAAGTCATGCAAACTCCTATTACAATAGTGTTTAAATACATCTGATCTGCTTTTTCTCATTAGTTTACCCGTGTTAAATCTTGATATTTTGATTTTTTGTCTTAGAAAGTTACATTTTTAGTCAAAATTGCATAATTTAGAAATGTAAGGGTTGGTGTAACGTGTGTATTAAAAAAACAAAACAAAACAAAACCAACCACCACCAAAACCAAACTACAAACCCACAATGTATCTAGAAAAAAAATTATAACCATTTTTAACTGTGTGATTGTAGGGAGCACGTACTGTTTCAAGTTTATCAGCAGCTACTTTAGCTTCTCTGGGTGGGACTTCTTCACGAAGAGGCAGTGGGGATACATCCGTCTCAGCCGATACAGAGGCATCTATTAGAGAAATAAAGGTAAGAAATACTTAAAACCAGCATGAATTGTTAGGAATCTGTCTCTTAACTATGTCTCTTTTGATCAGAATGTCTTTATGCCTTGCATTTGATAAATTAATAAACTATAAGATTACTTTAAAGTAGTGTTGATGTTCCCATTACTGACTATAGCAATTAGCAGTAAGAATTGGGATTGACAGGCTAATACTACCTACCACTGTCCCTCACGTTGTTATTAAATAGACTAGTATTACCTAAAGGGTATTATTAAATACGCTTTAGACTTCTTCCCAAAAAAGAAACTGCTTTGTCTCCCCCTCTTGGCAGTTCTGACAAAACGAATTGTGTGCTGTAAATGAAGAGTGAATAGCTTTATTAAGCAGATGCTGCTGGGAAGCTAGTGTGTATTGCAGGAATATTTGGGTAAAGTCCTATGGCATACGATAGTAGAACAGACTGATCATAATAGACACATCGCATCCTAAACTAATGGAATAGGAAGTGGTCTCAGTATAGCACACTGATAGGAGGATTGAAAGAATGCAAAAAGCACTGCACTTAGTGGATGCTAATTTGGGGAGGGGATTTTACTTTGTAATCTAATTTGTGATTCCATCAAGTTAGAAACATTTGAATAGCAAATAGGTATGCAATCCAGTGTTCATAATTGAGTGCAAGTGTGGGTAGTCCATAGCTAAATTTTTTTTTTTAACCTGGTTTTTAATGCTCCATTCTGAAGACTACTTTAAAATGGGGAATGTGAATTCTGTTAGCTTTCATACATACAACTTAACAACTCTTCTGAAATTACAGCCAGTTAAAACATCTGGAATTTGTATTAGGAGCTCAGATACAAGCAGGTCTGTCCCAGTTTCAGCACTGTAAAACAGCTGAAAGATAGCCATTTGCTGGTGACCAAGGACAAAAGAGGAGAGAGACTGTGAAATAGAACTTATAATTAAATTTAGTGTGACAGATGCTATTAATACAGTCTTTCCTACATATCTAGTATAGCCTATATTTCAGGCTTGCTTTGGCAGCCCTTACCCTTAATACCAGAATTCCTCAAAGAGGGTGATAATCAGTGAAAGGGGTAGAGAAGGGCTGTGTGGCTGGGGCATGTAATTGTTGGAGGATTTGAAGCTGGGTTTGCATCTTGTCCTTAACGTTGGAGATTTCATTTTTTCCAGTCAAGAAGAGCAGAATTAGCATAAACTTCTAACCAAGAAATTTCATTGTCCGGCAAGGCTTCAGGTTAGGATCAGACCGCTTAACCTGTGTGGTAGAAATATTTAAATGAGAACTTAGGGAAAAGCACGTGTTCAATCAGCTGCGCTTCTGCCGGTTAGTTTCAGTGGCATCACTCACCTTTCTCACCGTTTCCCTCAGGATATCTATGAGTTAAAGGACCAGATTCAGGATGTAGAAGGCAAATACATGCAGGGACTGAAAGAACTGAAGGTACTGGTTTCCTGCAGACTGGGAGTGTGATCATTAACACCAGCTAAACATTCAGAGAGTCAGTGTGAGACCTAGAACTGACCTTGCATGCTTTCTTCTGGGAGGGGTTGTAAATTGTGTGAAAAGCATTTCATTAACTGGAAAAGTAACTGTTCTGACCTTGATTGATTGTGGTGAGAAATGCTTCCAAATGTTAACTGAAAGGTTGCTGATTACTATTGCATATTGCCTTTGCTGTTTTGAGAAGGTAATCGTTTTGCTAGCAAAATAAAATTATTAGGATTTTTTTATAGTTTCCTAATCCAGGAAGCCTCCCAATATTGGAAGATGCACTAAAACTCATGTTCTACAGTGCTATGAAAAATTGGCGTTTAAAAGCTTGTATGTTTTTGTTTTGATAAGATCCAGCATGCCTTTGGAAAGCTGTGTGTGTGAGGTGGTGGCTATCATTTTGGTTTCATATTTAGAAATATGAAGACACCCTTAAGCAATTCTTGTAACAAAACTTCACATAACAAAGCTTGTTACGTGAAGAATGAACGCTCACACCAGTTGGCACAAAGGAAGCGCTTACCACTTTCATGAAGCCATAAACGAATTTTGGTGCAACAACTAAATTGTGCATCCACGTACCACCACCTCATAAGTGAGCAGCAACATGAGCTGTGTTTTTTGGAAAAGGCAGTCTTGCAAATATGTATGTAGACATCCAGTCATATAATGCAACATTAATCAGCATTAATTGCTGACTGTGTCATCAGCTCAATGCTGTGACAGGTGAAGATGCTGCCATCTTAAGTGAGTTCTCAATGTAAAAAGAGTAGTTTGCCCCTTTTTCTGTAAAACCTGACTATTTTTTTTCCCTGATCACTGTGTAGCAGGTGTAGCAAAATAATCACACTGCATAAAAAATGTAGATAATTTTTCAATTTGTGTCCCTTAGACTGCCTTTTGTGGTGATTTGTACCTAAGCCGTGCTGCTTGATGCTAAGGAAACAAAACGTAGCATGCTGAAGGAGTGGTGCAGCAACGACTGTAACTTCTTACTTGCATATACTTCCTTTCCAGCTAATGTCTGAAGTTTAATCCTACCACTGTTTCCAAATCCTGGCTGCTTTCCTTTGCTTGGTATTTCTTATCATTGGGCTGGAAATTGCGCCAAAACACAATTTGTGTTTGGAACTGTACAAATTCATGTCCATAAAGACAAATTCTCTTATTTGTCAATAGAAATGTAAACTAAACTGATTCAAACTTAACTTTGTCATCATCTCACCGCTATCATCCCCAGTTCCATTGACCGAATGATAAGGGAAGTATATGAAACTCTCACCTGTGCTTTAGATGTAATTATTAGAATTACTTATGTTCTGTGAGAAATTGCTTGATCTGTAAACTGAAATGTTGACATGAGTGTCCTCCTTGTTTGTGTATTTGCACTGTTTTGTTTATGTCACTCTGATTTTAGTAGAGAAACAAAATACTGCAAAGTTTGACTGCACAACATGGAAAACGATCCTGATCTTTATTTTGCCATCATCTGTTATGATAAATACTTCAGTATCCTATATTCGGGTCAAGTTGATAGGAGGGGTTTTTGAGACTCTGGGAATTGTATATTACAGAGTACATTTGTAAAGAAGGGATGTGATACAGGAAACCTAATGAAAATGATACATCAGGTCACAAAAGCTGCAGCTTTTTCATGGCAAATTCTAATTCCTGAGTCAGTGTATTTAGTAGTGCCCACGCTGCAAGGATCCCTGAAATTTGTGAAGTGGCTGTCAAACTGCCTTAATTTAAGGCCTAAGATCATCTAAAATGATCTTAAATCAAGGTCAGTTTACCTTTAAAAAAAAAATTCCAACTTGTCATCTTCAGCAGCTGCTTTGAGCTGCCAGTGTGCAGGGGCAGGGGGAGGAGGGAGGAGGAAAACTCTTGAGAAGGCAGAAGCTGAAGCAGCAGAGAACAGGAAACACTATCCGTCCTGAGGTAAGGTTCCTTGCTTGTAAACAGACGTCTGGTGGGAACACAGGGGAGGTTATCCTCACCGTGGGACAGTTGGTAAGCATATGATTAGCACTGGTTTCTGTAGGAGTTCTCGGCGTGCTTGTGGTTTAGTACTTAATTTTCTTGTTCAAGGGCTTGGTTGGCAAAGTGTCTTTTATAACTGACTCTGACTGTGGTTGCTTATTCTTTGCAGGACTCTCTAGCTGAAGTTGAAGAGAAATATAAAAAGGCTATGGTGTCAAATGCTCAACTAGACAACGAAAAAACAAATTTCATGTACCAAGTAGATACCCTGAAGGATGCACTCTTAGAGTTAGAAGAACAGCTGGCAGAATCCAGGCGGCAATATGAAGAAAAAAGTAAAGTATGTATATAGCTATGGCCTGTTATTTAACAGGGAAAGACTTGGCGGGGACACAGAGATCTTTGGGAGGAGGCAACCAAATTACTATTCAAGATTTTAAATAATTTATTGTTTTAGTTACTGTTAAAGCAAGTGGAATAGCAGCATATTATGTGGTTGTGATCATACAAATGGGAATCTTCCCCAAGTTTCTGTCTTATAAAGCAATTTCTGAAGAAGTGAAGAAATGTTTTATATGGTAAGGCTATATTGATATTATCACATGTCCTTTTATATCCCATCTTTAAAGTAAATTAAAAGGTTTTGTTCATAGTGACTCCTGGAGGATTCCCCTTTTTTTTTTTTCCTTCTGGAGTATTTTTACACACAAAACTCTCTTCAGAAGGCCCGTGGGAGAGTTGTGCAGTTTATATAGTTAAGGCAGCTACTTGGTTGAGAGTTGAATTAAGTTTTACATGAATTCAGCATCCGACAATTAGTGAGTTGGTGTTAAATAATAAAGCTGTGACTTGTGTTAGCTTTTCAGAACTGGCTCTTTAGCTTGGGGCATTTGACTATAGTGCATTTCAAAACACATAGTTCCTGGAAGATATGGTGTGGGGTTTTTTTAAAGTTTGCAATATCTAGCTAACTTTTAGTACACGGTCATGTGGAAAGAGTGGGTTAAATTCCCATCCATTCATCTGTGAAGTCTGTAGGACTTGAGTGTAAAAGCTATTCACTGCCAGCCTGCTGTTCAACTTACGAAACTGGCTAAATGATGACTGTCACTTCTATATTTGATGGAATAATAGTTTCTTGGAGAAAAAAAAGACGAAATTGTACTCTTGTGAGATTGTGATGAGAGGAATATTCAAGAATTGCATTGCAGTAAGCAATTTTTTTGTGGTTGGGCTTATTTTCTTCTTTTTTTCATGGGGTGCTATTTTTGATCAATAAAAATGTCATGAATATTTCATTATTCATAGGAATTTGAGAGGGAGAAGCATGCTCATAGCATATTGCAGTTTCAGTTCATGGAAATCAAAGAAGCTTTGAAGCAAAGAGAAGAAATGCTTGCAGTAAGTAACTTTTTTTTTTTAATGGCTTCTTTGATTGGTATGTTCCCAGTTAGCAGTAGGAGTGTAGAAGGTGAGGCATGGAGAATTTTATTCCCTACTCAAGTTTCTCACCTGAAGAAGTACTAGTGTTTCAGGCCAAACAGGTTCAGAGCTGACTAATAGAAATAGTACTTTCATAAGTATTATCTGAAGTTGGACTTCTTTTTTGCCTTGTCCATAATACGAAATAAGTGGTGTTTCAAACAGCTGTTTGTGGAGATGCAGAGGAAGCTGATGAAACTGTCTAACTTTGTTGCAAATCATCTGGTGGATAGTAAGATTGTCTTCAGGAGTGTAGGTATAGTTGAGATGTCAGAAACTGTGAAACTATGCATGTAGATACTCTTTTACTTTAGCACCTGACTTTTTTTCATTCTTTGGCATCACTGCAATCTTAACCTTCTTTGTTAACCTGTTACCTGCTTTCTGTCTTGTTTTGCTCCTGTCTCTCAGGAAATCCAACAGCTGCAACAGAAACAGCAGAGCTATGTCAGGGAAATTTCTGATCTTCAGGAGACAATAGAGTGGAAAGACAAAAAAATAGGGGTAGGACTGTCAACTCCCAAAATGTGTTAAGAGTGGCACTGTCATTCTCCAGATGATCCTGCTTTTGCAAAACGTCATGAATAAAATCCTCCTTAGTGACTTTGCTTGGTGTGGCTGTCTTACTATATTACCAGTGAAGTAGCAAATAGCAGATTTTGGTTTTGGCCGGTATTATAAAATCCAAGAAAAACTTAGCAGCTGGTCTGATTTCAAAACCTAGGGAAATTTATTTGCTGTGGTGCACCATTTGTATTTGCCATATTGAGAAAGGAAGTGCTATTTATAATGCAGTTCCATCAGCACTGAATTTTTGCTTATTCACATTTAATCTGCGGAATGAGCAGAAATTGGAGTGTGAGACAGAAGAAATAGAGCTATTTATGGGCTATTGGGATGAAAGTGTCTAACTCTCCCTTGCTTCTAATCCCTTCCCACCACCCTCTATTAAAGCCAAATGGAAACCCACTCTTAAATAAAAGCATGGTTTTCTTTTTTAATGATGAGCACTGAAAGACTTTCTGAATATAGGAGAAATCAATCTGGCAACATGCCCGCGCTTGCGATATCCAATAACTTGTAGTAATTTGAAACTCAAAACTTTCTGATTTTTGTTACAGTTCTATTTGTGTATGTATATAGAAATATTGGAGGGGGTTGAGTAGCAAAATATGCATTTGCACATGGTACATCCCAGTCTAAAGATTACTTATTGGCAGCTTTCAAATTAATTGAAATGTACTGCCCCCGTGATGGTAACCCATGGAACGAAAAGACTATTAAAATCTGCTGGGCCTGCTTTCATGCCATTCTGTCAACACATGGGAATTGCACTGTGTCTTCAATGTGCGTGTTGAAGTAATATGGATATGAATTAACTTGTCTAGCAGATAACAGTGAAAAGTGGATCCTCATTTGAAGGATCCCTAATGAAGGATTGGGCTCTGAATGTCTTTAGTAGGAAATCCTGGTTATTGAATAAGCTGTGCATTTTCTTGGATTTGAAGTTTATCTGTGTGTATGTAAACTCAGTCCTTTAATCTGTAAACTTTACCTTTTTCATACATGCCACTTCCATGAATCTCTGAATATCTTAAATCTGCTCATTCTTGTTTACACTTGCTTTTCACTTGCTTTTCATGGTCTTTACTTGTCTCCCTTCCTTTCTTCACATCTTCTTGCCCTCTGTCTGTGTTGGGAACTCAGGCGTTAGAGAGGCAGAAAGATTTCTTTGATTCCATAAGGAGTGAGCGGGATGACCTTAGAGATGAAGTGGTTGTGCTGAAGGAGCAACTGAAGGTATGCAAGAGGAATAAAAGAACCTTATCTTCAACTGCTGACCTTTTTCCTCCTGTACATTTTTGCAGATAACTTTAATCTAGCTCAGCAGCAAGAACTCTATTTTCATGTTGCCTTTAAGTGGCCATTTCAGGAATTTTCTGTATAAAGTCCTTCCCCCTAATATTGACCGTGATCCCTTAGTATAGACTGCAGTATTAAGTAGTTGCTTTTGTAGGAGACGCTTCCCTGAGGAACATTTTACGCAGCAGATTTATGTTTAAAGCTGGGATCACATGCTTTCTATCATAATGGCTATACTGAGAGCTGTAATATTCTGTGCTCTTTTCTGACTTTCAGCCATGTTTAATGGAACGATTGAAGCAACTGTTTATTCAGAATATCAAGGACAAGAACACTTGAACAATCCTCCTCTTTCTGAGCAGCAGGCTCTAAAGCATTGCTTTTGCTTCTCCACAGAAACATGGAATAATCCCAGACTCTGACATAGCCACCAATGGGGAGACATCAGACATTCTTGATAACGAAGGACACTTGGATTCTTCTAAAACTGTTCCAGGCACAACTCAGGCATTAAAGACAGGAGGGGATGGGACACTAGGTAAGTACTGCATATCCTTTCACATCTTTCTGTCTGTCCATTCATTCATCTTTGCTTGGAGTTTGAGCGTTTGTTAGTGGGACAATTAACACATCACGCAGCATGCTACTTGTCAAATCACTTCCTATGCATTTTTCTGCTTAATATTTATTATCACTTCAAGTATGTTGTGCAGTTTCCTGCAAAGGCAGACTTCCATTTCCCATTCAAGGTGACAAAGGACAAGAATACAAATATTACATTACAGATAAGTAGCAATCATTCACATTACTATTTAAACCCTCAATTTGAAAATTGTCCCAGAATAATCCTACTGTTGTTCAATATTTTTCAGCACATATCTTAAAGAATCAGAAAAAAAGCATTTTAGTTTCCTATAAAGATCTTGTATGTTGGTTCATTTATATACCTGAGAACTGTAAATGTCTGCTGAACAACAGTGCTGGGCACTGTGGAAACACACTAATGTATGAATTCATTGTTCTTGGTATCCTGTACTATTGAGCAGTTAATATTAACACTTCAACATTTTTACTTGTTGTAACAGGATTAACGCTGTTAAATTCAAAGAATATAACTCTGAGATGGATAGTGTTAGGAAGGAGAAATCTGGTTGGCAAAAACATTCTTCTTATGCAGTTGTGATGAATGGCCACTCAGAGAACTTTTATGCTAGTAGAAGGAAAGGAAATAATAGATTTTTTTTTTCCTCCTGTTTTTGTTCTAAATGAACATACTAATAAATAGCAACAGGCAGCCAACTGTTGCAAGTGCAAGTTATCTTGCTTTTAGCTGTTGGCTGCTTTTTCCTCACTCAGTTTTTGTGTGGAAACAATCTGGAACACCAAAACCAAGGTAAGGGTATATTTTAAAATGTAATATGTTTTCTGTCTCTCCTTACTCTGTTGTTTTTGGAAACAGGTACAACATAGACCCAAAAGCTAACTGCTGAAACAACAAACACTGTTGTTCTAATACCTGTTGCTTCTAAATATAAGTTGAAGAAAAACTGTTCCAAAAAAACCCCAACCCAAAACCACAGAAGTCCCCCCATCCCTTTGGGAGGATGACGTGGCTGTAAGGAGCGCTAAGTACCTGAGCTTTGGTCTGTGTTGGTAATGTTAAGCAGCTGAACCATTTGCTTGCCAATCAGATTTTACATTCAGTGTTTGTCATACACACTGATGATGCCTGTTTGATACTTAGGAGTAAAATATTACTGAATAACCCTTGATTACTTCATTATAATGGCATCAGACACACTCTTGCATGCAGAGAGTGGTGTTAGGGTTAAAGTTGTAGGGAATATTGTTGAGAAAAAATAATCTTTACTGTTAGTGTTACATCTGCAAGTATTACTGTTAAATTGCACTGCTTGAAACAGTTGTTCTCATCTACAAAAGCTGTAATTCACACAGCCAAGAGCATAAATCTTTTACTTTACAAAAACACAAGCCAGCACCAGAGATTTCTTGCTTTGAGAGGGTGGTGGTGAATTTCACTGATCAAAAGCCCCGGACCCTTACTAATTCAATTGCTGCTTTGCCTCACATAATTGGCAAAAGCTGATCTTCTATTAACCTATTCTTTGATTCATTCTCTTTCGGGTTTTAAGTGGGGGAGGTAAGTGCTATGGTGTGGTCCCTTCAATTTTCTCAATGGTCTTTTAGGCAAAGCCAATGAAGTGGACATGAAAAATGAGATTTTGGAGGATATGGGGAAAAGAGAAATCTTGCAGAATACTGAGCGTGAGGAACACAAAGAGGAGTCTGAGGAGCAGGAAGTACAGACATTGCATGCTGATGAAAATGCAAAGGCAGAAAAAATGGTTGAAGAACGTGATGCCCTGTCAACAGTGATGTTACCAGGTAGTAGGTTTACAGAACAAATTCAAAGCCTTACAGAACATGTATCAGGGAGCGCCTCTTCAAATGATGATAGTGACACAGATGATTTGAGAAAGGAGACTGAGTCTGCAGGCACAGCAGTCCAACAGCCTGTTAGTACAGAGGCTGAACACCATGACTTAAATGCAAGGACAAATCAGAACTCAGAGGTGGACTCTCTGCAAGGTCATCAGATTTTTGAGACTCCTCAGGAAATGCCTAGTGTCTTAGGTACAGAGCATGAACTGGAAAAAGCTGCACCCGAACAGGAAGAACGAGAGGATCTTAAAACTAGCCATGGCTTGAGTGATAATGAAATGGATCAGGAAGCCAACATTACAAGTGAGAGCTGTGAGTTGGTTTCTAACCAGGCAGGGCTACCAGAGGTTGCAGTAGCAGGCTTGCTTAGTGAAGAGGTAAATGTGAAGAGTCACGCTGAGGGACTCCAGCACTCAGAAGAAAGTGCTGAAAACAAGGCTACAAATGTCTCGGAGGAAAAGCTTGTTGAAAGCAAAGACTGCACTGATGGAAGAATTGATAAAACAGGAGGTGATAAAGCTGAAGAAGAAAATGAGGTTGGGAACGCAGTTCAGGGTCAGACGAGGGAAACGGAGCCTGTGGGTTTGGAGGGGACGGAGTCATGTGAAAGTGGTGTCCCAGCAGATACAAGTGAAAGGGAAGGTGGAGGAGATCAGGCATGCATCCAACCAGTTTCTTCAGAGGACAGTCCTTCAGCATCATCAGAGGAAGAAAATATGCAAGATAAAACTGAACTTGAAAACGCTATGGCTGAGAAGGATGGAGAGAAGGAAGTATTAATAGAAGAGTTGGAGATGTGTTCAGATTCTGCAGAAACAGGCGAGCAAGATAAGGCATCTGTGGAGGCTGGAGACTGTATTACTGAGGTAAAAGAAAGTGTGCTGCAGCAGGCAGAGCCAGACACAGATGTTGGGAAAGAGGTGAAGACTCAGGAAACCAGTTTAGAGCCAAGTCTTTTAGAAGATGAAATTCGGGAGTCAGAAGTGGAAATAGAGGATGAGTCTGGGAAAGGAAAGGAAAGTAGGACAGAATGGGTAGAAGATTTAAAGCCAAAGGTAGAAGTTCAAATAGTTCAGTGTAGTGAAGAAACAACAGGTGATATAGTGGAAGAGAAAAATACTCCTTTAGAAAGTGAAGTGCAGAATGTAGTTAAACAAGAGGAAGGTGAATCTAAACAGGAGCCAACTGTAGATGTTAGTATAACTACTGAAAACAAAGTTGATAAAGAAACACTGAAAGAAAATGAGAAAGAGCTAGAGCTTGCATACCACCATGGTGGTGGAGTTGCTTCTGAGGAAGGTGCAAATAATTCCCTGGCACAGAAAGCTGAGCAGGATGAAAATGTTAGTGAACAAGTTAAATTGGAGAGTCAAGCAGAGGAAAGACTGGAAGATGATGGTGATGCATTTGATTTTGATGAGGAGTCAAAACAGATACTAGAAACTGATGAAAAATGTGATGGAGAGAAAGCTGATACACAGAAAGGAGAGGGTGATGGAGCAAATGGTGCTGTTGGAAAAACTGCCCAAACAGATGAAGCTGGAGAAAGAACAGGCAAAATAGAAACAGAAGACTCCTTGACTGAAGATGACGGCTTGCAGCATAAAAAAGGAGATGAGCCTGAAGAAACAGGGTGCTTGCAAGGGGAATTGTCATGGAAAACTGATGAGAAGGCTGATGTGATGGAAGATGAAATCAAAGCATCAGATTCTAATAAAGTGGAAAAAATACCAGATGAAAATGTTTTTGAACAGGATTTGGAAAGTGCTGGCAGTAACAGGGATGAAAGCAAGGAGGATTTGCAAGGTGGTAGAAGGAGTAAGGGTAAATCCAGAGATGAGTGTACAATATCGTAAGTTCAAAATCTCAAGACTACATGAGTTACATGCCATTTGATCAGTCCCAGTACAGAAGCATGCATTTTGCACAATACATCAGACCTTAGGAATACTCTTAAGGTTTATTCTTTATAGGTAACTCTCATAATACAACATTACATAAATGGTAATGATGCAGGTATTAAGTTTTTCACTGACGTACCTAGCCACAAGAAGTCGTGCGTGGGTTTGGTTTTGCTGTGTCTCAGGTTTAAAGTTTATCACCAAAAGAGCAAGCTTCACAAATCGACTATTCAGACTATCTTGCAATTAAAGTACTTTTAGTGTGGATAACTGCTACTGAGGAATTTCTATATGAAATTCTTTTTTTCTCTAGCCTAGATGATAGATGTCTTGAATGTACTTAGGTGCATTGGAGCTTTGTGAACTTGTGTGCATACTTAATGTGTACTTAGGCGCATTAGATCTAGAGTAAGCACATTAACACTTCATGAAGGAACTCAGTAGATCAGCAATACTGATCTGATGTTGAAACTTCTTTCTGAATAATTAAAGCCTAGGAACCAATTTATTTTTTTACTCTGGGAAAAAAAGATACTCATTCCACTTCGTGTGTATTTCTAATATGGTCATATTCCAAAATATAGTTAGATCACTGTGAATCTGCTTAGTCTAAACACTTTGGAAGAACAATATATGCTTTGGAGAAAGTGCAACATACAGGTCTTAGTTTGCTGAAAGGAATAAATATATACGTTTACTTCATCTAGGCACTTTGTACCACAATAGGCCTTTTACACCATGTCTCACATGGGTTTTTTACTTTTTCTAAAGAAAGTGTCAATACACACTGTAATGTGTGCTTAGGTTTGCTATCAAACTGTCTAGCTATGAATATATAAAATAACTATTTTTCCAAGAAGATTTTTGTTTAAAATTGCATTTCCTTACTGCATTATGTTTTTTGCAAACTATGATTCTGAAGGAATGTTTTTATCTCCAAAAAATTCTTTCCTCTTCCTTTCTGGAAAGAAGATAACTGTGCATGTCTTAATTCTTGTTGGATATCAGACCACAGACGATTGTTGTTCTGTATACTAGCCCATGTGCCTTCTAGAAAAGCTGGATTGCTTTGAATTGCTGGCATACATTAGACACTTTGACTCCATTGGTATATTTCTTTTGCATCTTTGCTAGTACTTAGGAGGAAGAGCATATTTTGCATAATTAAAAATTCATTTAAAGTTGTTTTAAGCCATGAACGCCCCAAGGGAATGCAAGTTGAGGAGTTGGGGTGAGGGGGCTATATTTGTGTTGATGTTACAAAGTTGATGGTGTACAGACTGCAAAATTTCAAGATGTATATCAAAATGTACTGAGCTGTATCTAATTGAAATAAACATATTTTATACTTTAAATTGCCTGTCCAGAGCACTGTTTATAAACCTGCATAAATATTTATTTAAATTATATAATTTCAAAAACATTTTTCTGCAGCTTTCTTTGTTAAATTTATTGTGCTGTGCTACGTAGCTAGAAGAGCTACCTTACTAGGAATGGGCAGCCGTGGTGTTTAAGGACCTTTAATATGTGATGGGACCCATAACTGTAAACCTGTAACAGGACTGTAAACCTGTAACTCTTTTCATATGGCTTCTTTCCAACTTACAATAGGTCCAGTATGGTTTCTGTAAGTTATTAGCAGTCGTTCTTCTAAGGGTTTGCACTAAATGCTAATCTAAAAAGCCATAGATCTTAAAAGCATCTCCTCTTACTATGTAGCAGTGTTTATTTAAAGATGTCTCTGCTATACTCACAACTGTAATATATGGTTTAATGTTGAAAGTAAAATTAAATGTGTTTATATTTAAATGTTAAATAGACTTAAATATTTAATTAAATGTGCTTGCCAGGCTTCACCTATATTTGTGGATGGATCTATAAGCAACTCTGAGTTAAATTAGGCACGTGCCAGCATTTCCTGTATTTTTCATACAAGTTTGTTTCTAATAGAAATCCTTCTGGATGGTTGAGGGAATTAATGGTGAGCTGTTTTTAACTAGCTTTTCCACTTCAGAAAACAAAGCATCTGTAAGAGAAGTCCTTTCTGAAGCCAAGTCACAGAAGGAGAAATAATAACAACTCTAGTCTTAAATAACTGTCCATGTACGAGCTTTTATCCCACAGTAACTGTCCTAACTAACTCTCAGTGAAACTAGGGTAGGAGCAGAAACATGGACAGGCAATGAAGAATAGCTGATGTACTACAAATCCATTCTTGAACATTAGCTGCTTGGTACCTCTGTTGGCAGCTGGTCCCTGACTTCTGGAATTGGGCAAGTACTGTGAAGGAAAAGGTCATGGTGTTCTTTACTTCTTTGGTTTTTGCTTGAGTATATGCACATTGAAGGATAAATCATCTTGAGGATAAAGGGAACTGCTAGATGTTATATTCCAAATTTAATGATTTTAATATTATGTGCCAGCTAGCGTTTGAGTGAAGTGTGTGCGATGAGAGAGAGAGAGAGGGGACAGTGTCTCAGGAGGAATTCCCTAGAGAATGTGTATTTTGTAAAGTTACACAATTGAAAACAGTTTTTGGCATTTTCCCTGTGATATCTAATAGATACAAGATAAGATCTAGCTTGTCTCTTTCATTGGTTTTGACTTTCAAAGGCAGCAAAGTATCAAAATCAGTCTTTTCATGAAGTCTAACATGAAACCAAGAAATCATGAGATGAACTAACGTTAGGATTCATATTTGCTGCTATTGTGTTACCCATTTTGTTTTGAACAGGGACAGTCTGCTGATGTGTGCTGCAGTGAGCACCACTCTCAGTGTGTAAGACTTCTGTCTTTCAGAATAGCTCCATAGCTCCAAATGCTTGCTGGGTTTTCTGTTCAATACCTAGTGGCACATGGAGCCTGTAGCCCATGTTTGTGCATTACTGCGAATTCAGAGCTAGCCTGAAATGCTTGCAAAAGCAGTAGCTGAAGAAACTTTTTTTTTCCCTTATTCAGCAAGTAATAGTGAAAGGCCTTGGTCAATATTTCCTTTATTACAGAAAAGAACAGTCCTCCTGTCCCCCTAAAAATCAGTGTTGCAAGCTGGTGTCTTCTAAATCCTATGCTTATTCACTGTCCCAACAGCCTGTCCCAGCAGCATCCCTCTTCTGAGAAAGAGAGGAAGGCATTTTTCAATATTTGTTGCTGTTGTTTTCTCATGATCCAAAATAAATTGACAGATCTGGAGAAGTATTACCCAACCTGCTATTGATCTGACGGCTGGGTTCTTGCAAACTGTTCTGAATAGCTGCTTGGGGCTGCTGGTGTAATTTCATGGGATGCCTTACCACCCTCCAAGTACAGTTTACCCCTCTCATTTGCATCAGTATTAATTACTTGCTGGGCCACACATCATAGAAATCATTCAGGTTAAAACCAGCTGCTTCCCACCCCATGTTCCCCTCCAAGTAGGCAGAGACATCAAGGATCTGTGGCAGATTAGGGGATGTTAGGTCAACTGTGCCACTGAAGCAGCACCCTAGTTAGCAATACCTTTAGTCAGCTGCATTACTGAGGTAATGAGAATAGTCATTTGACTTACAAACAGGCCCGTACAGTAGCAGAAGACACTGGTAACTACCACCCGCCCTGTCTGTCCTGCTCTCTCCCAGGCCTGCCCCGGGCCCAGCTCCTCGCATCAACCCTCTGTTCAGCTCCTTTGCGTATGTAAGCCATGAATTGGTGCAGTGAGTAGCCTGGGAATCATGTTACCAAAGTTAAATTTAAGTGAGATGAATGTCACACTCTTAATTATTCATTGTAGTATCTTTGTATGTGAAATAAAGAAAATTACTTTTACAGTTAAGAATTGTAATTAGCTGCTTCATGTGCTAATCCAGTAGATTGCTCTTTCTGCTCATAGTTCTAGAGGCCCTCAGATCCTTGATTTGTTGGAAAAATGTCTCCTCCTAAATGCAAAAATAAGGTGGCTCTGCAGAGAGATCTGTTAAAGCTAAAGTAAGTTTTCTGTATTAGTGTGGGGTTTTAAGATAAGTGAAACCTAAGAGACCTTCATCTATACATATAGCAAACTTTTCCACATGTATGGCAATTTTAGCAACCTAATTTTTTCTGTGGTCTTGTAAATCCTGCTGCCAGCATGTCATCGGTCCCAGTGGGGTGCACAGATGTCCGTAATGAGGAAGGAGAGAACTGATGGTGAGATCAGATTTGAAGGCTCATCCCAAAATGCTAACATCAGTTTTGCAGGGAAAGGGGTTGGGGGAAGCTGATGTGCTTCCTTACTGGAAACTGGAGGAGGTGTCCTTTCTGCTGGCAGGCATATTTCACTTCGCAGCAGTGGTTGTGCTAATGAAAGTTACTTAGCTGTGTGCATGACTAAGTTATTTTCAGGATTGTCGTGGTTTAACCTCAGTTGGCAACTGAGCACCACACAGCCACTCGTTCACTCCCCCCCGCCCCGCCATGGGATGGGGGAGAGAATCGGAAGAGTAACAGTGAGAAAACTCATGGGTTGAGATAAAAACCGTTTAATAATTGAAATAGAATAAAATCATAATCATAATAATAATACACAAAGCAAGTGATGCACAATGCAGTTGCTCACCACCTGCCAAACGATGCCCAGCCAGTCCCCAAGCAGCGCCCTCCCCCCCCCCCCCCGGCCAGCTTTCTCCCAGTTTATGTACTGAGCATGACATCACATGGTATGGAATGTCCCTTTGGCCAGTTTGGGTCAGCTGTCCCGGCTGTGCCCCCTCCCAGCTTCTTGTGCACCTCCAGCCTTCTCAGTCGGTAGAGCACGGGAAGCTGAAAAGTGCTTGACTAGTGTAAGCACTACTTGGCAACAACTAAAACATCGGTGTGTTATCAACATTATTCTCATCCTAAATCCAAAACACAGCACTGTACCAGCTACCAGGAAGGAAATTAACTCTATCCCAGCCGAAACCAGGACAAGGATCAAGGTGGATTATTTGGCCCCTTTGGAGTGAATAAGTTTGGGCTAATTTTGTACTGGCCTAGAGGTTTCCTTCTGCATCAGTCCTTGTTCTCTTTCCAATTCTTAGTAACTTCATTTCTTGATCTCTGCTGACCTGTGACTCCCAATCCTATCTTCAAGTCTTAATATCTCTGACCTTTCTTCTACTGTTTGCTCTCCTTGCTTTCTTCATTGACCTTTATTTTTCTTCCCTTTCTTTCATCTTCTACAGAATTTCTGTCTTAAGCTTCCTTTCCTTCCCATATAAATATGTGAAACTTTTATTATTTTGAAGGGGTTTATACTTGTAAATTTTTGTGACTCTTGATAGTTTACAAAAATGTGGTTGGTTTGTTTGTTTTTGTTTTATTTTGTTTTTCCATGTCAATGCTCAGGTCTAACAATGTTGAATGTGTTACAAATGGCTAAAAAAAAAAAAAGGATAGTACTGAGGAGGTTCAAAAGGAATGCATAGAACTGCTGAACGGTGATGTCACTTTAAGGTCTGTATTTGGGTATTGCATCAGAAGCCAAGGTAAAGGTTTTATTCCATGCTCTAGAATGACTGCTGGTATATGGGAACTTGTATACCAGGAGAGGGATGACTTACCACATTATTACTAGCTAATGGACTGTACGTGTCTGCCATATGGAGGGACTTCCATTTGAAAACTTCAGTTTTCCCCATTATTTGATTCAATATAGACTCTTTATTCCCTTCGTGTGTTAACAAGAAAAAATGGTGAACCACAAGACTTCGGCCTGTTTGGGATTTCACAATGAATGAGGACTACAGTGTTGGTATTCTTAAAGCTTTTAAAAAATACTTGTCTATCAACAGAATTCACCTGGTAAAGCCCACCAGCCTTTTATCTGCAGTCCGTCAATTGCTTTCCTTATGTTTACAACAAGTCCTTTTTCTTGAGTGACCTTTGGATTTTAACTGTGTAATTAACAGGCCAGGCCTTAGATGTGGAGTTGAGCTCTGAACACCCACTGGCTTAGTTCTGCACGGGTGACTGCTTGCTGGCAAGGGAGGGAAACTAAATAAAACTGCAGTAAACATACATGTCAAATTTGTGGACTAAGACCTGTCTGAGGTCGATATATCCTCTTCTAATAAGAATATTTGAATGCTATGTTCCAGTGTACTTCTGTTGAGGTGTACCTGAATAAACTAAGGTTGTTAATTAATGAGGTAAAGTAATTTTAGTGATATGAAAATTTGTGAGTACCTGCTAAAATGCTTTCATATTTTGCATCCCTTAATAGGGAAGAAAAAACCCAAGTGATTTGGTTACTTACTTCTATTTCTTTTTTCCACTTGTCTCACTCTGTAGTATGCACTTTCTTAATTAATGCCACACGTATCCATGTGCTGATCTGTAGCACTTCCAAGTTCAAGTGTAACACAACAGTTGGTCCAGATTGCCCATCGCCTGCTTGATGTTTGACCAGGAGAATTGACTATGAAGGATTAAAGAGAAAGGAATGTTTTACCAGACTGCTGTGTTTGAAACAGAAATAACTTAACGGGCAAATGTTTTTCTGGTCATAATACCGGAGATGACACAAAATGTTATTGCCATACTGTTTAGTAAAAGAAGTGAAGATTTAAAGTGCTGAGAATGTGCTTAGCAATGATTATAGGTGTTTACAGTATTTTCATTATGTTAAACCATAAAGATTTGTGAGATTTTGTGTTGCAGTTGTGTTTGACCCCAGAGTTCTTGCATGCTAACCTAATGTAGAAGATTAGCCTCTTTGCATGCAGCTGGGTGCTGCTACTGCCGTGACAAGCATGTTCTGTGAGAATGACATAACCTCCCCTGGCTGCAGCCCCTTCCCAGCCCTGTCTGTGGCCTGATTTCCTGTGGTACGTTCATAACTACCTTCATCATTAGTTTCACTAACCTTAACGGTTTGGTCTTGTATCAGATGCACTCTGAAATGTGCAGCTCAATCAAATCGGCACTGAACTTTCAGTTTTCTCTTTCAGACAGGCTGAAAAAACTCATTGATGAACGAGAATCCTTACTAGACCAGGTAATCACAGGAAAATTGAAATGCTGTGTGTTTACTAAATCTGTGATAAGAATAGTAGAGATTAAAAAAATCAAAATAGCCCTAACATAAGGTATAGAACAGCAGTGCCATTGCCTTTCAGAACATGTACGGAGTTGTTCTTGCTGAGGACTTACTGCGTTGCTTGCCACTTTATTCTTCCTCTGAAACATTTCTCCTGTGTGTTAACTCAGGATACAGGGCAAGAAAGATAGGACCCAGTGTGCCTGTTCCGTGTTGCTAACCGATCATATTCCGTGTCCTTAGTCACCGAAAACTCCTTCTTCAGGACTATTTCTGAAAAGTAATACTTCAGATTGGCCAAGCCCAAGGGAAAAACTAATATGGTTCAGAAATTGTAGAGGCAAATTTTATCTCCAAGAGTAAGCCTTCCGAATTGCTGGGTCTGTGGGCAATAGGCCATTCGGAAAGAAATGCCGGAGGAATTACAGTAGATGGGTAAATAGCAATTAAAGTAATTATTGCTGGTACCGTGATATTCCATAGCAGATACAAAGCCTATTCAAAAAAATTTTAGCTGATCTGTTTCTCTGCAGGATGCTCTATGCTTTCATTTATGGACTATATCCTTGGCCTTGAGACATCACACACAACCAAACACAGTTTTGGGTTTTTAAGAATGTTTCACGTGAATGTGCCTACAGACCATTTATGGCTTTTCTAATAAAGCAGTCTCCTTCCACTCGTTATGTTTGGTCCTGAACTTACACATAAGTGCTGATACTTAAAATATCATGAGTCATTTGTCAAAAGAATTTCTAGGAAATTATTTTGTAACAGAAGATTTTTTGGAATTTAGGTTTAAAAAAAAATAATTTGTTTTATAATACTTGAATGAATTTGAGTACTGAGCCACAATTTTCCCTTACTGATTTTAATAACTAATTATTTTATGTCCTTCAGGTTAAAAAATTAAAGGGACAACTGGAAGAAAAGCAAAAGAATGGCAAGATGGAAAATACACAGTCAGAAGATGAAGTTCTAGAAAATGGGACAGATATGCACATGATTGACCTCCAAAGTGAGCTACATTTTGATTTTAAGAGAACTTTTGTGTCCTGCATGTGAGCGAGAAAATGTATCTGTACAATAACCACATGGCTCTAAGTAAAAATGAGCCTTCAGTTCTAAGGGAGCTTCAAACTGGGAGCCAGCCATGCACCTCTACTAGAGGTGAGGGAACAATTATCTTTTGAACAAGATTGCAATTGGAAATCGCCCTTATGTTCCCCAGGAGAGCTGTGCTCGAGTTCCTGGTTAATTCTGCTTTGAGTGGTCAAAAGGGAATCAGGCAAGACTGGGAGTAGCTCCTATCTGCTGGGCACTGAATGGGGCTAGCTGCCAGCTCTGATGTAGGAGGAAACTTTTTTGGCAGACAGCATTTGTTACTTTACCGCTGCCCCAGGTAGATTCCTGTAGCATGGAAATTTTATGACAGTCTTGTTAGAAGACGCTGTTGACACTTGTTCTGACATCTCTGATAAATCTGCAATTCTTTTAGGAGATGCCAACAGACAGATCAGTGATCTCAAATTTAAACTAGCGAAGTCTGAGCAAGAGATAACAGCATTGGAGCAGAATGTAAGTTTCTGACTTGTTCTGTTTGTTTAGGCATGGTGAGAATGCAAAGAGAAGGTGTATTTTATTCTCTGATAAATCATGATTACTGTGATTGTCCCTTAAAATAAGAAGCAGGAGTGTTGGAGCATCAGGACTACTGCACTTAAGTCATAAAGACTAAAATGCTTTCGTTTATGTACGGGGAAGAGTGAATATATTATTCATCTTTACTGAAGGGAAAACGTGCAAAGACAAAGGTATATTGAGAGCACTTACTGAACTCTCCAGAACGCTTTCTTATGCCTAGCTAGCGACAATTCTTAAATGGCTTCTGGCATATGATGTAGTATATATGGATTTTATACAAGACTGTTCAATTTTGCCTGTCTGCTCTTGTCCAGAGTATGTCAGCGATACTCTTGCTAAGATTAAATTTAGTCAATGGACTGTACTTTTGTTGCTGGAAGCATATTGAATATGGGTATGTATAAAAGTTCTGAAGTAAGTTACCATGGCCAGGCTTCCTTGGTATATTCCCCCCCCCCCCCCCCCCCCTCAAAATATGCCTTTATTTTATTAAAGGAAAGTGAGCATCTCTCTGGTTATTGCTTAACTACTAGTGGAAGAGTGAAGCTTCAGAGTAACTTCTTGGTACAGCTTTTAATTCAGAAAGTTTGCCTTCACCTTAGGTAATACGATTGGAAGGTCAAGTAGCTCGATACAAAACTGCTGCTGAAAATGCTGAAAGAGTAGAAGATGAACTGAAAGCAGAGAAACGCAAACTACAGAGAGAGGTAACTAAATGCAGACTGTCCTAGTCAGCCTGCACTGCGTGGGGGAGACCTGTCTGTCTGGTGCATTTTAGAGGAGGAACTACCCTTCTTGGTAGACCAAAGAATAGACGTCTACTTTTTTTATTGCTTTAGTTATTAGTTCTAAATGTTTAACCAAACTTCCAGCACTCGGACTGGAGTAAGTGTCACAACTGTGAACTCCCACTGTGTTTTCACCATTCCTTCCTAAACTGACTTGCAATACCTTGCTTTGTACCAGAGTCGGTTCTCTGGAGCAAATTCAAGTTCTACTTGTACAACTTGAATCTAGAAGCAGCCTTCAAATGCTCCGATTTGCATGCTACTTTGCAGCTGTGAGTGTTCACGTGGTTCGACTTTCATCAAGCTGAAGAATTCCTATTTCGACTTTGCTGTCCTTGTCTCTTGTTGTACCTGAAGACTCATAACTTTAGGTGTTATAAATTCTAAGTTTGTAAATACAAATCACTGGTCTTTTTAGAACATATGATTCAGAAATTACAGCGATAGAAAGCTGGAAATCCTGCTGTAAGGTTAATTTGGGCGCTTCATTATTTAAGCAGAGTGCCAAACCTTACCAGGAATGAGAGTCTAAACTTTCAAGCTTCGGAGCCTAAACTTGAGTGCTAAATGGATGTGAATCGTTCTTACTGAGCCTGTTTTTCTTGCTCTGTCCATCTGTTTATGCCCGTTTGCTGTAGTGTGTCCATCTGCAGACTCTGTCCATGTTTCTCTCTCTTAAAACACTGCATCTTCAAGCTGTCCATAATTTTGACCTTATTTGTCTTACCAAACTTCATGTGCTCTCCAAGTAGCTGCTACAACCAGCTTAAATACGTTTGTCAGCTTCTTTCACACCTGCCTCCTGATTTTTGTTCAGTGTGGCTCTTT
This sequence comes from Aptenodytes patagonicus, assembly GCF_965638725.1. Lineage (NCBI taxonomy): Eukaryota > Metazoa > Chordata > Aves > Sphenisciformes > Spheniscidae > Aptenodytes > Aptenodytes patagonicus. The sequence goes on from NC_134954.1 coordinate 34,735,265, forward strand.
GCTTTTTCTAAACACTCCTTCTGCTCTGCTGCCTATAAATGCCTATAAATCCACCTCTCTCTCCCCTACCCCCATCCCGTGGTGGATTTTATGGAAAACTAAGGCACCAAAGTCACGGCTGTGGCTGTAGTTCCGGGAACCAGAAACATGAAAGCCAGGCAGTGAGACAGACGTATGTCACCCAGCAGGTATCTTTGAGCATCTGTGCCTCTGAAGTTGAGGCAAACTCTGAGCCATTTGTTCAACATTCTGTGAATATCTTGGATTCTTGGTACTGTGCTTAGAAAATATCTGTGTGTGTGGCCTTCAAAGCAGTTACACAACATTTACTTTTAACTCCGCTAACAGGAATTTTCAACTGCTTTATCTTGTAAGGAAATTCCAGCAATATGGTCAGTTAGTGTTGGTAACTACAAACCTTGCTTTATATTTGGAAAGGGAAAACTCTGCAAAAGTTACAGGTTTTTTTCCTGCTTCCTTCCTTCAGCTTCGCTCAGCATTGGATAAAACTGAAGAACTTGAAGTCAGCAACGGTCATCTAGTAAAACGCTTGGAGAAGATGAAAGCCAACCGCAGTGCTTTACTGTCTCAGCAATAATCACCACCTTTTGATGGAAACTACTACTACTTGACAGAATCAGAACAACATTGCAGATGCTTCTGTCTCTTGCTGTCTGGGATGCTTTGTGTCATGCCTTCTGAGAACAGACAACCCCAACATTTGCTACATGCCACCCAGTTGTGGTTCTCTCTACGCAGATTCAAACCTACTGCACTATATACATAGGAGTAGCTGATCCAAATGGCTGTGCCTGCAAGGGCCCTTCTACACCGTTCTTTGGGTACATTTGAAGTACGATATCCGTCTACCATGTAAGAAGCACATCGGGCGTCACGTTAAGTTCTCCATCCAGAAGGCACAGCAGCCATTTATTGCCATTTAAAATGGCGTTCAAAGAAAACACTTTAACTGGACTGGAATTTTGTGTCTTGCTGAAAATTTAAAAAAAAAACCACTGTAGGTTTTGGACTTTCTCATGACAGTATCTGTAATTTAGTGACTACGGTAAAGTTATTCATAGTAGGTTTTTCATTTACAAATCACTGTGGAACCACAAGCCATTACAAAGCAAAACTCCTTCAGTGGAAACCATGGAAGAAGATGGTCTTGGAAGCAAAAGTGACCTTAAATGACTTTGCCAATAAAACAAAGGTGTTTGGAGGGATTTTTGCACCAGTTGAATCATAAGACTATTTTATTTCAGGGTAAATAGGCAATAGCTTCATTGAATTTTCAACTTTTATTTGTATTATTTAATCCCTGCTCTTGGAAGTAAACTACTTTTAAAGGATGTAAAGTTGCATTAATAAACCAGCATAAGGCCGTGTTTTAAGAAATGGTGGGTTTTGCACTTAGATCACTCACTTCGGTGCATTTGTCAAAGCAAGTGTCATTTGCTTAAACAAAGTATGTAATGGGTTTTTTACATCAGAAACTATCTACTGGTCCATGAACTACTAGGAAACTATGCCGCTACAAAATACAAGTCTAATTTTTACAAAAGTAACTGATAAGTAAAGAAGCACTTTAGAAAATATTACTGCCTATGGTTTTTCTACAAATACAGAAGTAGTGAATTATTTCCTTCTAAGGTCATTGTAAAGGTTTTCCACGTTTCATGAAAAATAACATAACCAATTGAAATGTTGCAGGCAGTTTATTATACACAACTAGCACTACAGCTCTGGTGTATTGGAAATTATTCTGAATGTACTACTCAAAGGAGAACAGCAGTTACCTGAAGAATAAAGCTGTCCTTCCCCCTTCAGCCCTAAAAGAAAAGCTTGCAAGTAAGGCAGGCAACCAGTCCCTTCGGAACCTGCTCATGCTATGAAGCAGCATCTCCTGTTCAACAGGAGCAACCTTCTGTCGATGCTGACTGCCTCAATAGATGGTTCTATCAAGCCAAATCCAGACCCGGGAGACCCTTTCTTCGTAACTTGGTCTTCAGGCTCTCCGGTCCAGATCTTTCCCTAGCCTCTTCCTCGCAGACTGGAGGTTAGAGTATAAACCGCTGCTATTTTCAATGTTAAGGGGATCGCTGGTATCTTCTTAGAGCACCTTCACAAATTAAATAAACCAAAAACAGTGTCTGAATGTGTTTCTCTGGTTTGGCTAGAAAATAACACCTTTCTCTTCATCTCTTCTGAGTGTACCCAGAAATTTAGGAATGAAATACTGAAATTAATATTCCAGGAAAACGATGAAGAAGGCTTTTTTGGTGCCCCTGGGGAAATAAGTATGTCCTTGTTGATCAAATGTGGCGGAACGTGGGGATTAAAGGATTCTTTTAAATGAGATTTCCACTCCAGCTAGGGCTTTGGGTTCTTTTGCCTTTTTTGTTTTGTTTTGTTTTTGAGAGGAACATTCAGGTGCAGAGCCAGGTTTCTTGTGGAATACCTCAAAATCGCTGTGGATACCAATTTACAATTTTCTGTGGTTGACTTGTGTAATTTCTGGTGTACAAAGCCTCTGGGGCCTAAAAAATAAACTAAGGGTTTTTCAGAATGCAAACAAATGTGCTAAATACAACATCTTACTAACTGATGATAAGGTGTGTGTGATTGCCACTGGTCATCTTTTTATTTGTGGTAGCGGTGAAGGCTGTCTCTCCTGGCAAGATTGAGGAGAAACAGCCGAGCAACTAAGCATTCGTCCAAAAGGCTAAAAATAATATTTTGCTCATCAAGAAGTGATGTGTGTATTATTTTGAAGTAGATTGCATCTTGCACCCCATAAGCATTAACCCCATGACAGAAATCAGATGTGTATTTCAACCTGGATATGCTCTTAGTAGAAATCTTTGTGTGTGATAAAGTAGCTGAATGTTGAAGCCACGTTTTTTTCCCCTTAACTTTCAGTATGACTTAGCTTTAGAATAAGGGAAGAAAAAGTACTGGTTGGTTTACTGCAGACTGGTTTATGTTTTCCTGTGAAGACTGTACGACAACAGGGCTTTGAATGGTAATAATAGCACATGCCCCGGTCCTCTTAATTGAGCTCCAACCAGGAGAGCCTCTGTACGCAGCCCGCTGATTCAGAGCGGAGCCGAGGTGGTGGCAGCCTGGCGAGGAACGGCTCCTGGGGGAACCAGGATGGGTTTTCCTAGAATTTGTATTTTAAATTGCTATCCTTTGTTTTCTTTTTAAATGTTAAATAATTTTGTTTGCAAATGGAATGTTACCCGAAATGTTTTTTTGTTTGTTTTTGTTTTTTGAAATCCAATCTGTTGGGAGATACGAGCGTGGAAAAGGAAGTTCATTAGCAGAACTCGCCAATAAAAATGTCACTTGTTTGGGTAGTTTTTATGGAGTGGTCTGTAATGATGATGTTACTGGTAGAAGTTCTCTTGGAAAATACAGACTTTTTGGATGATGCTGGTGTAATGGGCTCATTTTCCTTTTTCATGTATTGCTGCAGACACACAAATATGAGCAATACTGGTTGTAAAATGTATAAAGGTAGGGGCTTGTGCGAGTAAGGGCACTGATGTGAGACATACCCCCAAATACTAACATTTTTAATGGCAGGGTGCACTTGGGGAGGTGGGGGGACAGGGACAGTCCCATCAGGAGAAGTTTGAATGGGATTCACTCTCCACTTAATGTATTTATGGTGAACATACAGGTAACCCACACAGTAACTTTCAATAGAAGAATCCTTCACAGTAGGAGGCAACTAGGTTCATCAAAAACATGTCAATTTTAAATTTCATCTGGCACTGATCATGGGCATTGTCACACAGGGGTCACTTGCATGAAATATGCTGAGGAGGAGGTTAGTGCTTGTCTCTGCTTTTTTAAACGCTCTAAATTTTATGGGTTTGAGGGTTTGTTTTAGGCAGCTGAGCGGTTTTGCAAATTTTATTTAAAAAACTTTACACAGTGTTTAAAAGGAGGAGTAAGGGCCAGAACCCACCTTGTAAAAGTAACACGTATATTTACGATTGGTAACTTGTGTAGCAGAAACCGGTATTTACGGGGTGACGTTCCCCAGTTCACTGCATTTGTTTCCACTGCCTGTAATATGCTCCTTCAGACAGAAAGCCTTCCAGCTGCTGGTAGGTTTTAATAACCGTACAAGGAGACGCGCTGCTGTCTCCCGCAGGCTGCGGTTTGGTCTTTCTGCGCTAAGCCTTGGGAGAGCCCCGCCTGGCCGTGAGGGAGGAGGAGGAGAAGGGCCCAACCGCCTCTGAGGTGACACGGCCGCGGGTGGCGTCGGGAGAGGCGGGGGGGGGGGGGGGGGCAGCACGCGGGGGGGCGCAGGCGCCGTGTCGGCCAATCAGGCGCTCGAGCGCCTCCCGTCGCAGCCAATGGGCTGGAGGCGCGGGCGGGGAGCGGGGGCCGAGGGCCGTTGGGCGCGTGCTCTGCGGGGCCGTTATCGACCGGCCGGGGCGGAGGCGCAGGCGCCGGCGCCGGGTGCGGGTTACCGGCAGGGGGCTCGGCCCTGGTACGGAGGCGCTACGGGGGGGGGGGCGGGCGGGCGGGCGGGCTTCGTTTAGGCAGCAGGACGGTCGCTCAGCCTTCCCTGGAGCCGGGGTGAGCGCTGTGAGCGGCGGTTCTTTGCCTGGGGTTCCCCTTGGGCGAGCGGGGGCACCGGCCTGCTCTGAGCTCCCTCCCCGCCCCCCGGGGGCTCAGCTGTGGCTCTCCGCGCTGCACTGCGGAGTGGAGCCTGTGCTTTAACATCAGTGCTGGTTTCTAGCCGACTTGGCTGTTGTTAGGCATCTAGCTGCGTCATTAGTAGTAACAACAAGGTTATTGTTATTTATCTAGGGAATACCTAGAGCTATTGTGGTTTTTGTTTCTTAACTCATTCTTAAGGAAAAAATTGGGGGGAAAAAGTCACTTCTCTGTGACAATATGTTGTAATTTGTGTATAGCCATCTGAGATGTGCTTTAGCAGTGTTAGGGCAAGAGTTTTAATTTCACAGATACACCTGCTCAAAGCTTCAGTTAGGAGATGAAGGTAAAGTTAGTGTAATAAAAAAGCTAACATTTGTGAAACACAAATAACTATAGAGGTGCATAATAACATCGTGATAAGGTTTTTTTTGGAGGGTGGCTGACTTCTGTTGATGACTTCTGTTAAATGATTTAAATTATTTTTATTAAAGTGATTTTAAATGATGTCATTTTAATGCTGATCCTTAGCGGAGGAGAATGAGTGGATGCAGATTCGAGAGACAAGCCATTTTTCCCCGTGAAGAAGGGCTATCATGAAGTTATCTCTTGGGGTCCATTCTGCAAACCTTCCTGTGCAGATACAAGGCCTGGGTCACACTGTTTGTATCTGGAGTGGACAGAGCTCACGTAACTTGTATGTTAATCCCAGAGCAGTGGCCAAGAAGCAGGCCTGAGTTTCCAGTCTCCCCTCATGCTCCACCAGCAGCCTGTGTCTCGCTTCAGTACTTCACTCAGTTCCTTATGGACTGTGTTTCACCAAGCTGGAAACTTCCTCTGGAGGATGAACCAGTGACTTGTGTCTTTAGAAGCATATGAAACCCAGCTTATGGGCCTGTTGGTTGGTCTGCATGCTCTCGCAGGGGGAAGAGTTACAGGCAGGACTGTATTTTGCTATGCTTTATGTAAGATTATAGTCGGGTTAGAGACCTGTGACTATAATATAAAATTGTTATGTTTCGTTTCAGTGGTTTAGAAAGCACACCTAACTGAGAAATGTCTAATGTTTCTATGTATCCCTCTCTTCATTATGAGCTTTGGGGGAAGGCAGAGAAGAACTGACGACCATTTGTAAGAAACAAGCTTCACAAAGAGCATCCCTTCCATCCTTACATGCTTTTTCTCTGCTTTTCGTTCATGTTTGCTATAAAACTAGGTTTGTTGCAAGTCCAGAGCAGGTGTATTGTTTTGGTTTGGTGTATTGTCCAGCTTTCTTCTGTAGCTAAAAGAAGCGCTCTGATCTAAGAAACCATCTTCCTGTTTTCCCTTATGTCTTACACTTCTTGGTTGTAAAGATTCTTGGGTTTTCTTGTGGTTCTGTGCTCGATAACCATTTCTTCTTGTTTCCCCAGAATTAAAAGGAATATGCTTCTGTTTCCCCCTTGTCCAACATCTGAAGGGTTTTTAGTTCTCAGAAGGCACAGAGCTCTAAGTTCACCTCTTCACTCATTTAAGTAGTTTTTAAAATTTTCATAGCTCCTGGACTGGAGGATGTTCCCTACAGTAAATATACCGGTCTTGGAAAGCTGTAAGCTTTCTGTGGCAAGGAGTGCTTACAGGAAAGTATACAATCAGTGATGTGAGGTCAGTTTGTGGTCACTGAATCCAGGATAACGTCAGTAACCTGACTCTCAGAGTCAGTACGTGCATTGAAACACCTTGTGTGCTGTCATGAAGTTAGTGTACGATGTAAATAGCTCTCTGTGTATCAACAGGGATTCTGATGACTCAGCCAAGAAATGGTTCAGTGGTAAGAGGATGGAAACTTTGCCCAAGAGTTGAGAAGATAGTATTGATTGGTCTCTGAGGATGCTTTTGCTCATTTGAAATCACACAAGCAAGAACGGCAAATTCTTTTAACAGCCTTCCATGAGCTCTTAGGATTTCTTTGAGAATGTACCGTGTAATTCTTAGCTTCTATACTAGCATGCAGTAGGTAATAATAAGATGGTTAATTTAAGATATTTTTTAAACAGTAATGGCCTCTTGTACACCATGGAGTATCTTGAACTTCTCTTATTTTTATTAAGGTGAGAAACTGATAGGAAGAGACAAGCCGATGACTTTGAGAGATTGCAGTGGAAGTGAGTTCTGTGGATCACTTCTGAGGAGGAGGACTTAAGTGTTTGTACCATGGAATTAGAAAAGAACAGCGATGTTAACAGCAAAAGGAGATGCTTCAATCAGACCTCCCATCTTTTTTCTTATTCCAAGGAAGCTGAGCACACGCTTGTCAGAAATGTTACAGCAGGAGCTAACCACTCTGGTTTTGGCCAGGCACGTTCTGTCAATGTTTCAGAATTAAAGTTGTCAGAGGAAAGCCTACCTTATTTAAGTTCATCTTTAGATGCATATATTGAAATGTATAATAAAAAGAGAATGAGAATTTGCTGTGCGCAAGTAGATGAAAGCAAGAAAGAAGCCGCTATGTTGGGAAGGGCATGCGACAATATGCACTTTAATTGTGGGGTGTGTGATGATTGCAGACAAAGCCATTTAGGTGAAGATTCACAGCTGGAGTATCTCAGTGCTCATGAGCAAGATTTTGATGATAAGAATAGCTCAAGTGAGTTTTCTGAGCAAAGGGAAACTATAGGAATTGAAACCTTAAAGCTGATAGATCCAGTTCATGAAGTTCCAGGGGGGGGAGTCCCAAAGGAACAAAATCATGTCATTGACGTGTCAGAAGATTGTTCTCCTGCTTCTGAGTATGGCGTAGGTGACCAGACCTGCCCAGAAGCAGCTATGCCAGAGCTTCCCCACCTGCTTCAGGACTCTCTGTCTCTGCCAGATTGCAATGGCATGACTTGTGATCATCAGGAAGAGCCAACAGAGTATCATAGTGTTGTTTATGGAAGTATACTTGAAAGTCGTGCTTATAGGAGTAAAGAAAGGGTCTGTCCAAATCCGCTTGTATGTGACAGCTTAGAAAATGGAGAGGTGAAAGACATTGCACTGATTGACGGCACGCTGCCACCCCAAACGGCTACAAGTGAAGAAGTGTCTGAAAACAATGACAGACACATTCACAGCATCTCAGTGAAGCAAGACAATCCTTTGCTGTCACCACGGGAGAGGGCCCCTGCAGTAGCCATACAATTTTGTGAACATGCAGGGGACTCTGCTTTCTACAGTTGTGAAGAATCTGGTGTGTGCGCACGTGGTGCCATCTGCGTTGACTGCACTGCAAAGGATGCCGAAACCCAATTTCCAGTCTCTGCAATTCTCACTAGTGAGAATCCCTTTTTTGAGGTGGAAGTTGCAGATAAATCCTCCCATGGAAATACCAGCTCTCTGAACTCGGAGTTGGAGCATTGTGGAAACTTGAAAAACATTACCAGTGACTCTATGGTTAGCCAGGCTGTTGATGTGAGTTCGGATTTTAGAGCTTGCTTTACAACAAGCAGAAGTACCAGTGCTCAGGTTTGTCTCTCGTCCAGGGCTATTAATACAGAGATAACAATGATGAACAAATCTCGACCTGTGGGATGGCGCCATGAAACCTGTGCAGACGTTGCTTGCAATACAGACTGGTCATGTGGAGCCGGTACTACGGTGCAAATTCAGTCACAGCTTACTGAGATGCTGGAAAAACACTCAAATGGCAATACTGCAACAGCTGAAAGAAGTTCACAAATACAGGTAATTTAAAAAAAGAAACCATAACCAAACAATTTTGATATATAGAACTTTTTTTAACTTCAAGTTGCTCAGAACTTGTCTATACAAATGTTAATCTGTAACTTTTTTTAAACATTTTTTGTTTAGGAACAGCGGGAATCAAAAAATGAGCTTTGTAGCAGCGATTTAAAGATAAGTGCTGACAGGTGGGTCATGAATTGTTCTTGGTTTGGAATTCTAGATGCTAGATAAGATTTTTTTTTCATGAATGAAAGGTTGTCCGTGACTTAACAAAACTGATGGTACTAAAAGATTGCTGGGCAGCAGCTCCTGCGATGGAGGGTAGGGCTGCCTTTCAGCGGGACATGGACAAGCGAGAAGAATGAGCTGAAGACCTCCTGAAGTTGAACAAAGACCAAAGCAGCCTTGGTCTGCAGGTCTGGCTGGCCAAGAACAAGCTGAGTGTAAGTCAGCAGTGCTCCCATATGGTGAAGAAGGGAAGCCACATCCTGGGGCTGCATTAGCAAGAGCGCAGCCAGCGGATGGAGGGAAGTGTTGATTCTTCTCAGTTTGGTGCTCGTGAGGTTTCATCTGGAAAGGTATCTCCAGCTGTGGGCCTTGTAGTGCAAGAAAGAGATTGGCAGACTGGGGAAGGCCCACCAGAGGACCATGGAGCTGGTGAGGGGAGTTGGTGGAGCACCTGATGTGTGGGGAGAGCCGAGGAAACTGGGTTTGGTCAGCCCAGAGAAGGGAGGGCTGGGGAGGTGGGGAACCTCCCTGCAGTTCTTGGCAATCTGGTGGTGGGTTGCTGAGAAGACAGAGTTAAATTCTTTGCAGAGGTGCATTTTGAAAAGGCAAGAGCCTTTTACAGTGAGGGCAATTCTAAGTGGGTATAAGAAAAAGTTTCTTACAGTGAGAGTAGTGCTGGAACAGCATTGGAGAGATGGTACAGTCTTCTTTCTTGGAGACTTAAAACAAACAAAAAAAAACCAAACCCAACAACAAAGCTGGACCGGATAAGACCCTGAGCTAATTTTGAAGTTAGCCCTGCTTTGAACACAGGTTTGTACTGCAGACCTCCAGAGATCCCTTCCAACCTAAATTATTCTGTGACTGTGGAAGCAAAATAAGTGTGTCTGTAGATCAACAGAGTTGCTAAGTTTCTTTTTGTTCTTATGACTGCACTTTTTGGATAGAAAAGATTATGGTGCTTGTGCAGTTTCCACCTCTCAGTTAGGGCTGATTACAATGTGAAAGCTACTGTAAGACATCATTTTTTTTGTGTGTAGTAAATAGGAAGAACTGATTTGATTTTTCTTTTCTTTTTTTTCCTTAAATTGTATCAGAAATAGCTTCTGGAAAGCTACTTGTTTCAAAATAAAACATAATGAATGTAAAATATTGATTCAAGGGATTCAAGATTTTGTTTATTATTATTTTAAAGGCCGGTACACCTTGACAAACAAGCTGTGAAGAATTCTGCATCAAGCTACTGTCAAAAAATACTGCAGAGAGCGATTGAAGCAGAATTGCAGATTCTAAACACTCATTATCAGATGTGCTATCAGCACTGCTTGAAGATTTACAAACTGGCTTTGGAGGAAAACACACATTTTAGCAGGCATGTACTTTAATGTCCTTTTAAATGAAATGGATAACTTGGTTAAAAGGCCTTAATTGCTAAGTGTTACTGATGTATTCTATCTATAGCTTGTAATAGTGTTTATAGTTAGCATTGTTGTCCAAAAGAGTTTACATTCTTGTAACTGCCAAGTCTTACTTTCAGCCTAAAATTTTCTGTAGTTTTCACAGACCCAGCAAAATACAGTTTGTTTCCAGGAATGTCTTTCTGTACAGGAGGAAAAGTACAGAAGGAATAGTACAGAGAATCCATTCAGGAGTGGACGAGATGCGTGGAGGGGGAGCTGGGGAGGAGGCGGTAAAGGAGAAAGAGAGAGGAGGTGCAGGATTGTTAAGAGGTGAGGGAGGAAGGGGGTGGCGATTGCAGAGTCTCTAGCTGATAAAGCATACGCCCTGTAGCAAACCTGGAATTCAACCAAGAAGTCCTGCCTCTGAACGCTTTACTGCGCCACGGATAGCTATAAAACCTCATTGCCATAGTGTCTGCTCCATAGCTTAGGAGGGGGTTCAAGAGAACCCCTAATAACGCTGTGAAGCAGAGTATGGCTCCAGAGAGCTACTGTGCGTGTTAGGAGTGAGCTCCTGTTCTTGCGCGATGTGGAGGAATCTTTAAATACTGTAAAATGTTTGGGCAATTCTGGAAGCAGTAAAATAAATGAAATATCTGTCTAAATTGATCTTATTTTCTTATATATGTTTTAACAGATGTAATGGAAATACTGAATTAGGTTCATCTCTCATGTTGGTTTTGGAAGAGCTAAAAAAGAATTATAACAGTATGAGAATGAAAATAAAAATGGGCATACCTTTAAATGCACTTCCGCCGCTATCAGTTGAGATGAAGTTGTTCCCAATCTCCTCTTCTTATGTCCCGTGCAAGGTAATTTCTTAATTGCTTTTTGTTTTTAATATAAATTTTGCTTCAGAAAATTAAGACAAATCTTCTCTTTTTTGACAGTTGTTCAGAGAGGATCTTTGCTATGAGTAAGTAGTCCTAATTTCTGGTATTTATTAAAGTTCAAAATAAATAAGTGAGTTTAAAAGATGTTAAACTTAGAATTTCTTTATTTCAGGATGTATCTTGTTGCTCCAGACTGTTTAGCTGAAAGACTAACATAGCACTTTGGATACAGTGATTTTATTTTAAAGACATTTTTACTCTGTAGTGTTCTAATATGTAAACTATGGAGTTGTATTTTTACTATCTTTATAGCAAAAGTTTTCAATTTACAGGTAATTTTCCTGGTTCCCTACTTTCACTACTAAAATCTTTGTCTCTAATCTTAATGCTATCTGTCTTAAAAAAAAAAAACCAAGTAAAAAAAACCCCAACAAAAAAAAACCCCAAAAACCCAAAACTAAAAAAACCCAAAAAACCAACTCAACCAAACAAAAAAAACCCACAAAAACCCCAACAAAACAAAAGACTTTGCTGCCAACAAAGATAATGTTAGGCATATAAGCAGCTGTTCTGTTAAGATTATCATTCAGTTATGAAGAATGATCGAAAAATAAACTCATATTTCAGGCAGATGTGTGGTACTGCGTGTTCAAGAATCATGTCCAGATACTTTATGTAAGTGGAGATTAAAACAAATTTGGCAATAAGTTTTCACTGCATCAGGTAAACAACTAGAGATCTTTTTCAAATTTCTTGTTAAGCATTAGTAAAATTAATCAAAAATTGCACAGAGATTTCAAATTGTAGAGACATACATTGAAACATCACACAGAAAGCCATCTAGGTATAAAGGAAAAATAGCCTAACATAAACCTAGAACGTAGCTTTATGTTTCAGGTTGCAACCAATGCTTTTATAAAATAGAGGTATCAAAAAACTTTGGTTCTCATTTTAAACTAAGGTTTATTAAGCACATTTTATTTATTTTACTGTGAGCTTTTGGAAATATTTAAATAATTAAACATTTAAATATTTCAGAGTACTTGGTATCATTGTAGAATTTAAAATTGTTATGCCGCATTTTGTATGAAATTTTTGGATCTGTTTTAGTTCTGTTTCAGGTGCAAGAAAAGCTGACACTGAAGCACCAAAACTGCAAGAAAGGAAGATTTCTGTCAGCATGGTAGGGAATTCTTCATTACTGAGTTTCATGGACATTAATGTTGTGAAGCATAGTTTCCTTTTAGGTATATGCAAATACAATCAGTCTTCAGGACTCAAGCTGGAATTCTCTGCCTGTAATCACAAATGCAGCTGATGTGACCAGAATTTTGATCGTCCTTTCAAAAATAAACTTGGGGGTTTAAAATAACTTGGGGGTTCTTGAAGATGATCAGTAGGTTAACTTTTTAAAATTTACCTGTTTAATCAATTAATATTCTGAAGCTCAGAAAAATAACATATAATCAGGTGCAAGTGCTATGACATAACTGAAACATGTTTGTAGGACAATCCACAGACTGTATGTTTAACTGATGGCAGTCAGCCAAGTGACACTACTTCCTCCAAGACATTTGAAGAACAACGTAAAGATCAGGATGTGGAACGTGGTAAGCCAATTGCTTCTGGTACAAATACTACATTATTTGTTAGTTAAGTTGTTGGAGGAAAAAAAAAAAACAAACCCTGTGTAAAAACGTATATATGGATACTCAACTCTCTGTGATGGAATGCTTAACATTATATCAGCTCTATATTATACTTTACATCTTGAAAAAAAAATTTGCTACTTAAATCTGAAGTGAAAACTAGTATGTGTCACCTCTTTGTACTGTAGTACCAAGTCACGTAGGTAGCTGGAATCCTCTTAAGCTCACAGAAATTTGATATTCATTCATATGACATTCCACGGTCTGAATTTTAACACACTGAAATTTATTTCAACTGTCAAGGCTGTGTGAAAAATGAAGAAGGGAATGAATATTGGTTTGATGCTAAAGAGGACTTGGCAGTAGCAGATTTTTCAGTAATATCTGAAGAAACAAAAAAGCAACAAGAAAAACAAGACACAGTTGATTTAAGAGGTAAGGTCACGTGTTTACGCTGCCATACAATGTGTGCCAATGGTGTTTGTTTATTATTTAAGTATTCTGTTCCTTCTACAAGCGTAAGTAAACATGGAAAAAATGCTAGCTGGGTTTTCAGACTTACTTTTTTGTTGACTTTTGCAGTGAATGCTTGTACAGATATTCAGCTCTCTTCATCCGCATTTTTCCTTGAAAACTTTTACCTACGGTGGTTAAACTCTATTTATTAAATGTCCAGCCAATCGTGTAGCTGGAAATCTTTTTCTCTTCTTCCTCCTTCTGCTTTCTTCCCCATACTGGCTTCTTAAGAGTTAGCTGGGAGTCTGTGTTTGGAGACTTGGGTCCTGGTGATGGGCATGGTTAGAAGGCCCAGTGTGTTGAAAGCTTGTGTGCTCTGTGGTGGGGACTCACAGTATACTACCCATGCTTTAGCACTGGTACCTGTTAGTTCAGACCAGTGTTTTCTCTGGTTGTACCTCTTCTGCCTCTTCAACTCTCAGGAAATACTCAGGGAAAACAAATTTCACAAACTGAACTGTTCTGCTTCTCATGACACTCTCAATTTCTGTTAGAAGATATTCTTCGTTCTTTTAGGTTTTTTAAAGGTTTTCTATCTATGCGTTCCGAAATCTACAGAGCAGATGTTAGCTTGAACTGAAACAAGAATAGTAACACTTTGCTTTCTTAACGTTTATTATTAGAAGCGAAGATAATGGAGAGTGGCAATGAGTGTTCTTTTATTCATGTTGGTGGCTTAAGTTCCTCAGTGTCAGAGGTATGCCTGTTCTTATTTACATAGTAGTAGTAATGTCTTGCCTCTTTTCTGAATTCTTTCATACTACACATTGCAACCAAACATGCTTCTATTTTGTAGGGTGATTTAAGATCACATTTCCAGAAGTATCAGATTTCTGACACTCTTATCTCTGTGGATTCTAGTAACTACAGGTATATTAATACAAGTTTTACTTGTTTCAGGTTTTTTTTTTCTGTCAAAGTAAGTGAATCATGGGAGGGAGGAGGGAGTTGCTCATAAATTTGTTTCAGTAATTAATGTAGATACAGATAGGTTGACAAAAACTTGTCATTCCAGACAGCTTCTCATCTTCTGAGAAGTTAAGGAGTCTGAAATTTTCTGTTGAGTTTAATGGAGATACAGTTAATATTCAAAAGATGAGAACCATCATGTGTTCTTATTGATAGTAATTTAATACGTTTCCTTTTTTTTTAATGCCTTAGGTATGCATTTATTTCCTTTAAAGACACTAATAAAGCAAAGTTAGCTGTAGAGGAAATGAACCAGAAAAAAATAAAAGGAAAACCAGTAAGTGTTGAACTGGTAAATACTTCGTCAGAGTATAAATACTTGGTTTCTCAAGTACTTACGAGTAAGCTTTGGCATGAAATCCAACCTGTTGATAACAGTCAAAGAAATGATCAAGATAAATCACTCACTTCAGCCTCCAATTCTGTGAAAGCACCTGACGCCACCTCTGCTTCTGAGAATGTGCATCTCCTTCCCATAACTTCTTCAAAAATTTCTTGCTCTACACAAGTACCTTCAGAAACAAAGCGCCCTGGTCTGAAATCATCTACTGAGGATTCAGTACATTATTTGCTTGGAGTTAATCAAAAGGTAAATAATTATTACTAATGCTCCTTTATATGGCAGATTAAGAGCCTTAAAACTTCTTGTCCCATAACATGTTACATTTAATATATGTAGAATGATGTTAGGATAGGAAAACATGTTATGTGTCAGTAATAAATTTCTGGCCTGCTGTGGAAGAGTGAGAGCACCATTCATTTGTCCCTGCATCAAATTGTGATACTCCCATCTTTTTTTCTTAATCCTAAGCCAGCTGGGAACCTAGCCATTTGCACTAGATTTTTCATCTTGCTTTTATCCTCTTTTGAGTTTCCACTTGTAACACTTTTTTTATGTGAATGTCTTGTGATTTTTATACAGGAAAGATTTTGGGATACTGGAGGGAAAACTCTTGGGGTTTTTAATATAAATCTAAGAAACCTCTATGTATAAATATAGTATTGTGTATTTGCTCAGGCTGGTCCTTGGAGGATAAGGCAAAGTTAGTAATTGCTGGTGTTGCTCTCATAAACTATATAGATATGTTACTTTCAGGGATTTAACTTTAAACATGCTAGTCCTCTAGGAAATATAAATCGGATCTAATTTAAAGTAGCAGGAATGTCAGTTACACATAAATGCATATAGTAGTCTTATTTCTAATTTACAGATTGGATAATATGAGTGGTTGTATTAGAATAACTTACTGACCTGAATCTGTATCTCTCACTTTTTCTTTTTCCATAACAGGAATATTTATTAGTAGTAAAGATACGTTGTATTACTTGTACAATACTTAACCCGTTCACTTTTTGCTTATTTTGATGCAATTCTAGGATACTGGAGAAAATTTCCTGCAGAAAACATCTGCTCCTTTCTCCACTAATTCATATGATGCCTTTATTTCTCCTAATGCATTGAACTTGAGCAGCTTTACCAAATTAATGAAGAAACTTCAAGAAATTCATCCAGAGGCTAGCAGGTGAGAGTATTTGGATTTCATTTCTGCCCTGATTTGTAATGGATCCAATATCCATGGTAACTAAGTGCTAAAAGTATTGCACAAAATGTGATGTAAACAGTTATGTCTTTTATTCACATAGAGACAAAATTGTGGATGCTCTGCTGGAGGTGAGGAAAAACAACAAAGGTATCCTAAGTGGCTTGTCCATCAATTCTATTGTGGAAAGGACCTCCATCATTCTAAGGAAGTCGACGCCCAGTTGTGGGTGGGAAAAGCAATGTAAATAAGTGAGTATTCTAGCCCGCAGAAATACACTGAAATAAAACCACTTCAATTTGTGTAGCCGTATAGCCTGCCTAGATTAGTAAGTAACTTAGTATAAAGCTCTGCAAGAAGTACCTGAGTGAATCCACTGAAACGATAGATTCTGAGGATTGTTAGCTGTTTTGCAGAACACGTGTAAACATATTGGCTTGCTAGCTCTATGGACTCTATAAAACTTGGTATACTAGGGGTTTTATTATGCAAACTGTTCTATTGATTAACTTAGTGGAGAATGTCGTCATACATATTCTGTACAAAGGTGACACCTAATGGCCAGGCCTTGTGTAGCATTTCATAAAGAAATCCCAGCATAGGCTCAATTTTGGTTTAAAAATTGGTGATTTCTATCTGATGTGTGAGATTCAGTTCTGGACTAGAAATCTAACAGTGAGATTGTATGTCCCTTATTTTTTTCATGTTAAAGGACATCTTGCATGATAACACAGCACTGGATGCTGCAGGAAGCTGCAGCAAGCTGAACATGCTTAAAACCACAGCGCAGATTTCCAGCAATGTGTATATATATATATTCTCCTGTAGGAGGCATCCTTGAGTTGGTGCTTGTTTCAGTCTCCTACTAAGCTTGGTATTCTGCTTGCTTTAGGGCTGCTAGCAGTGCTACTACCAGGTTTCCCGGCACTGCCCCATTATGTTCTTAGCAATGCTCCAGCTTCACTTTTGCCCACAAACACAATCTGTACGATATTTATTCTTCTGTAGTGTTTCTTCCCAAAACTGCACCACATTCTTAATGCTCCGATTTTGGTCTCAAAGCTCCTGTTTCAAGGATGTCAGAGTCAGTTTGGTTTTAATAGATACCACCTCTTCCAAGATGAGTAATATTTGTGCCGATAGTTTTACATAACTAAGTATCTTTCCCACCCATTGAATGTTGTTTGTCAGACTAAATTCTCCTGGTCAGTTGCCTATGCACGTGTTACTGTAGTGCACGAGTCAAACCATAACACAGCCTTAACTTGAACAGAACTGCTGTGCATTACATACTAGAGCTATAATAGAAGTAGAGTGATTCTGCCCAGTAAGACGAAGCAGAAGCCTGGGCTAGAAAAGCTTCCATAGATGCATTAAATATACAAATAGATGCTCATAGCTCATTCATCTCAGTCCTCATTTTGGGAAGTAGTATCAGTGACCAGAAAAGTCCTTCAGAAAGACTGACTGTAGATTGTATTAAATACACAGAGACAAAGGATAGGATTTTACATACAGCATAAGATTATACCTCCCATAGTGATGAAGAGCATGAAATAATCTCAACCAATACGCATGCTTGACTGAGTTCCTTTTGAGAGGATTAGTGTAACAGAAGTTTGTTCGTTTGGCATTTGACTGCCCTGTGAGCTTTTACATGTGCCTTTATGAATCAAAATACAATTAAAAAAAAAAGTCTTCATATTAATCTACTGACTGACTTCCGCAGGAAGTTTGCAGCTATGGACATCAACTCATCAAAAAAAAAAAAATCTTACACTTGAAAGTATTTTCAATTAGTAAGGTTTTAACAGCCTCAAATGTGTTGTGCTTTCCATGTCAAGTGGTTTTTTTGTGGGTTTTTTTAATGGTGCATGGGCTTTACAGTCATAATTGTTCCTATGATAGTGGTTTTTTTTCTGTTGCTTTGCTAAAGAGATGATGACCTATAACAAGTTTTACTTTCATCATGAGGGAGCTGTGAAATAGTCGAGTCATTAGTAAGTAATGGGGAAAAAGAATTCTCATCTTTCCATAGTAAGAAACAAGTATGTAATATGTTTAAGAAAAGATGATTCTGCTCAAAGCTCATCTACACCAATTCTGGTACGTGTATAGCTTCAGACTTTCCTGAAGGGTAAGTGTCCACTGAGAAATACCACCTTGGAGCCTTATGTTCTTGCAGCTGATGAAACGTCCAGAGTTGTACAGATAATACTTTTATGTCAAGCTGTATTACATAGTATTTAATGTATAACAACTTGAATTCAGCTTTAAAGTAAAGCACGATATAATCTTGCTTTTTTCTTTGGCTGACTTAGCCCAGAGTTGGACACCTGAATGTTTATAGATCTTGTATGTTTGTTGATTTTGAAGGAGTAACTTCATTAGAAATGGGAAGTCAGGTTTTGGACTGGAAAGTCCTTTTATTCTCATTAGTGAGCGGCTGTCATATTTACCTGAACAGCACGCTTAACCTTTTTCAGTTTTCTAAACCTAATGGTAGGCAGCAGTTAACAGGAATTGTGATGCTATAAAAGTTATTCAGTGCAGCATTAAAAATGGCTGCTTCCTTAAATTTTATCAGTACCAAATGTCCACGCTTGGAAGCTTTCTGTGAAATTAATAAGCTGCATAGTAAAAATTTAAAACCAGACCAATGGAGAGGTGTCTTATCAAAGCATAGCTAAAACAGTGCTTCGAGAAACATAAAGAAATGCATAGAGTCTAGGCACTCCTAAATGATGATTTGATAACTTAATTTTTAATTAATTGATAAAAAAGTGACCACCAGATATGATTTGTTGCATAAAGATTATATATTTTATTTTATTGTAGTCATTTCTTTCATGTGGTTCTTGAAGCTAGGAAACCTCACTCTTCTGTGTACTTCTGCAGTACATAACCACTAGAAGCTATAATAATTTTGCTTTCTCGGGTATTAAAACTGCTGATGTTCCTTTTATTTCAGTTTGAGTGTGTACATGCAAAATTTACCTGCTGCTTTTTTTTGTGTTGGTTTTTTTTTTTTTTTTTAAGTAGATGGCTTTCCGATTACGAAGAATTGATCATCTCCCTCTGGAAGATTTTTGCAAGTTCTATACCCCAGCTCGTTCCTGGATCATACTGTATTTCTTGTTTATTTCAGCAGATCTTAATGAAAACTCATGTAGCATCACTGTATGATATGCAGTCTTATCTAAGAGAATGTAACCTGAAGGTCAGTTTGAGGTGTCTTTCTGTTTATGCAGATATTAAATGATTCTTCCCAGTTTTGTTGTTCCCCGTAGTTGGTTCAAGCATTTCAGCAGGTTTCTCTAAGGTAGAAAGATCACACTTCGGTGAAGCAAGACTTCTCTAATACTGGCAGGGCTTTTCTAGGCTGAAGCACACAACCCCCAGTTCTTGTGTGCCACTTAATTTTGGGTGTGGTGGGTCTGTGGTAGATCTTAATAAATAGCCAACACACTTGTGCTTTCCAGATAATCTGATTCTGAATGGTCTGTAGAAATTCCATGTATCCTTTGAATACCAGGGGGGTGTGGGGGAGGCAGCGAGGGCTTCGTTTTAGAAAACCAGGCTTCAGCGCTGGTGGACGTGGCTATATAATCCCACGCTGCAGCAGCAGCGCTTGCTTGGGAGCAGAATCATCTCGTGTCCATTTTTGACTCAGAAGCGATTGTAGACTGCAGAGCAGTGATATGGCCAAATGTTTCCTTCAGGATGAAGCCTAGATTTTTTTTTTTTTTCCCCCCAGAACATGGCATTTTGTTGTGTCATATTCCACTTCTGATGCTGCAAGCAGAGGATGGGCTTCTAAATCCTCTTTTTGTGTCCCACGGCCTGGTATAGTGGGAAGCACACACTCCCTGAGATTTTTGGTTTGGGTTGACACAGGGGGGAGGAGGAAAGCTGGGAGTATCCAGTTTTTCATGTTTGCGTGTGTCATTACTGTACAGAAGAGGTCTAGATTTTAAATCCTCTTCTGGTAAACAAAGGAAAGGCAGCTTAGGTGTATGTGTCTGGTCAGGGGGTGAGGAGAATTATCCTTGATTGACACGGACAGGCTCATGCTATGATATTATACGACAAGACCGTGCATTGCTGTTGTCCGTATCTGTCTCTTTGTCGTACTTTGTTCTAGATCCCGGCTGCATTTGCTGCTGAAAATAGCAGCCTGCCTTACCTGTGAATAAAGGTTAAAATGCCTTCTTCAAAAAGTTGTGCCGGTGTTCTGCTCTTTTCAGATCTCATCTGTTCCCTCTCCTCTTAGCAGAACCACTGTAGGTAACGCTTTCAGAGCCCCAGCCTTGTCTTTGACAGCCAGTACTGTAAACTTGGTCCTGAAGCTGCAGGTGAGGCCTCAACTTTGGTTTTTTCCCTGTTCGTATCAGGATGAAAGCAGGCGTAGGCTTTGCTCTACTACATTACTAATAGCAAATGCTGCCCTTTTTGTTCCCCAGACTTGATTCTGTAATTAGTCAGGTGTTATTAATAGTTCAGGATAGAACTGGCTTTCTGGCATGCAAGCTGTTTTGTTTCTGTTGGGGAAGCAGAAACGGGTACGATAGGAAATACTAAAGTTAGCACACTGTGTTGTTCATTCTTTTCCTGTTTCTTGTTCTTCTCCCTTTGAAATGAAGAGCTAACTTAAAATGTGAGAGAACCAATTTGTGGGATGGTGACCTCCCTGCAGCTGGAGCCCTCGCTTACTGGGATGATGCGCTCCTAATGGCATATCCTAATCCCAAATGTGCTCCTGAAGAGCCCAAGCAGGCACTCTCATGTTCAGGCATGAATTCAGTTATCAGCTGCAGGTGGAGCTGTACTAGCTCAGTAATGATCTTCCACTCAGTAAAAACCAAAACATTACATTTATTTTCCTCCTAAAATTGCATTACATTCCCAATGTTCACATTCAACACTGTAAAAAGAAAGGGAAGGTACGGTTTTTAGCCTTAGGCTAGAGAGAAGTGCCTTCGGTGGAGATAGAAGGAGGGCTAAGGAAAATGCGTAAGGAAAAAGGGTTTCTCAGTGCTTTCCTTCTGAACCGTTTCTGTTCCCTTTCCCGTGTCTGTGGGCACCCACCTGCCCATTCCACGAGGAGGAGATGGAGATAACGCTGTCTTACCCAGGCGTAACAGTCTCAGCTGAAGCCTGCTGAAGTCATCAGAAAGATTACCTGCCTTCGGTCGTGCCTTCTACGGAAAAATAAAAAGGCTGTGGACAAGCAATCCCGGCGAGAAGCGAAGCACCCCGGAGCCGGCGCAGGGGCGCACCGGATGAGGCGCAGCCGGCGGCGGAGCGGACTCCCGCGGCGCTGGGGCGGCCGAGGCCGGGGCGCTGTGCCGGGCTGGGCCCGCCCCTCCGCGCAGGGCTGCCAGCGCGGAGCCCCCCCAGGCCCCGCGGAGCGGAGCTGCGACGGGCGCGGGGGGAGGATCCCACCCCGCCGCCCCGCTCCCTCCCATGGGCCGCCGGCAGCCCGCAGCGGCCGGGGAGGCAGCGCCCCGCAGGCGGGTTGGGTGCGCGGGGCAGAGCGCGGCGGCGGAGATGGCCCTGCTCCCGCGGCGATTCCTCTGCTTCGTGCTGGGTAAGTGCGCGCCCTCGGACCCCCGGGAGCAAACTTCCCCGGTTGGCGCTGCAGCGGGCGGCGCCGGGCAGAACTTGAGAAGCGCGCTGGTACCGTTGGCAGCGTTCATGCGGGGCGGTGACAGCGGGAGAAGCTCCCCAGGAAGCCCCGAAGCAGCCCG